>NC_044040.1:97813088-98139635 GCF_901765095.1 Microcaecilia unicolor | reverse complement strand
GCAGCGGATCTGCGCGCTGCCAGGGCTGTCTGTATGCTGCCTGCGACTGCTTCCTCTGCGCTGGCCCCGCCTCTTCAGAAAGAGTATCGGAGAAGGTGAGGCCAGCCGGAAGGAAGCAGTCGCAGCAGCATACAGACAGCCCTGGCAGCGTGTGGATCCGCTGTAGATAAGCAGCAGAAGAACAGACAAAGATGACAAAGGAGCCGGAGGGCAGCAGCAGCAGCGTAGCGGCAGGACGGACCCGGTGTCGTGCAGCTTTGCTCAGCTGTAGAGTTAGACTGCGGCGCTGCCCGAAGGGGAGGGAGGGGAAAGAAGGCCTGCAGCCAGCGTGCCAGACTGTGGCTGGGGAAAGGGAGGGAAAAATCGTGTAGCACGTGCTGGCGGGTGGTTTGTTTGTGTGAGTGTGGGGGGAGGGGGTCGAGGAGAGAGAGATAGGAGCACTGTTGGGATGAGGGAGTGAGATAGGGTAGAGCTAGGTGGGGGGGAGGGACGGAGAGATGCTGCAAGGGGAAAGAGAGGAAGAATTGTTGGATATGGGTGGGATGGGGAGAGGGAGGGAAAGGGCATGAGAGAAAAAAATGTGTTGGATATGGAAGTGGAAGGGAGAGATGAGAGGGGAAATTGAACATGGCATTGAGGTGAGGGGAAGGAAGGATGGAGAGATGCTGTGTGGCGGGGGGGAGGGGGGGTAGAGAGAGATGTCAAACCAGGGGCTCAAGGCAGGGAGAGGGAGAAAAGTTGGACATGAAAGTGGAGGAGAGGAAAGGAGAGATGCACAAATGGGGGAGGGGAGAAAGAGGGAAGATGGATCCAGGGAGAGAAGATAGACAATGGATGGTAAGGAAGAGAAAGGGAAAAATGCTGGACAAGGGGGGAGGGGAGAGAGATGGGACAGGAAGATGCTGGTGGTGGAAGGTAAAAGGGATAGGGAAATATCAGGCTACGAGGGTGAGGAGGGTAGAAAGAGGGAACAGATGCTGGGCTGGAAGGGTGGAGGGAGTGAGACACTGGGAATGGTGGAAAGCATGGGGGAGAGACCCAGGGAGTGGAGATGGCAAGGAAAAAATGAGAGAATAGTGATCACAGGGGGTAGAAATATGATAATGTTACATTGAAGAATTGACTCGTTACCTCAATTATATGTTAAACATAGGTCTTTTCCCGCCAGGCCATGGAAACATCCTTCTCACCCCAATCCCAAAGAATTTAAAGATCAAGCCAGATGTCATCTCCAACTATCGCCCAGTGGCTTCGATTCCTCTAGTATCAAAACTGTTGGAAAGTCTGGTCAATGTTCAGCTCAACGAATTTTTTGACTAATTTTGATATCCTCCACCATTCGCAATCAGGATTTCGAGTTCATTACAGCACGGAGACAGTCTTGGTCACTCTCATTATCAAACTTTAGACGAGAACTATCAGTTGGACGGAAGATTCTTCTACTACAATTTGACATGTCTAGTGCTTTTGATTATGGTGGATCATGAACTCCTGCTCCATCTACTGGATTCTTTCGGTATAGGAGGGCCAGTTTTGCATTGGTTCAAGGGTTTCTTGACTTCAAGGTCCTATCAGGTCATGGCGAACTCCCACACTTCAGAACCGTGGAATGCTTCCTGTGGGGTCCCTCAGGGTTCGCCCCTTTCACCTACCCTGTTCAATATTATGATGATGCCGTTAGCCACAGCACTTGCAAACCTAAACCTCAACCCTTTCATCTATGCGGATGATATTACAGTTTACATCCCTTTTCAATCCTCAATATCAGAAGTTGCCAACCTCATAGATGCATGTTTCACCACTTTAGAACACTGGGCCAAGGTGTTCCGATTCAGGCTCAACAGGGAAAAAACTCACTGTCTCATCCTCTCGTCCACGTACGCTCATGTATCTGACACAATGCTTCCAGTACTGGGCTCGGCCCTCCCGATTGCCAATAGCATGAGACTTTTAGGAATACACCTGGACTCACATCTCCAGCTGGCTGATCATGTACACTTGGTTACCAAAAAAAATGTTCCAGGCAATGTGGAGGCTTCGGCGCATCAGATACCTCCTTCCAAGAGACTTGTTTCGTACCCTTGTCCACTGGCTGGTCCTATCCCACCTGGATTATTGTAGTGGTATTTACGTGGGTTGTCAGGCTTCCTTATTGAAAACGTTCCAAACGGCTCAGAACACTGCGGCGAGGCTCATCCTTAAAGTAAGACGTTTTGAACATGCCGAACCCCTGCGCTTTAAACTTCATTGGCTGCCTGTACATGAGCGAATTGCTTTTAAGATCTGCTCCCTAACTCATAAAATCATCTATGGGACTGCACCGGAATACATGCTCCCCTTGATTGACCTTCCGCCTAGAAATGCCAACCCTGCCGCTCGGTCCTATCTCCATCTTCACTTTCCGAACTGTAAGGGAGTAAAGTACAAGAAACTCTTTGCCTCGTCCTTCCGTTACTGGAGTCCCAAACACTGGAATATGTTACCTCATCACCTCAAAACTCAAGAAGACCACGGCCTTTTTTAAGAAGTTGTTAAAGACATTCCTCTTTGCTAAGACTTACCCCTCAACTTGCAATGTTGATTAATGTATCCTTGTCCCCTTCCCTATCTAGTTCACTCTGTTAGATGCTTGTATTACCTTTAAGTTTGTACTTTTATTTAATTTACTGTAAGCCACATTGAGCCTGCACGAGTGGGAAAATGTGGGATATAAGCAACAAATAAATAAATAAATAAATAAATAATGGCGTGTAGATCGAAGATGGAAGGGAATGGAAGGCTGAGAAGGAGAGAGATGGGGAATGGGAGAGCTAGTGGGTGAAAGGAGATGGAAATGTGATAGATATCTGAAAAGTAAAAAGAAGGAAAAGATTTAGAAAGAGGATGAAATTTGAGTGTACAGAGGCAGAAAAGAAAAAAAATAAAGGAAAGAGCTAAAATGGAAGGATCAATATTTCAGAGGTAGGTGTAGTGAGGAAATGAAACGACGGGAGAAAAAAGACAAATGGACAACCGCTTGAAGAATTAGCAGAAGACAGACAGGAAAGCGGAAAGAGAAATTGGAACCAACATGATGGAAAAATAAAATGTCCAGACAATAAAGGTAGGAAAATCATTTTACTTTGAATATTTTAAATGGAATATGTTAACTTTGGGAAATGTGCATAGCGGATGTCTTTTTATTGTGTTAAGTAGAAAAGGAAATGCGCTTTTATTTTGTTTTGTTTCAGTACATGCTGAGGTTCCCAGTTCAATTTTGTCTATATATTTTTATTTCTAATTTGTGATTCCTTGTTCTGTAATTTGTGAGGGTCTGTCAGTGTGACTTTAACGGCAGATGAGGAGATTGGAGAGGAGAGGGAATTGGGGGAGGGGCTTTATTTTCTGCCCTGGTCACCAGCATGGCTAACGGCAGCCCTGACCCTTGTTATAGCTAGTGGGGATTCCCAAGCCCTACTAGCTGGGGTCTCTTCTGAAGCTGGTCAGAGATGCCTTCTACTGAGCTTGGCAGATGGGGGCAGCATCCTGGAGCCACTGACAACTAAGCATGTATGAGGTGCTGGCATCAGTAGCTTGAGGAGTTGCTGCTGCCTACTGGGCTTGGTGGAGAGGAGTTCTGGCCATCTTTACTGGAGGCCTTCAGCTGACAGAGATTGGGATCCTCATCTGCTAAAGTATTTATATTTTGAATTGGGAAGTGCTGTGGGAGAGAGAAAATTTTGTGCCCACCCACTTTGTGCTCAGGCCTACCCAAAATTGGCTGTCTGGCTACGCCACTGTGCAGCAACAACAACAAGTGCAGCAGCAAGTGTTGCAGAAGCTCATAGAGCTACAACAGGGGCTCTCAGGCCCAAGCAGGGATAAGCACCCGGCCACCCAGTTTATCACACCCCTCCGGGTTCCATGTGAAGAAAATGGTACTGAACGATGATCTGGACTACTTCATGACGAATTTCGAGAGACCACCCACTTTGCTGGTTTGCCAGAAATGTCATGGATGGCATAATTGGGGAACCTACTGACCAGAAGCAGCCAGACGGTGTTCCTGGTTGTTAATCCCGTGGGGACAGCTAGCTACCTAGGTGAAGGTGAAAGCAGCCATCCTAGAGAAGTGGCTGTACCCCAGAGGCCTATCAGCAGTGGTTCTGGAAGGGTTCCATAGAAGCCAAAGAAACCCCAGGAGTTTCCTTTATCGCCTCAACAAGGTTGCCTGGAGATGGCTAAAGCCGAAGAAAAAGACGGGACTGGAGATCACAAGAATCATCCTCCTAGAGCAGTTCCTGGAGGGATTACCAAGGGCTATGAAGCAGTGGGTGCATCAGTTCCTAGCCTGACTCCCCCAAAGTGTGTTAGAAGGAGCTGAGGCCTTCTACCAAGCACAGAGTCAGTCTAGCAAGGAGAAAAAGTGACCTGAAATCCCTATGAGGAAACAGGAGAGACCTGATCAAACAATCCGAAGGGTTCAGAGACCGGCCCCTAGCCAGGGGTCTCCAAGGAAGGGCTTGGAGTGGTGGAAGCACTCATCCCTATGAACATACCGCGGGCCCATTTTCCCCCAGGTCATTCTCTAATGCAGATTATGATGTTTTAATTTTTTTGGAAAAACAAGCAAAAGTGCATGCTGGTCAAAACTGGCAAAACTTGCATGGGACTCCTGTGCATTCCTGCTACCAGCATGTCTTCTGAGAGGACATTATCTATTGTGGGAAGTTCTGTGGAAGACAGGAGAGCTAGACTGAATCCTGAGATTGCTGATGACCAGTGGCGTAGGAAGGGGGGCGGCGGAAGGGGGGGGGGGGGTCCGCCCCGGGTGCACGCCGCTGGGGCGTGTCGGCTCCGCGCTGGTGCACTGCCCTCTCTGCCCCGGAACAGGTTACTTCCTGTTCCGGGACAGAGAGAGCAGTGAACCAGCGCGGAGCCGACACACCCCAGCAACGTGCAGTTGGGCGGATCAGCCCTCCGCCCATCCCTCGCTGCAGGTATGCGCTCCGGGGGGGGTGCGCTCCAGCCGGAGGAGGGTGCGCCGTGCTGCACCCGGGGGGGGGGGGGGGGTGCGCAGCGGGCGGGTGTCAGCTCCCCTCTCTACGGCTCTGCTGATGACTCATTATTCATCCACAGATTCAAAAATCATAATAGTGCTTCATAGGGCATATATCTCTGTCACTGTTCCTGCCCCACCCCATAGGCTCTGTCCCCGTCCTGCCCCATCCTGTAGGCTCTGTCCCCATCCGACCCATGAGCTGTCCCCGTCCCCCCAGTTAACCAACTCCCTGTCCCCATTCCATTTTCTAGTTTGTCTAAACTATAAACCTTAGGAATCTA
Source organism: Microcaecilia unicolor (assembly GCF_901765095.1). Taxonomy (NCBI): domain Eukaryota; kingdom Metazoa; phylum Chordata; class Amphibia; order Gymnophiona; family Siphonopidae; genus Microcaecilia; species Microcaecilia unicolor. The sequence goes on along the minus strand of NC_044040.1, from coordinate 98,134,313 downwards.
ACCAAAAACAATCACTTTCTCAAAATACAAATTATACAAAAAGAAAGTAAAATACAAATACAAACATAAGTACAAAATTAACAACATACATTGAAAATTGTATTAAATTCAACATATCATCCTATATAATAATTTGCACCTCCAACGTTCCATGTCTGGCTGCCTGGGTTCATAACTCTCCTGGCTGACTGGGTTGTAACATCTCCTGAAGTCAGCCAGCCTCCAGCGTTCCATTCCCCTTCACTGTCCCGCCCTTGCGTCAAGACGTAATGACATCAGAGGGCGGAACAGTAAGAGGGAAGGGAATGCTGGAGGCGTGCTGACAAAAGGAGGGATATTACGAACGGAACGGAAGCCAGCGCCAGCCAGCCAGAGAACGTTCAGGTACAAATCGAGGGGAGGAAGGGAGGAAGGGGAGGGGAGGTCAGGGCAGAGGAGAATTGATGGACATGGATGGGATGGGATAGAAGGACAGTAGACGAGAGAATCGCGGGACAAGGATGGGAGGGCAGGGAAGAGGAGAATCACTGGACATGGAGGGGAGGGGAGGGAAGAATTGCTGGACATGGAGGGGATGGGCAGGGGGAGAGAGAAAAAAAAAGCTTATATGACAGCCTTCCTAGGGACCGTTTCATTGTTGAGGAAACAGGCATGGTTCCACTAGTATTATATAAAAAGCACACCAACTATTGCCCCCATATAATACATATATTAAATAACTCTTAAAACCTGAAGAGTCCATCCACGATACATTTTCACTTGGTTTTATAAATGCAGTCACCATATACTGGCAACAAAACCATTCATTCAGTCCGTTAAGATAATCCGAACTTCACACATGGAACTTCATTAAATAACTCTTCAGTCAGTCATTCATTCATAATAATTTTAGCAGATCCTCAGTTTGTGACATATTTTGCAGCTCTAAGAATATCGCCAATTGAAAATTTTACATGGATGAACTCTTATGCTATGAGTTTATCTTGTTGGGCAGACTTTATGGACTGTACAGACCTGTCGTCATTTACTATGTTACAATGTATTATGCTTTGATGTCATGGCAATAAGAGCCCTGATCCAATTGCTCTCCATACCACACTGATCAGTTTGGGAGGGTGGGGGGTTTTGATGAATGCTGATTTGCTACAACTATTGCATGTGGCTGTGTGGAGCTCTGGTTTTAAGTAGCCACCATGTTGGATGACATTACTTCCTTCTGAAAATCCAATTTATTCAGTATGTACAAGCTATCTAGATACATCTCTTTTCAGCCACAGAAATGTCACCTAAGCCTTTGACCTCTTTATCATTTGTGTTGCTAGGGTTGTATTTCGAGTAAAATTTTAAATTGCAATAAATCATGTGATAAAAATGTTTTAATCATGATTAATCACACAATTAAAGGTATTTTACTTATTTATCTATTTCCCACTGCAGCTCCTTGTGACTGGGTCCCAGGTACAAAATAAGTACTTGTATATAATTTGGTATCCACTTTCATTGTAACCACAGAAAGGCAGTAAATCAAATCCCATCCTCCTTCCCTTCCCTAAAAGACTGATCTCCCTCCTTCCCACACCCAGATCCAACATTTCTCCCTTCCCTTCCTCTCCTCTTCCCCCAAGTCCATTATCACTTTCTTTCCTGGGGTCCATTATCTCTCTCTGTCTCTCTCTCTCTTTTCCCTTTCTCCTTTCCCTCCTCCTCTCCACCCCTATGAGCAGCAACACAAACTTGGTGGTGAGGAGCACCAAGCTCTCCCTTGACTGCTGAAGCTCACTGCCTGAGCCATAGCTTCCACCGGTAGCAGCTCTAGTTCTGCTTGTAGATTTGCTGCTTATTCCTCTCTTCCCCACATAGGATTTGGTTCTCAGCAGTGGCAGTGTTAAACATACTCTGCCCATGGCCTGCTCTGAAGTTTTTCGTCTGAACCCGTCTTGCCCCCCTCTGACATCACCTCTTGTTTCTGCATGGGTGGGATGCATCAGAGGGAAGGCTTTGGACCAGGCTACCACACAGCGTACGTACAACACTGTCACTGCCGAGGACCAACATAAGACCACCTTTAGGTAGACCTCACCGGGGGGGGGGGGGGGGGGGGCGTTGATGTTGAAATCATGCCAAGAACAGGGGTTGGGAGTGGAAGACAGCAGAAGATATGTTTGGAGGAAACAGGAGATGCCGCAACATGATTATTTTTTTTTAAACTCGTGAATAATAATTAATGCATTAATTGTAGAGTTAACTGCAATTAACTTGCAGCCCTAGTTGCTACATTTACTATTTTGTAAACTGTTGCAGGCACTCTATGTGGTTAGAAGTGTGTTGTAAAAGTTTAACTTAAATAACCTCCACTTTTACAAAGCCATGCTAGCAGCTGTAGGTGCGGTAAGTGAATGGGCCATTGTCAGCATTACCGCGCGGCTTTGTAAAAGGGGGATAAATAATTTGAGAAGAAGAAGGAATGTATTTAGCTCATGTCTTTTTCAGCAGTAATTCAAGGTGAGTTACATTCAGGTACAGCAGACATTCAGGTAAATTAGGTATTTAAAAAGAACTAATTAAGGATATTATAGATCAGATACATTAAGCATTATTTTCCCTTTCACACAATTGATGTAATTCAATAAGATCTTTTCCCAGAGATACATTTGGAAATAATAATCAACAAACAAGTTGTAGATAATAATTTGATTTGGGTATTTTAATATATCTGTGACTAGCTGTCAAGATTCTGATCTAATGAAAAATATATAGCTCTCAAAACCTATCCACAGATGTACTGAGTTCAATAAAATCGCTATCAGCTATAACTTGTTTGTGGCATTTATTCCTGCATGTTCAGGTGAACTTCCATTGTAACCTCAATACTTTTTTCATCATAGAGATGGAATGGGATGAAAGCCTTAGTAAATCAGGTCCATAACAGAAATTATCTTTATTATATTCGACATATATGTGTATATTGGAAGCATAAACGTCCTTTGAGGATCTTTGAACATTTTTCTTTTAGTTCAGAATTCAGTTCAGCTCAGGTCTCCCATAGAGTGGAATACATGGAGGAGCATTTTCGAAAGGGACGTCCAAGTTGCAATTTGGACGTCCTTGCAAAATGGCGAAATCCAGGGACGGGGAAACCTGTATTTTAGAAACAAGATGGACGTCCATCTTTCGTTTCGAAAATACCATCAGGGACGTCCAAATCCTTAAATTTGGACGGCCCTAGAAATGGACATTTCTGATTTTCAGTGATTTTTGAAACCAAAGACGTCCATGTCAAAAACGGCCAAATGCAAGCCATTTGGTTGTGGGAGGAGCCAGCATTTCTAGTGCACTGGTCCCCCTGACATCCCAGTACAACAACCGGGCACCCTAGGGGGCACTGCAGTGGACTTCATAAATTGCTCCCAGGAACATAGCTCCCTTACCTTGTGTGCTGAGCCCCCCAAAACCCAATACCCACAACTGTACACCACTACCACAGCCCTTACGGGTGAGGGGGGGCACTTAGATGTGGGTACAGCAGGTTTGTGGTGGGTTTTGGAGCGCTCACTGTTTCCTCCACAAATGTAACAGGTAGGGGGGGTATGGGCCTGGGTCCGCCTGTCTGAAGTGCACTGCAGTACCCACTAAAACTGCTCCAGGGACCTGCATGCGCTGTCATGGACCTGAGTATGACATCTGAGGCTGGCATACAGGCTGGCACGACATATTTTTAAAGATGATTTTTGAGGGTGGGAGTGGGTTAGTGACCACTGGGGGAGTAACGGGAGGTCATCCCCGATTCTCTCCAGTGGTCATCTGGTCATTTCGGGTACCTTTTTTGTGCCTTAGTCGTAAGAAAAACAGGTCCGGTTGAAAACGTCCAAGTGTTCGTCAGGGAAATCCTTGTTGTTTTCGATTATGGGTCAAAGATGTCCAAGTGTAGGCACGCCCAAGTCCCGCCTTCGCTATGCCTCCGAACACACCCCCTTTGAACTTTGCCGTCCTTGCGACGGAGTGCAGTTGGAGACGTCCTAAATCAGGTTTCGATTATACCGATTTGGACGTCCCTGGGAGATGGGACGTCCCATCTTCCGATATATGTCGAAAGATGGACGTCCATCTCTTTCGAAAATGAGCCCCATAGTTAGCCTCTCCTCATCTATCATGGTTTAGATTCTCTGTTCCTGTAAAATAAAACTGGATGATCTAGACTCACCAGTCTTGATGCAGAGGGTAGGATGTCATTAGTCTGCAACTGTTGCTGTTTCTTAGCATTTAAAATCTTGCTTAGAGCTACTGCAATACGGCTGCCCACTCTTGCATTATCTGGATCAGGCAATATCTTGTTGGAGGCTGTTTAAAGAAAATGACGATATGGCAAGAAAATTCATCTTATATCATATACTTTATTCTTCTTACTTTTAGTGAACTAAAGGGAATTGTCTGCTATGTTCAATTTTCCCCTTAACAGATGTACAAAACTGAATTAAAAAAACAAACAAGTAGACAAAGCAGGGAGGGCATGGCATTTATGTCAATAAAAAATGATTTTCCTTTGTATTATATATCTGAATTTCCTCTCAAAGTTTATTCTTTGATTGTATCATAAATGAAAAAAACAAGTAGGGAAAGTAGGGAGGACATGGCTCATTGAATTCATAGTAACATAGTAACGGTCCATTCAGTCTGCCCATCAAGATAAACTCATTCCCAACTGATATTTCAAAGGATCCGTTCCCCACTGTTCAGCAGTCCAGTGATGTACTAATGCCCCCACCTCCCTCCAGAATACTTGAATAACTGAGCAATCCCACCATGTGGTCAAAGGTCCCAGTTTGCCCATACTATCACCAACGCAGCCCTGTCTCAGAACCAGAGATATTTTCTTTCCAACCATTGTTTGCGTGCATGCATTTGTGGGTGTACATGTGTGTCTTGTGTCTGTATCTTTCTATATTTGTGCTTTTTTATGTTTGTTTTGTTTATATATTTCTATTTTATTTGTGTGTGTGTGTGTGTGTATCTTTGTGGCTTGGTATATCTGTACAAACTCATATTTATGCACATATGTTTGTGTGTCAGTGCATATATATTTTATGCAAATCTATACACACTTCCATATGTGAATGAGTGGGCCTTATTTGCGTGTATATGTATATGTGTTAGTTCTGTGTGTCTGTGATTGAAAGATATGAGGGGGAGAACTGTTTGAAAAGTTCGGTTTTGTAATTGCTGTGTTAGTATGAATCACAGTAGGCTGCAGCTATTCAAATTGTTTTTTCCTATTTGGGGGTGGCTTCATTTCTCTTCCATCTCTCACCATATTCAGAAATTTCATTTCTATAGCACAATTACTTCCCTCAGCTCACCACCCTCCATTTCTATGATTAGAGCAGCCTTCTAGTGCTCCGTTCTTATAGCCATCCCATTGACTGGATCCTACTACAATCTCTGCTGCTAGCAACCTGGAGAAGAATGGATTCGGTCCCCCCTTCACAAAAATGGTAACAAAGAAGAAATAGGAAACTACATGCTGGTATGTCTCACTTCAGTGGTTGGAAAGTAATGGAGGTGTTGTTGAAGGAAAGGATAGAGAACTTACTAGAATCCAATGAGCTGCAAGTGTCAGGTTCTCAGGTTCAGAGCCCGCGGGCCCGGGCTCTGGAGCAAACGTGAGCCCTTGGGCTGCTGACGAGGAGCGACAGCAGCAGGCAAAACCCACCAACCAACGCTGGGCAAGCACACCGACACCGGCAGGGACTGCAGGCACCGCCCAGCGAGCCGGAACACATGGACTAGAACACTGGACTGGAATTCCCCGGACTGGAGGACACAGGACTGGAACCCCGGACCGGAACACTGGACGGGAATCCCCCAGACTGGAATACTGGACTGGAATCCCCCGGACTGGAGGACACAGGACTGGAACACCGGACTGGAACCCCCCAGACTGGAACACTGGACTGAAATCCCCCGGACTGGAGGACATAGGACTGGAACACTGGACTGGAGCACACCGAACTGGTCCACACAGCTTCACCTGCACTTAGCTACTAAGCCCCCCAGGAGTTGAGCTCCTGGGTTCGAGTAGCCGGCAGGACTTACTGGACGACACAGGGACCAGGACTAGAACAAGCTGTAACTGAAGTGCACCTAACTCCTAAAGTGACCAAAAGTGTTCCTAAGCCCAGCACCAACAGAAAAGCTCCTAAGCCCTCCACTAACAGCAGTGCTCCTAACAGAAACTAACAGAAGTGCCCCTACGCCCTCCACTAACAGAAGTGCAGGGAAGCCACAAGGGAAAAGGAAGGGAAGACAAATGCCAGACCTAACACTGGTGCTTCCTAAGCACCAAGCTGCAGCAGCTAAACATGGGTTCTCACCCCGGTGCTTCCTAAGCACCAAGCTACAGCAGCTAAACACAGGTCACGAGGAAAAGCGGGGAAGACACAAGGAAACAGGCAGGTAAGCTTCCTAAGCACTTACTAACAAGGGTGCTCCCAGCACCAAACTCCAGCACTGCACCAACAGCAGTGCTACTCACCGTAACAAAAGGGAAAAACAGGGAAGTCAAACACACAAGTCACAAGTGCACACTGCACTAAACTAACCTGGACCTAAAGCAAGTAGCCAGAAGCAAACGTTGCGAAGGCCCTGAAGGAAAGAACACCACTTCCTTATCAAGGCCCCTCCCAGATGATGTCACTCTCCCTAGAGCCAGGCAGAACACATTGAAACCCCGAGAGACCCAACCCACATCAATGCAGCACCGAGAAGCTCTTGAAGCCAGTACACCCAGGGAGAGGTAGAGCAACTCAGACCACACCCACAGCTGCAGTGAAGTGAGACAATTAGCCCCATGCTGGCAGCAGCCGGCACAGAGAGAGAGCTAGCTCAAACAGGACAGAAAAACAGAACAGAAGCCAGCTAAAAAGCTGACCCCCAGGCAAAAGGTAAGTTTGAGAGAGGTTCTGACCACGATCATAACAGCAAGATCTGAGGCATTATGGTTTAATCAAGGAAAATCATACCAAACCAATCTGATTGATTTATTTGACTGAGTGACCAGAGAACAGGACTGAGGACATGTGATAGAGGTAGTCTACTTGGATTTCAGCAAGACATTGGTACAGTTCCTCATAACAGGCTCATAAATAAACTGAATGAGCTGAAGCTAGGACTCAAAGTGGTGAACTGGATTAGAAACTGGTTGACTGATGGAAGTCAGGGGTTGGTGGGAAATGGAATTAACTCGAAGGAAAGAAAGGTGACTAGTGGAGTGCCTCAGGGCTGGAAGGAAAGAAAGGTGAGTAGTAGAGTGCCTGAGGGATCAGTACTAGAGCCGATTCTATTCAATATATTTATGAGAAACATTGCAGAAGGATTAGATTTTGTAGATGACACAAAGAATTGAAAAAGAGTGGACACCTCATAGTAACATAGTAACATAGTAGATGACGGCAGAAAAAGACCTGCATGGTCCATCCAGTCTGCCCAAGATAACTCATGTGTATACCTTACCTGATTTGTACCTGTCTTTCTCAGGGCACAGACCGTATAAGTCTGCCCAGCAGTGTTTCCCGCCTTCCAACCACCTGTCCCGCCTCCCATCACCGGCTCTGGCACAGACCATATAAGTCTGCCCTCCCCTATTCTCGACTCCGAACCACTAACCCCTCTTCCCCCCACCTGCTCCACCTCAGAGGGAGTAGACACCTATATAATAATTCTCACCTCCAACGTTCTGTCTTTCTGCCTGTGTTCATGGCTGAGTTGGTCTGCTAGGCTCCGAAGCCAGGCTGACGTCACACGCAGCACTGACCAACCGCACGATAGCAGCACGAGGCCCCGCCCCTGCCGCCCTCACCGCCATGCCCCTACCCCAAGGCCACTGCGGCCGCTCCCCTCTCCACCCCCCACGAGGTCGCCGCAGCCACTGCTCCCCCCTCCACCCCCCCAAGGTTGCCACCCAGGCCTAGCCACTTTCCCTCCCGGCCCGCCCACCCAACACAGACCTGCCAAGTCTCCCGCGAAACACGCGGCGCAAGCTCCCATTTCCGGCCACTGCTGCTTCTCCTGTTGAGCAGCAGCAGCAGCGGCCACTACAAAAACAAAACAACCAAAAATGTTTTTAAAAGCAAGCGCGTCACCACATGCAGCCATCAGGCATTGGCTATCGGCTCTGCAGCCGCTCCTCTCACCTCTCACGTCACTTCCCCTGGAGCAGACCCCAGAGGAGCGCAGCGAAGTGAGAGGTGAGAGGAGTGGCTGCAGAGCCGACAGCCAATGCCTGATGGCTGCCTGTGTGCCATGCTTGCTTTTTAAAAACATTTTGGTTGTTTTGTTTTTGTAGCGGCTGTTGCTGCTCAACAGGAGAAGCAGCAATGGCCAGAAATGGGAGCTGGCGCTGCGTGTTTCATGGGAGACTTGGCAGGTCTGTGTTGTGTGGGCGGGCCTGGATGGAAAGAAGGGGATAGAGAGACACGGGATGGAAGACTAGGGAGAGGGGGGTAGACGGATGGAAGGATGGGGAGAGAGGGAAAACAGATGGAAGGATGGGGAGAGAGACACGATGGAAGGATGGGGAGAGAAAGAGGGAGATGGATGCAGAGAGAAAGAGGAGAGACTGGAAGGATTTGGAGAGAGAAGGGACACTGAACAGAAAAGGGTAGAGAGGTAGACACTGGATAGAAGGAGGGGGAGAGAGACATTAGATGGAAGGATCAGGAGAGAGGGTAGATGGGTGGAAGGATGGGGAGAGAAAGAGGGAAGATGCTGGATGGAAGGGTATGGAAAAAAAGGAGACACTGGATGGAAGGATGCAGAAAGAAAGAGGGGAGACATTGGGAGGGGGTCCTGAGAACAGAGAGGGGGAGGGGGTCCTGAGAGGGGGGGGTTAGGGGGTCCTGAGAACAGAGAGGGGGGAGGGGATCCTGAGAACAGAGAGGGGGAGGGAGGGGGTCCTGAGACCAGAGGGGAGGGGTGGTCCTGAGACCAGAGAGGGGGGAGGGGGTAAGGGGGTCTTGAGACCAGAGGGAGAGGGGGTCCTGAGACCAGAGAGGGAGGGGGGGAGGTATCTCTGTCACACACACTCTCTCTCTCTCTCTCACAGTGTCAGTGGCGTAGGAAGGGCAGGGTGGTGGGGGCGGTCCGCCCCGGGTGTCAGCAGGTGGGGGAGTGCTCCGCTCCCGCTGCTCCCCTGCCTTTAAAAAAAAATTGTGAAGCGGAGTTGCAGGCAGGCAGCGCCTCGCGTCTGCCCTGCTTGTAAAAGAAGTAAACCTCCACGTCATCGTTGGGCCTTTCTTCACTGGGTCCCGCCCTCCTCTGAGGTAACTTCCTATTTCCACGAGGGCGGGACCCGTGAAGAAAGGCCCAACGACAAGAGTAGGTTTACTTCTTTTACAAGCAGGGCAGACGTGAGGCGCTGCCTGCCTGCGACTCCGCTTCACAATTTTTTTTAAGGCAGGGAGGGAGCAGGAGAAGAAGGCTCTCTCGACGGAGCTCACTGGTAGGCAGGTTGGGGTGGGGGTTCTCAGATGGGAGAGGAGAGGGGTGTTGTGGGGGTTCCCAGATGGGATGGGGAGGGGAGGGAGTTCTGAGATGGGAGAAGGGGGTGGGGTGGGGGTTCTCAGATGGGAGAAGGGGACTGGGGTAGCGGTTCTCAGAAGGGGTGGGGTGGGGGTTCTCAGATGGGGGGATTCTCAGATGGGAGAAGGGGGGATTCTCAGATGGGAGAAGGGGACTGGGGTCGGGAGGGGGTTCTCAGATGGGAGAAGGGGGCTGGAACTGGGGTCTGAGAAGGGGTCATGAGGGAAAATGGGGGCATGCCTGGGTCAGGTTGGAGAATGGGTTGGGCTGAAAAGGGGGGCCCTAATGCAAGGTATGTGGATGAAGGTGGCTGGGGGCTGAAAAGGAGGGTAGGTAGGATAAGGGGATAGTACTGGGACTGGGGACTGAAAAGGGGCAGGGGCTGAAACTGTCGGGACTGGGGGCTGAAAAGGAGACAGGGAGAAGTGGCTGGGGCAGAAGCTTGGGACTGGTGAGAGAAAAGGGCTGGGGCTGAAACTGGGCACTGGTGGGATAGTGGGGCTGGAACTGGGGGGCTGAAAAAAAGGGGCAGAGAGAGGGAACAGACCCTGGATGGAAGGGGGAGTGCGAGGGAGGGCAGACCCTGGATGGTTGGGAGAGGGAGGGCAAATGGTGGATTGAAGGAACAGAGAGAAAGGCCAGACAGTAAATGGAAGGGGGAGAGAGAAGGCAGACAGGGGCAGATGGTGGATGGGGCACAGATAGAGGGCAGATGTAGATGGAAGGGGCAGGGAGAGAGGGCAGACATTGGATGGAGGGGAAGCAGAGAGGGCAGACACTGGATGGCAGAGAGAGAACTAAGACTGATGCTGGATGGAAGGAAGACAGTGAAAAGAAGATGAGGAAAGCAGAAACCAGAGACAACAAACTGTAAATAAAATATATATTTTTATTTTTTTGCTTTACGATAAAGTAGTATTGTAGCTGTGTTAATAAATGTTTATAATAGAACATGTAAACAAGGTAATCATTTTATTGGACTAATTTTAATACATTTTGGCTAACTTTCGGAGAACAAAACCCCCTTCCTCAGGTCAGGATAGGATACTGTAACAGCACTATACTATATTGACCTGAGGAAGGATGTTTTGGCCTCTGAAAGCTAAATGTATTAGTCCAATAAAATTGTATTATTTTATTTTCTATATTTGTTTTATTTCTGTTTGTTAATTTGTAAAGTGGTGATTGGTACATGTTTTTCAAATTTACATCTGCTGTCTTTATATTTTGCACAGTACTAGGGGACATTTTCTGTTTCTGTGGTGTTGCATTGTATGCAGAGTCTGGCATCTTGGGGGTTGTTTAATTTTTGTCTAAATAGAAAGTTTATTATTATTCTATAGTGGATTAGGGTGTACCTGTGTTTGTGAAAAAGACATGGCTTTCAGTTGGCATTGACTGTGCAGGATCGACAATCTGTACTATTCTGTCTGGTTTCGTTTTACAATAGGTGAATTGATGTTCTAGTGCTCACTGTAGTGTTTAAGATGCTTTCCTTTTCCTTGTGTGATCGTAGAAATGACTGCTTATGGTATGGTAGAATTGCTCTATAGGTCCTGAGTGTTTTGTATTCTCGGCATGCCTAGTACTAGATTTTGGAGGGGGGTGCTAAAAAATGACCGGCCCCAGGTGTCAACTACCCTAGCTACGCTACTGGTCAGTGTCTTTCTCTCTCTCACTCTCACACACTGTTTCTCACACACTCTGAGGCATATTTTCAAAGCACTTAGCCTTCCAAAGTTTATGTCTCACACTGTATCACATTCACTCTCTATGTGTCACACAGTCACTCTCAAACACTCTCTCGATCTCATACACTCTCTGTCTCACAGAGAGTCTGTATCGCACACATACTCTCACACTCTGTCTCACACACACTTTCTGTCTCACACACACTTTCTCTCTCTCACACACTCTCTCACTCACAGACACACTCGCACCCACACTCACTCACTCTCTCTCTGTCACACACACACACTCACACATTCACTCTCTCTCTCTCTCACACACAGTCACTCTCACACACACTCTCTCAAACATACACACTCCGAGGAAAACCTTGCTAGCGCCCGTTTCATTTGTGTCAGAAACAGGCCTTTTTTACTAGTGGTTTATAAAAATTAGAAGACTGGTCTAATGTCTGACAGTTCAAATTTAATACAAAGAAGTTTAGAATGATGCACTTGGGGTGCAAATATCTAAAGGTGCTGTATGTGATAGGGGGTGAGAGGCTGATATGCAAAGACCAGAAGAGGAACCTGAGGAAATAGTGTCTGAGGATCCCAAAGTGGCAAAACAATGTCACAAGATGGAGACCAGAAGGATGCTAGCCTGAATGAAGAGAGGCTTTCCTATCAACATTATGGAGCTCCTTTCTTACTGTTATTAATCTGTAAACCACTCAGCTCTGTACTCAGGGATAGCAATATAGTAAATCAAAATAAAGAATAAAGGATAAGGATAATGCCCCTGTACAAGTTATTGGTTACTGTTCAGTTTTGGAGGCCATGAGGGGCATTTTCTATATGATGTCTAAATCTGAATTTGGACGTTTTACACAAAACTTCCAAATTCTGAACAGGAAAGAAGGTCATTTTTAACCAAAAAAAATGTCTATATTTTTCTTTTGAAAATACTGTTTCGAAAAATGTTTTGTGATTTGGACGGTTTGTTTTTCGGTCCATTTTCAAACAAAAAACGTCCACATGCACAAAATCAATCCATTAGGATACAGACCATAAGAAAAGTATATGGATTCTCTGGTGGACTGTGGGCTGTCCTCAATGATGCTTTTACCACACTTTCTACATGCAAATGTTTTAACTTCTGAATAGAATCTATGGTTCATTGCTAGACCAGTCCACCAGAGAATCCAGGTTGAAGTGAAACAATATACATGCCTTGAGTGTGGTAAAGGCTTTAGGCAGAATGCAGACCTCACAATACACAAGAAAATCCACAATATAGTGAAACCATTTACATATTCTGAGTGTGGTAAAACCTTTGGATGGAAAGAAAGCCTCACACGGCATCAGAGAATCCACACAGGGATGAAACCATTTACTTGCACTGAGGAGGTAAAAGCTTCAGTTGCATTGGGGCAGATAATTAGGGAATGTACACTCTTGCTCTGAAGTATGAAAAAATAGCACTCTCGTATTTAGATATATGTAATGAGACCTCCTTTTTATCTATAGATCTGAATTCAAAGCCCAAATCTACTGATAAATAATAGACACAAGGCTCAGATGTTATAAAAAAAATAGAAAGCTTGGCATCAGATAGAAGAATGGAAAAGTGACATCCCAGGAAAGCAATGGGGCACCCTAGGGGGCACTGCAGTGGATTTTGTAAAATGCTCCCAGGTACACATCTCACCACTACTCCCTTACTTTGTCTGCTAAGCCCCCCCCCCAACCCACTACCCCCAACTGTACACCACTACCATAGCCCTTACGGGTGAAGGGGGCACCTATATGTAGGTACAGTGAGTTTCTGGTGAGTTTTGGAGGGCTCACAGTTTCCTCCACAAGTGTAACAGGTAGGGGGAGGTAAGAGCCTAGGTCCACCTGTCTGCAGTGCACTGCACCCACCACTAGACTACTCCAGGGACCTGCATGCTATTCTGATGGACCTGAGTATAACATCTGAGGGTGGCATAGAGGCTGACAAGTAATGTTTTTCATCACATTTTTGAGGGGTAGGAGGGGGTTAGTGACCACTAGGGGAATAAGAGGTGGTCATTACTGATTCCCTCCAGTGGTCATTTGGTTATTTAGGGAAGATTGTGTGCCTTATTCGTTATAAAAACAGGTCTAGCTCAAAACGTCTAAGTTTTAGTCCTGGACAGTTTTGTTCCATTATGGCTGAAAAATGTCTAAGTCTTAGTAGCACCCAAGTTCCACCATGAACACGCCACTGGCATTCCCCCTCGAGATTTGGACGCAGCTCTGGCAGACTTCAGAGAAAAAAATCTAAAAATAGGTTTCGGAAATGCTGATTTAGACGTTTTTGTGAGAAAACGTCCAAATACCTACTTATGCCACTTTTTGGACTTTTTTCTCTTTTGAAAATGAGCCCACATGATCAGAGGCGGGGGCGTGGCAATATGGCGCTGTTAACTCCGGTAGAGAGAACGCTGTCGAGCTCCGTGCTGAATATTCACAATACCACGTTTCCAATATGCCCCATTCTAAGAGGGAAGGGAATGTGAGGACGGTTCCCCAACCTACCTCGACATCTTCCCCTGTTCAACAGAGGCTCGACCGCTTCCTTACCGGTACCTCCCTTTCAGGTCTGAGTATTCCCGCTGCGGAACAAGCCGAAGGAGCGGCACCTCCGCTGGGTCTAGAGGCATCGCTATCGCCTCCTTCAGCCTCAAACAATCCCCCTTGTCGAGCTTCCACTGCCGCACTGAAAGAAAACGAGTATGCTGCTGGAAGTGCTGTGTCGGTGTTTTCTGCTGGGGGTTCATCGCTGCAGGAACAGTGTCTGGAAGGAGAGGCCCATGGTTTTCCTGAGGCTCCCGTAACATCTAAGGAGGTAGATCTTGGACAAATTTGGAAAATGCTCACTGGTATGAACTCAATTCTTCAAAATTCTTCAGGTGAGATATCTACTCTGCACCAAAAATTTGAGGAATTAGTTAATAAAGTGGATGTGGTAAAAGAAGATTTGTCTTCCCAAGTTAAACAATTACAACTTGAGGTAAAGCAAATTCAAGACTTTAATCATATAACTACTAAAGATAAGTTGGCTCTTCATAAAAAAATCGAACAAATAGAGAACTATAATAGACGTCTGAACCTTCGAATATTAAATTTTCCTAAAGTTCCTGGGACTTCACCGATTGATATGTTCAAAAGGTATCTTCTGGAAAACTTGAAAATTCCCGAAGAAGCATTTCCCCCTATATCTAAGATTTATTATTTGCCTAAAAGCCCAGTCACTGTGGGAAGAAATAGAGGAGGTCCGGACTTGAATATTGATGTGAATAATATCTCAGACATCTTAGAACAATCGTTAGAAAATTGTTCAGAGAGAGCTACTCTTTTGGTGATATTTGTTTTTGAACAGGACCTTAATACAATTTTAAGATTATACTTCAAACAATCAAAAATTCCTTTTGGAGGAAATAGAATCTGGATATATCCAGATGTCACAAAGTTGACTCAAGAGAGGAGAAAAAGTTTCTTGACTATGAATAAGGAGGTTCTGGACTTGGGGGACACTTTCTTCCTAGCCTATCCGTGTAAATGTTTGATACGATACTTGGATGTAAAGTACATATTTTACTCACCTGAACAGTTAAGGGCATTTTTGGATTTGAAAAAGTTGTAATTTTGTTGGGTTAAAGATTGATAATATTGGGGAGGGTAATCACATGTAAGCCTTTTGTTGAATTGTTTAGACTATACCTAAATGACTCCTTTTAATCCTGCTGCGTCCCCTCAACATTAGTGGTCTAAGGAAGCTGATCTTTTTTTTTATGTCAAATATTATTTCGTCTTTCTTTATCTTAAGCTGTGTTTTCTTTCACAAGTGTTTAACTTGCAATAAAAATATTAAATTCAATTAAATAAAATAAAATTTAAAAAAAAAAAAAGAAAATGAGCCCACATATCTCTCAAAGACTTGAAGCGGTTCAGGGGAAGGTGACAAAATGAGTATAGGATTCGAGCAAACCGACGTATGAGAAGACCTAAATATGGGAAAGGAGGAATGCAGGAGATATGATACAGACATTTAAATGCTTGACAGATATTAATACACAACTTCTTTTTTTTTTCAGAGATTGGGAAGTAGTAGGGCATAAAATAAATTTAAATGACATAGAGGGGTGTAACCTGCATAGGTCAACAGGTACAACCCTAAACTAAGGCACAAAGGGGGGGGGGGGGGGGTCACATGATGACGATGCTCTGAACAGTGGCTCTCATCTCAGGCTCTGCTCCCAAGTCCCACTTTCATGTCTAAATGAGGGGCACCAAATGATTTATTGAGCTTCATGTGGGCAGCAATTCTCTTGCCTTTTTGCTTTGACTGAGTGAGGTGCGTCATGAGTGGAGGTCTAGGGAATATGGCATGCTGCTTCGAACACCGCAACCAGCCAAACAAAAGATCGAGTTCCCAAGATGGCATCTAGGACCCCAATGCCACCAGCGGCTTTCACCCTCCAAGGAGAAGCAATCCAGGAGTCTACTCATAACCTCTCTCTTATCCTGGATGATAAATTAACTAAACTGCAGATCACAGTAGACGAGATCAAGGAGGGTTTGGAAGGTCAGGCAGCGCGATTTACCCATGTAGAACAACGGGAGTCGCAACATGAAAATCATGCTGCAGAACTTGAAGGGAAAATGCGGGGCCTAGAGGAGCATTGTAAATTGTTAATTGACAGTCTTGAGGAACAGGAGAATAGAAGCAGGTGGAATAATCTCCGCATTGTGGGAGTGTTAGAAATGGTGTAGACAAAGAAATATGGCCTTTTGAGGAGACCTGGCTCCCACAACAGTTTGGTATGGAAATCCCAGCCGGGGGCTTCAAGATTGAGCGGGTCCATAGGGTTGGGCCACTGTGCCCTGGTGCTCAGCGGCCTAGACCTGTATTGGCCTGGGTTCTCAACTTTGCAGAAAAGGAGCATCTGAAGGCACTCTACCATGAAACTCGCACGTTGGAATATGAAGGTGGTAAGCTACTGTTGTTTAATGATTATTCAGGACAGGCAGCAGCCAACAGATGTGCATTGGCACCATATTGCACCGACCAACAGAATCGAGGCATAAAGTTTGTTGTTCAATATCCAGCAAAGGTCCGCATTACCCAGAGCACGACTGTTATGCTATGCCATACTTTGGAAGAGCTGAAAGCCTTTGTGCAAGCCTTGCACTAAATTCCAATTTGCAGTGCTCACATTGTTTGTAATAAGACCTACTCTGCTTGACATGGAAATGGTAACAGCAGTTAGCGTATCTAGCTTTAAAAAAGTTTTGGACAAATTCCTAGAGGAAAAGTCCATTGAGACAGACATGGGAAGCATGGAGTGTTGCCATTGATTTGTGTTTCTGCCAGGTACTTGTGAACTGGCTTGGCCACTGTTTGGAAAACAAGGATACTGAGCTAGATGGACCATTGGTCTGACCCAGTATGGCTACTCTTATGTTCTTACTAGTAAAAAAGGCCCATTTCTGACACAAATGAAATGGGCGCTAGCAAGGTTTTCCTCGGAGTGTGTATGTTTGAGAGAGTGTATGTGAGAGTGACTGTGTGAGAGAGAGAGTGAATGTGTGAGTGTGTGTCTGTGACAGAGAGAGAGTGAGTGTGTCTGTGAGTGAGACAGTGTGTGAGACAGATAAAGTGTGTGTAAGACAGAGTGTGAGAGAATGTGTACGATACACAGACTCTCTGTGAGACCGAGAGAGTGTATGAGATCGAGAGAGTGTTTGAGAGTGACTGTGTGACATATAGAGAGTGAATGTGACACAGTGTGAGACATAGAGTGTGTGAGAGACAGTGTGTGAGAGTGAGAGAGAGAAAGACACTGACTGTGAGAGAGAGAGAGAGAGAGAGAGTGACAGAGATACCTCCCCTCCTCCCTCTCTGGTCTCAGGACCCCCTTCCCCCCTCCCTCTCTGGTCTCAGTACCCCCTCCTCCTCCCTCTCCTCCCCTCTCAGGTCTCTGGACCCCCTCCACTGGTCTCAGGACCACCCCTCCCCTCTGGTCTCAGGACCTCCTCCCCCCTCTCTGTTCTCAGGACCCCCTACACCCCCCCTCTCAGACTCCCTCCCCCTCTCTGATCTCAGGACCCCCTCTCCCTCTCTGTTCTCAGGACCCCCTTCCAATGTCTTCCCTCTTTCTTTCTGCATCCTTCCGTCCAGTGTCTCCTTTTTTTCCGTACCCTTCCATCCAGCGTCTTCCCTCTTTCTCTCCCCATCCTTCCACCCATCTACCCTCTCTCCTGATCCTTCCATCTAATGTCTCTCTCCCCCTCCTTCTATCCAGTGTCTCTCTATCTCTCTACTCATTTCTGTTCAGTGTCCCTTCTCTCTCCAAATCCTTCCAGTCTCTCCCCTTTCTCTCTCCATCCATATCCCCCTTTCTCTCCCCATCCTTCCATCGTGTCTCTCTCCCCATCCTTCCATCTGTTTTTCCTCTTTCTCTCCCCATCCTTCCATCCGTCTACCCCCCTCTCCCGATTCTTCCATCCCATGTCTCTCTCTCTATCCCCTTCTTTCCATCCAGGCCCGCCCACACAACACAGACCTGCCAAGTCTCCCATGAAACACGCGGCGCCAGCTCCCATTTCTGGCCACTGCTGCTTCTCCTGTTGAGCAGCAGCAGCTGCTATAAAAAAAAAAACAACTAAAAATGTTTTTAAAAAGCAAGTGCGGCACCACAGGCAGCCATCAGGCATTGGCTGTTGGCTGTGCAGTCACTCCTACTACTACTACTACTTAACATTTCTAGAGCGCTACTAGGGTTACGCAGCGCTGTACAATTTAACAAAGAGAGACAGTCCCTGCTCAAAGAGCTTACAATTTAATAGACAAGTGAACGGTCGGTCCGATAGGGGCAGTCAAATTGGGGCAGTCTGGATTCACTCCTCTCGCCTCTCACGTCGCTGCGCTTCTCCGGGGTCTGCTCCAGGGGCAGTGACATGAGAGGCAAGAGGAGCGGTTGCAGAGACGACAGCCAATGCCTGATGGCTGCCTGTGGTGCCGCACTTGCTTTTTAAAAACATTTTTAGTTGTTTTGTTTTTGTAGCGGCCGCTGCTGCTGCTGCTCAACAGGAGAAGCAGCAGTGGCCGGAAATGGGAGCTTGCGCCGCGTGTTTCGTGGGAGACTTGGCAGGTCTGTGTTGGGTGGGCGGGCCGGGAGGGAAAGTGGCTGGGCCTGGGCGGTGACCTTGGGTGGGGGAGGGGGAGCAGTGGCTGCGGCAACCTCGTGGAGGGGGGAGCGGTGGTGACCTCGGGGGGGGGGGTGGAGGGGGGAGCGGCAGCAGGTGGCGGCGAGTGCGGCAGGGGCGGGGCCTCGTGCTACTGTCATGCGGTTGGTCAGTGCTGCGTGTGACGTCAGCTTGGCTTCGGAGCCTAGCAGACCAACTCAGCCACGAACACAGGCAGCAAGACAGAATGTTGGAGGTGAGAATTATTATATAGGATGCTTTTGTGCTGTTTCAAGGGATGAATGAGATTGGCTAACAGCGTTCCTGCCTTGTTCCCCTATTTATACAATTTGTATTTATACAACAATAAATTATATTTAGCTTTTTGATTTAGAAAGGGTGTCCAATTCTGCTCAAACTTTTTGCATTTCCTCCTTGTCCACTCTACTCAAGGTAGCAACATGTCTCTTTCATCAATATTGAAGCTGTGTGGTTAGGGCCAAAATCTGGTCCTCCTCTCCTCTTTCTAGTATGATTAACATAGACAATAATTTTGCCCCTCAAAACAGCTTTAGCTATTTCCTAAAGAGTAATAGCACTAGGGACATCCTCAGCCCCAGAAGACTGCACTTTTAGTATCCAAAACTTTCTGCCAGGATTTCCTAAGATATACCTGAAACTCCTGATCCTGACACAAGATCGGATTCAATCGCCAAATGAAGGATTCAATCGCCAAATGAAACCAAGAACATCTGAACCAAACCTGAACTGTAACTCAAGAGCAGAATGGTCTGACATTGTGAG
Source organism: Microcaecilia unicolor (assembly GCF_901765095.1). Lineage (NCBI taxonomy): Eukaryota > Metazoa > Chordata > Amphibia > Gymnophiona > Siphonopidae > Microcaecilia > Microcaecilia unicolor. Next base: position 98,115,051 of record NC_044040.1, on the reverse strand, counting down.
CGGCAAGATTGCAACTGAGTGAAGGGAAGAAAACAAAAGTTCTAAAACCAAAAATTATTTTGTAAGAGCTGAAAGCCTTTGTGTAAGCCTTGAACTAAACTTCAGTTTGCAGTGCTCACATTGCTTGTGATAAAACCATCTCTAAACTCTCCAGGTCACACTGCCATCTTGACCCATGTCCCAACTACCTTCTGAAAAATGCCCCAACTTGCTTCATCTCAGATCTTACCAATCACTTAAACTTCTTATTTCAACAAGGCTCCTTCCCCACCAAACATAGTATATTACTAACACCTATTCCAAAAAAACCAAAGAAACCAGCTAACGACATCACCAATTACTGCCCAATTGCCTCCATCCCTCTAATCACTAAATTGATGGAAAACAGAGTGACCTCGCAAATCAATGAATATATTCAGAAATTCTCCATCCTTCATGAGTCGCAGTCGGGCTTTCGTTGTGCCCACAGCACTGAAACGGTCCTTCTCACCTTAATATCCAGATTCCAGCAAGAAATAGCAGCTAGAAACAACATCCTCCTTTTACAATTTGACTTGTCCAGCGCTTTCGACATGGTTGACCATACTATCCTTACTAAACTCTTGGACAAACTTGGGATCGGCGGTAATATTATCAACTGGATAAAAAACTTTATTACCACAAGATCCTACCAAGTCAAAGGGACCACAGATATATCATCCCCTTGGTCTTCAGAATGCAGGGTACCACAGGGATCTCCACTTTCCCCAATACTTTTTAACCTTATGATGATTCCCTTGGCTAGGTTACTGGCCAAACAAGGCCTTAATCCCTTCATATACACTGGCAACGTCACCATATTTATCCCCTTTAAATTCATGTTATCTGAAATCTCCGACAAAATTGCTGCTGGTATGACCTCCCTAACCTCCTGGGCTAATGCTTTTAAAATGAAATTAAATAAAGAAAAAACACAGTGTTTAGTCCTTTCATCTCAATACTCCCCACTCATCCCGACCACTTTCAGTACCCATGATGTTAATGTCACCCGTCTGTGGTAAGACTTCACACAGTATCAAAATACCTCTAATATGTAGTCGCACCAGCCGAGGGAACTAACTGTGCTCAGGTCACCAGAGACAGAGTGAACATAGAATAAAACATCATCCTAAAAAGATAATACCGGATGAATGCATAAAGGTGAATATAAATTCCTGGGAATGGAATCAATTTGATTTACAATAAATCCAGATACTACTCACTTATATATGTAACAAAAAATTATTTATTAAAGTGGAATGAAATTATTTAACTGTACTGGCAAATAGAAAGAAATACTCTTCAGTTAGATTGTACAGGATTAGACCAGTAAAACTGCTGATTCCCTACTGGATCCAGTATATACTCTACTTTCTTTACTAACCAAATATTTAGTCTCCTAACCAAATTACAAGTCAGTATAACACTTCAAAGATTTCCAACTCAAAATAGGAATGTTTTTTAGATGTATTTCATGTAAAATCTCAGTTCACTTGTGTGGTAAACAGGAATTTCAGAAAAAAATGTGAATTGTCTCTCTCTGTACTTAGCTGAAGGAAACTTCCAGTTGCAGACTCAGTCTTCAAGAGATCTCTCCTTTAAAAGTTGTCTTCTTCCTAAACTTAATCTAAAAAATAAAATAAAAGGAGAAATACTGCCTCCCTGCAGTGTGTGTCTTTTAGATCAGCCTGCCTGAAACTGGAACCTGGACTGAGTGCTGAACTATGAAAAAATAAAATAAAATGAATTTCCTCAGTTCTAATTTCTTAAGTAGCTTTATTATAACTTTACCCTGACTATCTAAAGAGCAACCCTTTTTGTTTCTTCCAAGCTACTGAGATCTTGAAGCCCACTGCTGGATCTCATCCACACACACACATTCATAGATCCACTCCCCTCTCAGCCGAGAAACCTCAAACTTGTAAATCTCAACCAATCTCTTTCAGAAATAAATCTTTTTCTTTAAATGTTTAATGATTTCAGATCCTTACTATTAGGACCAAATCAACTTGGAAACTCACAATCTTTTCCTCAGGAGAGAGAACTAAAACTTTCAAATCCAGTACAAACCTCTCCTCAATTTCCTGTTTTACTTCAACCAAGTCAGTCACTCTTTTAATATATCAGTCAAATTTTCAATTCTTTCTTTCAATTCTTACACACAGAGCTCACATAATGCAGGTCCTGGCTCAGTCAAATCTTCAGTTGCTCTCCTCGGCAGAATTCTAACAAGAGCTGCTCAGCCAATCAGAGAGCTCTATTTGAATGCAGATTAACATAGATACTCTAATTTATTTATTTATTTATTTACATCAATTTATATACCGTATCTTATTGCTACTGCAAGACAGAACGGTTTACAATTTATAAAAAAAAGCAGTACAATAAGTACAAATTGGACAAACATTAGAACTCCAATCATTACAGGAAAGCACAGCAAACCCAACAAACTAGCTACATAAGATGAAAACAATATAACTCATGATTAATACACAGGAGAACACTGCAGATACAAAATTAAATACATAATATAATCTACACAGACAGATAATACAGTTTTGACTTAGTATATATTACAGATGCCCATTTATAACCTTTCTTCCATTATTCTAAATTCTGATCTACATACTCGATAAAGTAGAAGGTTTTCAAAAGTTTCCGAAAATGAAAGTAAGATTTCTCAAGTCTGATCTCTTTTGGAAGGCCATTCCAAAGAGAGGGAGACAGATAGAAAAAAGCTGAATTCCGTGTAGATTCCCATCTAGCCCTAGCAAGAGGAGGAATCACTAACCTGTTATCTGTCAGGGATCTAAGGGTTCGTGTGGCAGTGTAAGGAATAGTTAGATTTGACAGATAGTCAGGATTTAGTGTATAAAAGGCCTTATGGGTCAAGACTAAGGCTTTAAACTTAACTCTTGCTTCAACTGGAAGCCAATGCAGTTGATGTAGCAAAGGTGTTACTCTGTCATCCCTCCGGGCCCTACAAATCATACGTGCTGCAGTATTCTGTATTCTTTGTAATCGCTTCAAGCTAGCTTGGGTGATCCCTGAATATATGATATTACAGTAGTCTAAGCGTGAGGTAATATAAGCAGATGTCAACGTTTTAAGGGAATCCTTACTAATTGAATTCCTAACTGACCGAAGTCTCCTAAGATGGAAAAAAGATTTTTTCACTACATCAGATATTTGTTCCTCGAAAGTCAGAGCAGAATCAATTATAACCCCAAGGTATCTAAAAGATTTAACTGTAGGGATATTCTTGCCAAATAGCATAGGTACCACTGCTGGACATGTGCCCTGTCCTACTATCCAAGATGTTATAGTCTTATCTGGATTTAATACTAATTGATATGTTGTGAGCCAGTCTGCCACTTTATCCAGACAAATTTGTAGTGGTGTAAGATCCATATTAGATGGTTTAACATAATGTATAAGAAGGAAATCGTCCGCATAAGAATAAAAACTAATACCCATTGTTTGAATGAGAAGTGCCAAGGGACTGACATATAGATTAAACAGTAATGGGGACAGGACCGATCCCTGTGGAACCCCACATGGTAAGTTGTATTCTGTAGAGGACGATTGCTGCTGAACTACTTTAAATGACCGTTCGGTAAGAAAAGATATAAACCATTTCATAATTGTCCCTGAAATGCCAATCTCACCTAGTCTATCAAGAAGTAGTTTATGATTAATTAAATCAAAAGCTGCAGATAGATCCAGTGAAACAACCAAGGCAATATAGCCATGTTCTAGTTTTGCATGAATCTCACTTAACATTGAAGTCAGGATAGTCTCTGTGCTATGGCCTTTCCTAAAGCCCGATTGTCTAGGATGTAGCAAATTTTTAGAATCTACATAAGTTTGCAATTGTCTAAACACTATTGTCTCTATCACTTTGGATAGGAACGGAAGATTAGAAACTGGTCTATAATTGTTGGGTGTTATAGGATCTAATGAGGGCTTCTTCAGAATAGGCTTTACTAGCGCCTCTTTTAGAGTAGCAGGGACTATCCCTTCAGAAAGACTCCGTACGATGATTAAATACATAAACTGTTGGATTTCTAGCGTGTGGTTTTTCAACCATGCTGATGGTATGGGATCCAAGGAACTGTAAGTGGGTGAAAGACCTGCAACTAAAGTATGCAGTGATTCCACAGATGGGAGTTCAAAGTCTTGCCAGGGTACAGTTAGTTGTGAATTTGAGGAGTTGTCAATATGACTGATCCCTGATACCCTTGAGAATTGGGCTCTTAGATTCTCAATTTTAGTACTGAAAAACTTTGCCAGAATCTCGGAATCAAGAGCAGGAGATTCTCTGTTTTCACTAGTCGTAGTTGTCAAGCATTTCATAATGTGGAATAACTTTTTCTGTGAACTAGCAGCTTCCTTTATTTCTTTGGAGAAGTAGGTAGTTTTAGCAGCTTTTAGTTGTGTTAAATAATATTTTTGGCACTGCTTACATTTCTGTTTAAATTCTATAGTTCTATGCTTCCGCCATTGGCGTTCAGCTCTACGTATCTGTTGTTTACATAGTTTTAATCCTGGATGGTACCATGGTTGAAACCGTTTTGTACCTTTAGTAATTATTCTTTCTGGTGCAATATCTTCAAGAGCTACAGATAGAACTTGATTCCATGTTCCAATTTGATCCTCTATAGGAAGTGTATCAAAATTCAATGGGAATTTATCCGCTAGAGAAGGTAAAGATGACGTGTCAATTTTTTGTAGACTCCTTGTTTTAATATAAGTAGAATTGGTATTATATAACAACTGTGGTACAGATAAATAAAACTGAAGAAGGTAGTGATCAGACCATGATACCGGAGTTAATACAATTTTTGAACATCTAATTTCATCCAGTTTATGTGTTATTATCAAATCTAATGTATGTCCAGCAGTATGGGTTGATCCATCCACATGTTGTATAAGATTGATATCTCGTAAAAAATTTAAAAATTTTACTGAACGTGGATTAGATTGATCATCTATATGCACATTAAAATCACCTAGTATTATAAGATTTGAAAACCTAATCGTGGCATCTGCAAGTGATTGATATATGTGGTCCCACCCCACTGCTGTAGTGGAAGGAGCACAGTAATACAGTAGTACATGAAAAGTGTAACTAGCAGTACAAAATTTTAGCAGTAAAAGTTCAGGGTATGAGAGTCTATGGTCATTAATTTCCTGAACCTTAAAATCAGACTTAAATATTATAGCCAGTCCACCTCCCTTTCTCCCTGTACGTGACGAATAGCTAACTGAATACCCTGGTGGTAGACATTGAAAAAGATAAGATTCTTCCCCTGATAAAAGCCATGTCTCAGTAATAGCAAATAAATCAAGCTGATGCAATTTACAGAGATCTAAAATATAGGAGAACTTACTCTTGAGAGATCTATAATTAATTAAAGCTGTAGACAGCGAGGAAAAAGGAGGGGTGATATCGGGGACTCTGTTATTAGATAGTGTAACAGATGTTAGATAGCGTGGACTATTAGATCTCCTAGAATAGGCAAGTCTCTGATTAGTACGCCAACTCCAATGTACTGGAATATATGCTGAGTCCTGCATGCCTTTAGATGTTATCAAAGAAGGTGAGTTGGAATTCCAGAGAATCAACAAAATAAAAATAAGGAACATCATTAGTTCATTAGGAACCAAGGCCTTGGCCTCTACATAACTTAACTTTCCTAATTTAATTCCTAAAGCTCAAAAAGCTATAAATCCCAGCGTCGCACACCCCAAGGAGCACAACTAAGGAGCGCACCTGCTCCTCAGGTGCGCTCCTCCGGCGCGCGCCGCAGCGGCATGAGCGCCGCAGCTCTTCAGTTTAAATAGAAAAGTTCAACTTGCTTTTTTGATTGGAGGCGGAGTTTCGCGGGTCACGTGACCCCGCCCAGAAATCGTCGGCAGGATGGCCCCAAGTAGGAAGGTAAAATCTAGGCACATAAAAAATAATAAAAGCAAAATAAAAACACTTTTCTGAATTGATATCAGCTTAAACAGCTCTCAATGCAGTCCAATATCCTCAATAATCAGTTCTCAGCAGCACGAGCGCCGCAGCTCTTCAGTTTAAATAGAAAAGTTCAACTTGCTTTTTTGATTGGAGGCGGAGTTTCGCGGGTCACGTGACCCCGCCCAGAAATCGTCGGCAGGATGGCCCCAAGTAGGAAGGTAAAATCTAGGCACATAAAAAATAATAAAAGCAAAATAAACACTTTTCTGAATTGATATCAGCTTAAACAGCTCTCAATGCAGTCCAATATCCTCAATAATCAGTTCTCAGCAGCACGAGCGCCGCAGCTCTTCAGTTTAAATAGAAAAGTTCAACTTGCTTTTTTGATTGGAGGCGGAGTTTCGCGGGTCACGTGACCCCGCCCAGAAATCGTCGGCAGGATGGCCCCAAGTAGGAAGGTAAAATTTTTTTGATTGGAGGCGGAGTTTCGCGGGTCACGTGACCCCGCCCAGAAATCGTCGGCAGGATGGCCCCAAGTAGGAAGGTAAAATGTAGGCACATAAAAAATAATAAAAGCAAAATAAAAACACTTTTCTGAATTGATATCAGCTTAAACAGCTCTCAATGCAGTCCAATATCCTCAATAATCAGTTCTCAGCAGCACGAGCGCCGCAGCTCTTCAGTTTAAATAGAAAAGTTCAACTTGCTTTTTTGATTGGAGGCGGAGTTTCGCGGGTCACGTGACCCCGCCCAGAAATCGTCGGCAGGATGGCCCCAAGTAGGAAGGTAAAATCTTTCCTGCTGGAACCTGCGCAAGACCTGAGACCTCCATGGGAATTTTTAGTCAAAAACACTAGATAAATCCTTCGTTTTTGGATCAAACTTCACATTTTTGATCAGAGTCATGCCCTAGCAATAAGGCTGTAAACATTTCTAACACTTTTTATCCATAAATATGCAAATGAGAACCTCCCAAAAATGGACTAATTTGCATATGATTTAAACAAATTTGAGTACATAGCATATCAATCTTATGTCCTAACACCTAAATTCTGCAATTAGATTTAATGCAAATACTTTTCAAACTTATTTTTAGCATTTTTAAAATCTTAGGTGTCAGTGCAAATATCTATGGTATGTTCTGCTCATGTGCAGGAGTCTCTATGGTATCAACTGCTCATGTGCAGGAAGTCCTCTTGGCTGAATATTTCCATGGCAACTCAGGACACCTCTAGCAACGCCCCCTGCTCTCTCAGCAGTAAGGTAAACACATTAAACCAATTTCTACAACTGGTTATATTAAACTCTTCATATCTGACAGTCTAAAGATCCTTGGAGTAAAGATAGATAGCCATTTATCTTTCAACAACCATGCCAAGTCCACCACGAAAAAAATGTTCAATATGATGTGGATATTAAAACGAGTGAAATCATATCTTCCTTTGGTCACTTTCCGAAACCTGGTTCAATCCACAGTTATTACCCAAATCCTGAAGAGACTTCAGACTGCCCAGAACACAGCAGCCAGACTTGTCTTTGGCACGTTGAGATTTGAAAGCGCATCTCCTCTTCGAGAGAAACTCCATTGGCTCCCCATCAAAGAAAGAATTAACTTCAAGGCCTGTACAATGATTCATAAAATCATATACGGAGAATCCCCTGGCTACATGAATGACTTGGTAGACCTCCCAATCAGAAACAGATCAATGACCTCACGTACGTACCTCAACCTACATCTTCCCAATTGCAGAGGAATTAAATACAAAACCTACTACGCATCTAGTTTCTCCTTTCTGGGCAGCCAGCTTTGGAATGCTCTGCCAAGATACATCTGAACAATTAATGATTATCTGCCCTTCAGGAAAATGTTGAAAACATATCTCTTCAAGCAAGCTTACCATAATGACCCAACTTAAGAATATCAGCCCACCCATACAACCTTGCTCTGATACTATTAATGACCTTGATTCAGATTATATCTTGGACCTCGTGTCCCTATCTCCTTACTTATCCCTAGTCTTTTCTTCTCCATCTCTCCTATACCATATCCCTCTCTATTCCAAGTCCTTTTGCTCATCCTATCTCTGTTATCTTCCCATATCCAATTCATTTATTTAAGGCCTCACTACTATTATGTTCATTCAGCTTGTATTATTTCTCTTCATAAGACTTTGTTATTCTAGTTACAATGTAAGCCGCATTGAACCTGCTATGTGTGGGAAAGCGCGGGGTACAAATGTAATAAATAAATAATAAGACCTGCTCTGCTCGACATGTTTCTAGTGGATTTTCAGTAGTGTTTGGACATGTATGTCTACATCTTTGGACATAATACATATGGATATGACAGAGGACAGAGGGAAGAAAGAACACAGAGGGGAGAGACAAAACAGAAAAGAACAGAGTGAAATTTTCTCTTTTGAGCTTGGCACAGTCATTTTGGTGATATTGAGGGGCATAATCAAACGGCGCTGAGAAAGCGATGGCTGGCCATCTTCGAGGCCGGCGCCATAAGCGGGCGGAGCCAAGCATATTTTTGAAATACGCTTGGCGCCGGGTTTAGAATAGGTTCGCCGGCGGATCGCTAGGTTTAGATGAGATGGCCAACTTCGGTTTTCAGCCATAATGGAAACCGGACCCGGCCATCTCAAACCCAGCGAAATGCAAGGCATTTGGCCGTGGGAGGAGCCAGCATTTGTAGTGCACTGGCCCCCCTGACATGCCAGGACACCAACCAGGCACCCTAGGAGGCACTTACAAAAAATTTAAAAAAAAAACAAAAATAGCTTCCAGGTGCATAGCACCCTTACCTTGTGTGCTTAGCCCCCCAAATCCCCCCCAAAACCCACTCTCCACAACTCTACACCATTACTATAGCCCTAAGGGGTGAAGGGGGCACCTACATGTGGGTACAGTGGGTTTTGGGGGTTTTTGGAGGGCTCAACATTAACCACCACAAGTGTAACAGATAGGGGGGGATGGGCCTGGGTCCACCTGCCTGACGTGCAGTGCACCCACTAAAAACTGCTCCAGGGACCTGCATACTGCTGTCAGGGAGCTGGGTATGACATTTGAGGCTGGCAACAAATGTTTTAATTGTTGTTTTTTTTTTTGTGTGTGGAAGGGGGTTGGTGACCACTGGGGGACTAAGGGGAGGTGATCACCACTTCCCTCCAGAGGTCATCTGGTCAGTTGGGGCTCTTTTTTGGGTCTTTGTCCTAAAAATACATGGACCAAGTCCGGCCGGCGAAATGCTCGTTCGAGCCGGCCTTTTTTTTTCATAATAAGGTGAAGCTGGCCATCTCGTAACCCCGCCCCCTTCCCACCTTTGCTACCCTACCAACACGCCCCCTTGAAGGTTGGCCGGTGCCACAACGAAAAAGCAATTGGGGCTGGCCAAAATCGGCTTTTGATAATACCGATTTGGCTGGGATTGAGAGATCGCCAGCGATCTCCCAATTTGTGTCGGAAGATCGCTGGCGATCCCTTTCGAAAATAAGCCTGATTGTTACCCTTCACCTGATTTCTGGACAGGTTTGCTGCTCCTTGTGTCAATTACTGGACTTTATTGCCTCACTGGACTGTTTGTTTTCTTTTTCAAATATTTGCCTTTTGTGGGATAGGGAATGGGAGGGGGGATTTCTGTGATGGGGGTCTGAAGATTTTGGCTAGCAGGGGTATGGGGGTTGGGTTTGGGACTGGGGGAGAGAGGGGTGGGATGGGGATGGAGGGGTACTTGGTGTGATTGATGTGTTGGAGTGGATGGGGTTTGTGTGTGGTGGGGATTGTTGTGCTTCAGGGGTTTAGAAGAATGGGTTTTGGCTTTCATGTAGGGTGAGCAGTGCTCTTTGGTTGGGTTATAGGATTTCTTTGGCCTTGGAAGGTAGGGGCTGGAATACTAGTGTGTTTCCATGCTTTTCCCTCTTTAGGGTATGCTGGGTCAGGCAGACAGGGGTGTGGGCTGGGGCCCCTATATTGCCACTTGCTATTCTATTTCTTTGTTTGTTCAGTGCCTCAGGATTTCCTGCTTCAATGAGCACTTTGCAGATTTTGTCTTTGAATATTGATGGGATCCACTCACCAGTTAAATTGATATGGATCCTCACTCACTTACTTTGGAAACACCAAGTGGAAATGACGTTCTTACAGTAAATACATCTTTCTGATTTTGAGCATAAAAAGCTGCGGAGAGAATGGTTGAGTGAGGTGTGGGCCTCCTTTTTTAATGAAAGACAGCGTGGAATGGCTATTTTGGCTCAGAAAGGTTTAGATATTGCAGTGCACAATCTTTTTATCGACAAAAATGGAAGGTATGTCATTTTAGTGGGGGAACTAAAGGGTCATAAATTGATTTGGTAGGAATATTTATGTTCCCAATATGTATGACCATGCTTTTTTCTCCAAGCTTCTTGAGTTAGTGGGACATTATGATGGCTACTCAATAGTACTGGGGGGTGATTTTAATGTTGTAGCCCAACCCCAATTTGATTGTCAACCGCCTTATGTGCCGGTTTCTAATAATATGGGCAAACGGGTTAATTTTTTAATGTCCCAATTACGTCTCCTCACTCTAGAACTATGGAGGTCAGTATTCAGCCAGCAGTGCTCAGCGTTTTGTTGACTGCCACCAGCATTATGCCCAGAAATTCAATACCAGTCAATGTCTGGGCTTCGACACTGAATTTCTGGGTTTGAGGGGCCGGCTAAAGGTGATATCCAGCACTTAACTGATTATCGGACATCGTACAAAGATAGGACTGACTTTTAAGTTGTCCCATTTCTGTGGTTACCTTGACCAGTTAAGTGCTGAATATCAGTACTTAAATGGCCAAGAGCCAACACTGCCCGCAGAATAGCTGGTTTTAGTGGCGTAGCTAGGGTAGTTGACACCCGGGGCCGGTCATTTTTCAACACCCCCCTCCCCCCAAATCCAGTACTAAGCATACCGAGAATACAAAACACTCAGGACCTATAGAGCAATTCTACCATACCATAAGCAGTAATTTGTACGAGTCACACAAGGAAAAGGAAAGCATCTTAAACACTACAGTGAGTACTAGAGCATCAATTCACCTATTGTAAAACGACAGATTAGTACAGATCGTCGATCCTGCACAGTCAATGCCAACTGAAAGCCATGTCTTTTTCACAAACACAGATACACCCTAATCCACTATAGTATAAGTAATCATAAACTTTCTATTTAGACAAAAATTAAACTGAACCCCCGATGCCAGACTCTGCATACAATGCAACACCACAGAAACAGAAAATGTCCCCTAGTACTGTGCAAAATATAAAGACAGCAGATGTAAATTTGAAAAAACTAACAAATACCAATCACCACTTTACAAATTAACAAATAGAAATAAAACAAATACAGAAAATAAAATAATACCATTTTATTGGACTAATACATTTAGCTTCCAGAGGCCAAAATCTCCTTCTTCAGGTCAATACAGTATAGTGCTATTACAGTATCCTATCCTGATCTGAGGAAGGGGGTTTTGTTCTCTGAAAGTTGTCAAAATGTATTAAAATTAGTCCAATAAAAAGATTACCTTATTTACATGATCTATTTATAAACATTTATTAACACAGCTACAATACTATATCCTAAAGCAAAAAAATAAAAATATATATTTTATTTACAGTTTGTTGTCTCTGGTTTCTGCTTTCCTCATCTTCTTTTCACTGTATTCCTTCCATCCAGCATCTGTCTTCGCTCTCTCTCTCTCTCTCTCTGCCTTCTAGTGTCTGCCCTCTCTAATGTCCCTTCCATCCACTGTCTACCCTCTCTCTCTGCCCCTTCCATCCACTGTCTGCTCTCTCTCCCTTCCATCCACATCTGCCCTCTATTTCTGCCCCTTCCATCCACCATCTGCCCCAGTCTGCCATCTCCCTCTCCTCCTTCCATCAACATCTGCCCTCTCTCTCTCCCTTCCATCCACATCTGCCCTCTATCTCTGCCCCTTCCATCCACCATTTGCCCCAGTCTGCCCTCTTTCTCTCTCCCCCTTCCACCCACCATCTGCCCTTTCTCTCTGCCCCTTCAATCTGTCTGCCCTCCCTCTCCCATCCATCCAGGGTATGCCCTCCCTCACGCTCCCCCTTCCATCCAGGGTCTGTCCCCTCTCTCTCTCTCTGCCCCCTCTTTTCAGCCCCCAGTTCCAGCCCCCTTATTCCACCTGCCTCTAGTTCCAGCCCCAGCCCACATCTCCCACCTGCCCCCCTTTTCAGCCCCACTATCCCACCAGTCCCAGCCCTTTTCTCCAATCAGTCCTGAGCTTCATCCCCCAGTCACTTCTCCCTGTCCCCCTTTCAGCCCCTAGTTTCAACCCCAGCCCTTTTCTCTCACCAGTCCTGAGCTTCAGCCCCAGCCAGTTCTCCCTGTCCTCTTTAAAGCCCCCAGTCCCCACAGTTTCAGCCCCTGCCCCTTTTCAGCCCCCAGTTCTAGTACTAGCCCCTTATCCCAACTACCCTCCTTTTCAGCCCCCAGTTCCAGCCCCCTTCATCCACCACCTGCCTTGCATCCCCCCCTTTTCAGCCCCAGACCCATTCTCCCACCTACCCCAGGCATGGACCCATTTTCCCTCCTGCCCCCTTGTCAGACCCCAGTTCCAGCTTCAGACCCCTTCTCCCATCTGAGCACTCCCCTCCACAGTCCCCTTCTCCCCTCTGAGCTCCCCCACCCCTCCCCAATCCTCTTCTCCCCTCTGAGCACCCCTCTGAGCTCTCCCACCCTCCCCAATCCCCCTCTCCCCTCTGAACACCCATCTGAGCTCCCCCACCCTCCCCAATCCCCTTCTCTCCTCTGAGCACCCCTCTGAGCTCCCCCACCCTCCCCAATCCCCTTCTCCCCTCTGAGCACCCCTCTGAGCTCCCCCACCCCACCCCAATCCCCTTCTTCCCTCTTAGCTCCTCCTCTCCCATCTGAGCAGCCCCGACCCGGTCCTGTCCCCCCTCCGTCGAGAGCCGACAGAGCCCTCTTTCTGCCACTACCCTGCCTTTTTAAAAAAAATCCATGCAGCGACGCAGGCAGCGCCTCGCATCTGCCCTGTGTGTGCTGTGAAAGGAGAAAATCGCCTCGCTGGCGTCGGGCCTTCCCTTGCTATGTCCCGCCCTTGAGGAAATAGGAAGTTACCTCAGAAGAGGGCGGGACACAGCGAGGGAAGGCCCGACGCCAGCGAGGCAATTTTCTCCTTTCACAGCACATGCAGGACAGACGCGAGGCGCTGCCTGCATCGCTGCATGGATTTTTTAAAAAAAAGGCAGGGTAGTGGCAGGAGACGAGAGCTGTTGGCTCTCGACGGAGCACCCCCCACCCGCTGACAGCTGGGGCGGACCGCCCCCACCGCCCTGCCCTTGCTACGCCACTGGCTGGTTTAGATATAGATGCTAACTGGACATTTTCAGTGGCACTAACTGGTTAAGTGCTGATGAAAATGACTGCTTAGTCCAAAACAGGAGATTTAACTGGCCAGGATTAATTTCTGACTGATTAGATCACTCCTGTCCTTATAGTTTCATAAACTTACAATATGCATGACATTTCAATAAGGTGGGCTCGTGGCTAATGCCGTGGTATGATAGGTTTGAAGCCAAAGAAGTTTTACCATTTTGATTGTGGTAAAATTATTTATATTTATATTTATTTGCATTTTAATTTTGGTTTTAAAATTAACATTTGTTTATAATTTTTATAGCAGACTGTTATCATTTACAGATTTATGTAATACTTCAATTTTTTACGGAATAGGTGCTTTATTGCTGTTTCTGATAGAAGCTTTCACAACGGGTTGCTATAATTTATAAATTTTTAAGCTCTATATAGGAGTGTGAGCTTTGTGAGGATATCGTTTTTCCATGGTTATCCTTTCAGGTATAGAAGAGTTTTTGATTTGGTCGCATTTCTTTCTCAGTGGTTTGGTCTCACCATGCAATTTATAACACATTTTGCTTAGTTCAAAATACTTTTGCACTTTTCCAGTTAATCCTTTTGGTTTTCTTTGTTTTTGTTGACACTTTTTGGATCCAAATAACATCATATGACTGTCACTATTATATATGTACTATTTAAAAATGTTCACTTATGCATGTCACTTACACACACGCACACACACACACATATACACACTATTGTGAGTCAGTCTTATAAACACTCTTCCAGCAAAATTATGTCATAGCAGGGCAGCATGCTCACTTGTCAGGTGGATTTACACAAAGATTCACATTGTTTGTGCTAATATCTGTTAATATTAGGATCATCTCACATTCACACAGACATCAATTTTGCTATTTTATTTTACTCTATTTTACCTTGTTCCTGGTCACTTTCTTTTTTCTGTAGTTTTGGCATAAAATCATTAGCAGTTAAAATAAACCTTAAAGGTAGACACTTTGTTAAATGTATTAGTGTAGCACACTTTCACTTAGTAAATGAGCACTTGGCATTTAAACCCTTTTTAATCAACCGGAGAGAGGGAATCCAAAGTACAGACAACAAAAATGCATACAGGCAGGGGCAGCCCAAGGCAATCTGCTGCTCCTGCCCCCACCTGGTCTGGCATCTCCCCCTTCCCTCCTCAACCCTCTTCCCTGCATTTACCTTATTTTTTTCTTTTCCAAAAGGCGGAAGTGGCAGTGATTCTCATAGGCTGCCCTGCCACTGTGCTGCTGGCACCAGCCTCTTCATTCTACTGCATCCTGCCTCTGAGGAAATAGGAAGTTATGTCAATAGGCGGGCCACAGTAGGGAGAAGAGGCTGGTGCCGGCAGCAGGGCAGCCTATGGAAATTACTGCCGCTGCCACTGCTGCCGTTTGGAAAATAAAAAAAATAAGGTAAACGTGGGGAAGAGAGTTGAGGAGGGAAGGGGAAAGTGCCGCTCCTGGAGAGTGCCACCTGAAGCCCCCCAAGTCATTTGGCCTAATGGTAGGGCCGCCACTGCATACAGGAAGCACAAAGAGCATTCTGAATTGGGTTTTGTCACAGTTTATTGAAAGACCCGACACGGGCCGTGTTTTGACAAACACCTGCATCAGGGGTCTGATAAGAAAATTCTTTAAAACATACTTTAAAAATATATACTTATATACTTATATAAAGTATATATAAATATATACTTTAAAAACATATATATATATATATATATATATATATATATATATATATATATATAAAGATATATTGCCCTTTAGCTTCTCGTTGTTTCCTTCCAATGTTTCTTTTCCATTGATATATTCCTTAACGATACTTTGATTTTGTCTCGTATAACTCTTCACAATGTAATCCATAACCGAATTGTAACAAAATGTATTTCCATCATTCATAATGTATTGTAAGCCACACTGAGCCCGCAAAAAGGTGGGAAAATGTGGGATACAAATGCAATAAAATAAATAAATAAAATAAATATACATATAAGGCTATATTCTATGTATGGTGCCAAAACAATTGGTGCTGAAAAAAGCACTATTCTATAGGCCGCACTTAAAGTTAGGCACGGTTTATAAAATAGCACTTACGCCTGGGAATCGCTCCTAACTTTAGGTGTGGTCATTTGCACCAACTGAAACATGGTGCAAATGAACACACCTACATTACGTGCATATCCCATTATTCTATAACAATGCATATTAATTTTAAGAATGTCCCATTCTGCCCTTGATCCTCCCATTTTCGCGCTCCCTTTTACAGATCACATATAAAATTTAGGCATGGATCCCAGGCCTAAACTTATGCACCTAAATTTCAATTAAATGTAATTAGTGCCAATAATTGTTAAAAGCTAATTATTAGTGCTAATTAGCTTGTTATTTAATTAAATTACATGCACAAATTGGATATGCCCCCAAATTTGCGCACACAATTTTTGGTGACTTTTATAGAATTAGGGGAAAAAGTAGTGTCAACAATAAAATAACTAAACAACATGTATATTATCATAAATATAATAGATGTGGAGAGGGATTTTCGATATGATGTCTAAATCCAACTTTGGACATTTTGCGGAAAGTGTCCAAAAATCAAGTGGTGAACAAGGCCATTTTCAAACTTGAAAAACGTTTTTCTCTTTTGTACTTTTCATTTTATGTTCAAAGCAGCTGTCATTTTTATTTTTGTATGGCTACTGGCCCATTTTTATACATTTATGTTTTGTTTACGTTGTTAGAAAACCTTTTTATTTTTATATTGGAATATTTCGTTTATTTTGGACTTCTTTCATTGTTGGTGTAATCCTGATGCAATCCATAGGGACAACATGGTCTGTGTTGAGTCTTTGCAATCTTTTTATTAAAGAAAAAGAAGAGTTTTTGTAATCTTTTTAATAAAGGATTTTTGAAGCATTCATTAGCACACACCTGGTTCATTTCATTGTACTTGCTCCCCGCTTTCTGTTTTGTGTATGTTCTTTGGCTTCCAGTCTGCCACATCACCGACCCTGAACTATGCCTGTAAGTCTGTGATGAGATGTTCACTCTGCTGCAGACGCACACAATAGCTAGAGGTTTTTGCTTTTGCGCCCTGGGGTGCGCTCCAACTGGGTGAAACTTTTTACTTAAAATTCCCATGCAAATATGTTGTGATTTTATCTTTAATGAAATATGTCTTTTTAGGAATCCATGCACTTGATATCTTTTTTGGCTACTAGGGGATCTCCGGTGTTGCTTCTCTGGATTGGTGGGTTACAGAAATAAAGGAATTTGAAAGTACTTTGCCCACATACCTGGATCTTTTAGTTAATTAATATTTTTTCCTTTATTCTCCTCTATGTTATGAGAATTGGAACTCCTAATTGTAGTGGACTTGGTCTGAATAATTTCTGATTAAGTTCATTGCTTATTTGAATCAGTTTTTCTATAGTAGTTTTGCTTAATTCGTCTTTATTTGAAATTTCATAAACAAAAAAACATTAAAAAGTAAACACCTTGTCAACAGGGGGCTAGGCCGGGTATGGCTAGGCAAGGGGCCAGGGGTCCCCAGAAAACTGGTCTGCACACAACCCCACAAATGCTAAGACAGTAATGATGGATGCAGGACCAATCAGTTATAACTCATCGCTAGTCCATCATTACCATCCTGCTCTGACATTATATGACTCCTTGTAAAGATTCAATATTATCTGGAAGAGCATTCCACAATTGTGGACCTCTTATTGAATGTTGAGAAGACTAAGTTCATGTACGCTGTAGCAGATTCAACTATGGTGTTGCCTGATTCTGTATTTCTCTCAGGAATGTCTGTAAAAATTTCTACCCAAATGAAGAGCTTGGGAATTTTGCTGGATTCTGGTTTTTCTTTTAAGCCTCAGGTTCAACTACTGATTCTCAATTCCTACTTTAAATTGTGAATGTTGAGCAAATTGAAGCCTTTGTTGCCTAGGTGACTTTGAGGGGCATTTTCGAAAGGTCGTCCAAGTCTGAATTTGGACATCCTCACAAAGACATCCAAAATCAGATAGGTATAATCAAAAAATAGTATGGACGTCTTTAGATATTCAAAAATCGCAGCGCGAAACATCCAAATCAGAGACATCCAAAGTATAAAGGATGTGTTTCTCGCAGAACTGCTGAAGGACGTCCATCTTACAGAACCACCGAAGGACATTCCCAAGACAAATGTTGGCAACTACATTCACTGTACTTGCTAACATTTGTCTTATGAACGTCCGACGGTTCTAAGAGAAACACGTCCTTGTTACTATACTTTGGACTTCTCTGATGTACCTGGATGTTCCGCAAGCACAGTGAATGTAGTTGTGGAACATCTAGGTACAAGAAATATAAGGAACATTCATAGTCCAAAGTACAGTAAAAAGGACATGTTTCTCGCAGAACTGCCGAAGGGCGTCAAGGACGTCCATCTGTCATGTTCCCTGTCTTTGCAGAGTATGGACACCGGAGGATCAGATGGCCATCTTGGATTTGGGCATATTCCAGGTTTTGGCGGCCATCTTAGAAGAGGGCCTATTAGGCCAGGGCAGCCATCTTGGAGTGTGGCAGCTTCAGGAAGAAAGCCCTTATTTGGTCATAGGGTGTTTCCGATGGGGGCTGCCATCTTGTTTTCAGCTGTGCTTGGTTGAGCCTAATTCCTTCTCTATTTAAGGCTCTGCCCTCAGTCCATCTGTGCTTCGGCTTCTACTCAGTTCGCTGGATAGTTGCAGTGCTTCTGGATCTACTTCTGACTGATGCCTGGTTCTGACCTCTGCCTGTTCCCGGACCTGCTATTGACTTCTGCCTGGTACTGACCGCTGCCTGTTCCTGGACCTGCTATTGACCGCTGCCTGGTACTGATCGCTGCCTATTCCTGGACCCGCTCTTGACCGTTGCCTGGTACTGATCTTTGCCTAGTCCTGGTTTTGCTGTTATCTGCTGCTTAGTCTAACCCTGTGGACTTTGTGCTGGACTTTGTTCTCTCTGCTGCTGGCTACTCGCACTCAGGAGCTCAACTCCTGGGGAATGGTGGGAGGCACAGGGAGGACTCAGGGTTTTGGCCAACAGCCCAGTAAGGGATTTCCTTCATCGAGTACAAGGGCTCACCTCTCCTTGGAAATACATTACAGAAAGCCGAAGCCATGAGCTCGTCGGACAAGCCCGACCTTACTGAACTTGCTCGGATTGTACAGCAGCAGCAGGGTCAGCTGAATCAGTTGTCCACCACACTACAGAGCGTCTGTTATCAGATACAGACGATGCAGGCTACCCGTGCCAACGCTTCTACTCCTTTAGAGCTGGCGGGACCTCCCGGAGGGTTCCATCTTCCAGACCTGCCACGTTTTGATGGCACCCCCGCCGCCTGCCGCAGATTCATTAACCAGTGCCGGATGTTGTTTGATCTGCAACCACGCGCCTTCCCTTCAGATCAAGCCAAGGTCACGTACATGATGACTCTCTTGTCTGGACCAGCCCTAGCATGGGCTACCCCCCCTGTGGGAACAGAGGGATCCAGTCTTGTCCAATTTCAGCGAGTTTTTACGCCAATTCCGAATGGTATTTGATGTGCCCGGAAGACCCTCATCCATAGCCGGAGAGCTGCTGCGCGTACAGCAGGGTGCAGACTCTGTGGGAGTGTACGCCATCCGATTCCGGACCCTGGCAGCCGAGCTGGGCTGGAACCAAGAGGCGCCGACCGCCATATTTTGGCAGGGCCTGAGTAGCCGCATCAAGGATGAACTGGCCGGACGAGACGTACCCCCGTCCCTAGATGCAGTAATCTCCTTATGCACTAGGGTAGACGTCCGGCTCAAAGAGCGAGCTCGGAAGCGGGCGGAGCAGCGCTCTGGATCCAGACTCTCTTCTACATCACAGAATCGTGAAACCCCGAGAACGGCTCTGGAACTTCCAGCGGAGAGATCGGAGGAACCCATGGTATTGGGCCGATCTCGGCTCACCGGAAAGGAGCGAATGTTTCATCGTAGAAACCGACTCTGCTTCTATTGTGGAGAGTCCGGCCATATGGTAGGCCAGTGTCCCAACAAGTCGGGAAATGACCAGGCCCAGGACCACTGAGGCGGATGGCCCTGGGTCATGTATCTTCTGAGCCAGAACAAGAGTCCCCGCCAGCGGAGAAGCTGGTGGTGGTTCCCCTGACCCTGCAATTTCAGGACTTTTCAATTTCCACCTTTGCATTGATTGATTCCTGGGCAGGGGGTAACTTCATCGCTGCGGAACTTCTACCTAAGTTGGGAAGTCCCTGTATGACCTGTGGATCACCGTTGCAGGTAACCTCAGGCCAAGGAATGGCATTGCCCTACGCCATCACCCAAGTCACCAAACCCCTACAGATGAGATTGGGGGTGAGTCACACTGAAACTATTCAACTCTACGTTCTGCCCAAAGCCATTCACCCGGTGATCTTGGGAATGCCGTGGCTATGCCAGCACATGCCGCAGATCAGTTGGGAGATGAAGGATGTGGCCAGTTGGAGTCCTCGGTGCCATAGGACCTGTCTCGAATCCGTGGCTCCACCAGGTGCTAAGGTGGAGGCGGCCACCGGGGAAGTGAGGGCCAATTGTCCCAGGCTTCCTACTGAGTATCAAATGTTCCAGGATGTCTTTGATGCCCGGGAGGCAGAGATCCTTCCTCCCCATCATCCGTTTGATTGTGCCATCGACTTGGTGCCTGGACATACCCCACCTTGGGGACGGTTGTACACCCTATCTCGGGAAGAGTCAGACGTGATGCAGCAGTATGTCTGGGACAACCTGGCTAAGGGCTTTATTCGACCCTCTTCCTCGCCGGCTGGCACGGGGTTTTTCTTTGTGGCCAAGAAAAATTGGTCATTACGGCCATGCATTGATTATAGGGGATTGAATGCCATCACCATCAAGAATAGATACCCCTTGCCTCTCATCCCGGAGCTTTTTGACCGTATCCAAGGGGCCACCATTTTTTCTAAACTGGACTTACGTGGTGCTTACAATTTAGTGCGGATCCGGACAGGGGATGAATGGAAGACGGCCTTCAATACCCATGAAGGGCACTTTGAATATTTGGTCATGCCATTTGGCCTTTGTAACGCCCCAGCCGTCTTCCAAGACTTTGTGAACTCCATTTTCCAGGACCTATTATACAAATCTGTCATAGTATATCTGGATGATATCCTCGTTTTTTCTTCCTTATTTCAGGAACATGTGAAGCATGTTTGTATGGTGCTTCAACGACTGCGGGACCAACATCTCTTTGCGAAACTCGAGAAATGTGCATTCCATCAGCGCAGCATCCCTTTTCTGGGCTATATCCTTTCACCGACAGGATTACGGATGGACCCTAGGAAGGTCCAAGCTATTCAAGATTGGCCACGACCACAGGGATTGCGAGCGCTCCAATGGTTCCTGGGGTTCGCTAACTATTACAGACAATTTATACACCGATACTCAGTAGTGGCAGTTCCCCTTACCGCCTTAACCAAGAAAGGCGCTAATGTTTGGAATTGGTCTCTGCAAGCCATCGAAGCTTTTGAACGTCTCAATAAGGCTTTTCTTTCTGCACCGGTTCTCCATAGTCCTGATCCCTAGTGACCATTTATCTTGGAAGTGGACGCCTCAGCCTTGGGAGTGGGGGCAATTTTGTCACAGACTTTGGAGGCAGGAAAGCGGCATCCATGCTTCTTCTTTTCCAAGAAATTCACAGCGGCCGAACGGAATTATAATGTTGGAGATCGGGAACTGTTAGCCCTCAAGTTGGCTTTAGAAGAATGGCGATACCTCTTGGAGGGAGCAGTGCATCCAATTTCCGTCATTACCGACCACAAGAACCTACTTTACCTGCAGGATGCTAAGAGACTTAACCCTCGGCAAGCCCGATGGTCTCTGTTTTTCACTCATTTCAATTTTCGCCTCAGCTTTCACCCTGCAGAGAAAAATGTCCAGGCGGATGCATTGTCTCGAGCCTTCGACCCACCAGAAGAAATCAAGGAGTGTCATCCTATGCATGACCTGGCTTGCATTGCCGCAACTACTCTCATGACTCCGGGAGATTCCAGGATTTCAGTGGCTCCACGGTTCCGCAAGAAAATACTGAGATGGGGACATGCTTCCACGATCGCTGGGCATCAAGGATATCATAAGACACTACATCTTATTTCTTGCTTTTATCGCTGGCCCCGCATGGCCCAGGATGTCCGACAGTTTGTCACTACCTGCCCCACTTGTGCCCAACACAAGAGACCTATGGGGAAGCCCTGAGGGTTGCTTCAACCATTGCTGGTGCCGCAAGCTCCCTGGCAGGAACTGTCAATGGACTTTATTACAGAGTTACCACCCTCCCAGGGGTGTACTGTCATTTGGGTGGTGATTGACCGTTTTTCTCACATGGCCCACTTCATTTCCTTGAAGGGACTTCCGTCAGCAGCAGTTCTTGCCCAACAGTTCATTCTCCATATCTTTCGCCTACATGGATTGCCAATCTGCATTATCAGCGACCGAGGCCCTCAATTCACCCTTAGATTTTGGAGGGCCCTGTGTTCCAGCTTTGGTATCACAACCCAATTCTCCTCGGCATACCATCCCGAGACCAATGGCATGGTAGAGCGAACGAATCAAACACTGAAGTCATACCTACGGATGCATGTTAATGCGCGACAGGATGATTGGATTTCTTTATTACCCTGGGCAGAGTTTGCTTATAATAATAGCCTTCATTCAGCAGCGTACACATCTCCGTTTTTTGCAGCCTATGGTTGGAACCCACGATTGCCTCTTCCCATGCCACAAGCGCCAGGGGCAGCTCCTGTCTCTGCTCCACCTCAGCTCTACAGAACCTTGACCGATCTCCGCAAAGTATGGAAGGACGTACAGTCTCACCTTCATCAGGCCGCGGAGACTTACCTGAGGTTTGCTGATCGCAAGAGGCGATCCGCTCCTCAGCTGGCACCGGGTCAACGGGTTTGGCTCAATACTCAGTATCTCAAGCTCAGACTGCCTTCCTTCAAATTCGCGCCCAGATTCATTGGGCCTTTTGCCGTCTCGGAGCGCATAGGAGCAGTTACTTATAGACTCCGTCTGCCATTCTGTTTCAAGATACACAATGCATTTCATGTCTCTTTACTCAAATCTTTTGTCTCGTCTAAGTGGCATCCTAAGCCCAAGGTGGGTCCTGTCCTGGACGTATCCTCGGAGCCAGAGTTCGAAGTTCAAGACATCCTGGATTCCAAATTGAGGAATGGACGTCTATACTATCTATTGGCATGAAAGCACTACGGACCTGAAGATAACTCCTGGGAACCTGCTAGTCAGATTCACGCTCCCAAGCTGCTCCGCGACTTCCATGCTCACTATCCTTCTAAACCAGGCCCGGGGTAGAGAGGGAGGCCTTTAGGGGAGGATACTGTCATGTTCCCTGTCTTTGCAGAGTATGGGCACCGGAGGATCAGACGGCCATCTTGGATTTGGGCATAGTCCAGGTTTTGGCGGCCATCTTAGAAGAGGGCCTATTAGGCCAGGGCAGCCATCTTGGAGTGTGGCAGCTTCAGGAAGGAAGCCCTTATTTGGTCATAGGGTGTTTCCGATGGGGGCTGCCATCTTGTTTTCAGCTGTGCTTGGTTGAGCCTAATTCCTTCTCTATTTAAGGCTCTGCCCTCAGTCCATCTGTGCTTCGGCTTCTACTCAGTTCGCTGGATAGTTGCAGTGCTTCTGGATCTACTTCTGACTGATGCCTGGTTCTGACCTCTGCCTGTTCCTGGACCTGCTATTGACCGCTGCCTGGTACTGACCTCTGCCTGTTCCCAGACCTGCTATTGACTTCTGCCTGGTACTGACCTTTGCCTAGCCCTGATTTTGCTGTTATCTGCTGCTTGGTCTAACCCTGTGGACTTTGTGCTGGACTTTATTCTCTCTGCTGCTGGCTACTCGCACTCAGGAGCTCAACTCCTGGGGAACGGTGGGAGGCACAGGGAGGACTCAGGGTTTTGGACGACAGCCCGGTGAGAGATTTCCTTCATCGAGTACAAGGGCTCACCTCTCCTAGGAAATATATTACACCATCTTACAGAACCACTGAAGGACGTTCATAAGACAAATGTTAAGAACGTCCTTCGGCGGTTCTGTAAGTTGGATGTCCTTGATGTCCTTCAACGGTTCTGTGAGAAACACATCCTTTTTACTATACTTTGGACTATGAATGTTCCTTATATTTCCTGTACCTGGTCCCTGGATGTTCCACAATTACATTCACTGTACTTGTGGAACATCCAGGTACTAGAAATAAAAGGAACATCCATATTTTATTGTATATATGAAGAGGTCCGCACACTTCATAATGATCCATATAAGGCTCCACACGTAATCATCTATATAAGGTCCCACATGTGGGAAGATGGTCCATGCATATGATGGACGTCCATGCGTGATGGTCATCCACGTGCCGACTGACCATATATGGGCCAGAACGTCCACGTGCTGGCCAGGACATCCACGTGCTGACCAGGATGTCCACATACTGACCAGTCCATATATGGAGCAGTGCATGTAACAACGTCCATCACATATGGACATCCATATAAGGCGATGCACATTTACAACGTTTATTCACTGAGAAACATGGCTCTCAGAAGAGAACCCAATTTCAGCAAGGCAGAAAACATGTGCCTAGTGCACCTTTGCCTGAGGCACAGAAGGTACCTATTCATGCATCACCACCACCTGCCCCCAAGGACCATCTCTATTAGAGCATGGACTCTAATAAGGGACACTCTGGAAAGGTAACTGTTTGGGAATGCCCCCCCTCCCCAGCACTGGGCATGGGCTATCAGGTCCCCCTCCTGTAGCACCAACTGCATTCAAGTGTAATCAGTGATATGTGCACATGCACATCCATTAATAGAATCAATATACTAGAAAGGAAAACCATTCCCACATCCCTGCAATACTGAACAGAAATGGTACTCTCTGTCCTCATGTCCATCTCAATGACATCACCTGTACCAATGTAATGTTGTTGCTCCCCCCCAAACAGTGTTGTGTCTCTCTCCAATTTGGCTTCCAAATGAATCTGTGTGGTGAAGGCTAGAAGGGCCATCCTCTGACTCCTGGTGTACAAACGTCTATGATGCAGAAGATATGGCATATGGAGGGACCTGGAGTCCCTACGGCGCAGGTTCCGCAGGATAAGGAGGGAGAGCCCTGAAATAATCAGGAGAGTGCGATGGTGCCTCAGGGCTCGATGTAAGTATTATAAACAGGGCACCTGTACTCATTTGTAAATGTATTTATTTAATAATGCAAATTTCATGTACAATATCAGTTTCTATGTGGCTAATAGGCAAATAAGTCAAAACACCTCTGTCCCAGATCAAAGCCTGAGGTTGCAGCTACCCTCCCATGAGTGTGGCTGCAACTTCCAGCTAACCTCCTCTGAGATGAATGAGATGACATGCCTCACTTCTGTATCCCCCTTTCTGGGGTGGATACTGTTTCATGGTATTCCTGCCTGAGGTCCCGCTCTTAATGGATGTCATAGCATGATTTTAAAGTAATAAAAAGAAATAGTGCTTCCCCCCCTCCCCCCCCCCAAAAAAAACCTGGTCATCCAACCATAGTCATAACTCAAAATGCAAACATGATGCTGAGGAATGAATGTGTGTTACGTCCCTCACCTGTTCGACGCTCCTCCCGGCTAAGTCATTCCTCAGCTTCGTTCAAGAGGGACAAGGTTCAGTCTTAGGAGGGTCTGTTTCAGTTTCCCAAGTCTGGCAGCCGTCATCCGGGTTGGATCAAGGACAGCAGCCATCTTGGCTAGCTCAGGAGGGGGCAGCCATCTTGGAGTAACGAGGTCAGGAAGGAAGCCCATATTTGGACGAAGGCACCTCTGCTGATGGGGGCAGCCATCTTGAATCAGCTGCACATACTTGAGCGTAATTCCTCCACTACTTAAAGCCCTGCCTTCAGTCCTTCGTTGCTGCGGCCTCATTTGTTCTGAGGAGTTGCTGTCGGAGTGCGGTTCACCGACTTTCTTCTGTTCCTGTTTTCCTGTGTACTGGACCTTGGCTAGTCTTCTCGGATTACGCTTGTTTGCTGCCTGCCTTGACCCTGGACTGAATTGACTATTCTTTGCCTGTTGGAGTTCTGGTTCTGGACTGTGTCTGTTTCCTGCTATCCTGGTCAGTGGCTGTGCAACCCCGCCGGTTCCAGAAGTCCTGGTGGCTACCTGCAGCTGGGAGCTCAACTCCAAGTAAACGGTAGTCACTTCCCAGGTGAAGCTAGGGGTTGTCTGGCTGCCTGACCGAGTGCGGTGTCACTCCATCTCTGCCGTGCTCAGTTGGGGCACAGGGGCTCACTACTACCGGGTCATAACAATGTGCCCTGCTAACACATCCTTTGTACTCTGTCAAACCAGCTTCCAGGCTTCCCTGTCATGTCATCTCATGCATCTCACACCCCAGGCATATAGCCCAGGGCTCACCACTGACCACACCTTTCCCCATCCCCCGCCTCATGCCAGCCAGCTCCTGCACTATGCAAGCCATGTTGGATGTGCTGATCTCAAGGACAATCCTTTTACATATATAGGGCGGCAGCGGCAGCAGCACCGGTGGCAGAGGAGGAGGCTGAGGCTGTGCAGCAGGAGGAGGAAGAGGAACAACCACAAGTTGTGGTTGTGGAAGGTGGGGAATGGGAGGTGCCCGACCAATGGGCAGATATGCCTCCTCTGGAGGGAGAGGAGGAGGAGGAGCAGGAGCAGCACCCACCAGCACCACCACCAGCAGCAGCCACAGCAACACCAGCAGCAGCAGCTGGAGACGTCCATAGTTCCCACCCATAATCGAAATTAGGACATCCATCTTGAGGATGTCCATTCCGCTCTTACATGGACGTGCTTGGGACAGTATTTAAGCGTCCATCTCAGTATTTTTGAAGTTTTAGATCCCATTGTTAGATGGCACCAAAACAGGCACCCACCCACAAGGGTAATTTCAGTGACCCTGAAATAGAACTGCTGATGCTAGAAATACAAAAAAGGCACACACATCTCTTTGCTCCCAGGGGCCAGAGGTTGGCTGCTTCAACAAAGGGGAGAGAATGGGAGGCAGTGAGGGACCGGGTCAACACAGTCTTCCACTGTGGCAGGGATGTAGAAGACTGCAAGTGCAAGTTGTGCTGGCTGAAGCACGATGTGAGGCAGAAGGCTGGTGCCAACCCCCCAGCAGACGACACTGCTAACTTGACCCCCCTAGAGCGCATCATTCATGGGTTCTTGCCCCAGGAGGGGATCCACGGCATTGGGTTCCTGGACACATCAGCACAGCCTGAGGGCTCAGGTAGGTTGACCATTAGGAAGCTGGAGTATCTGTTGTGCTGCACTACACTCTGTTTTACACAAGTGGGGGACAGTATGGTGCTCCTAAGTAGGGGAAGGGGTGAGAACACCACATGCAATACAAATCACTATTCATTACAGACCATGACACAGGGAGTAGCCAGGTGGAGGGGGAGGGTTTCCAGCTATGTGTGTGTAGGTTATCACTGTTTCACAGCTTTGGGGGGCCTTCCCCACTCCCTCCTCTTTTCCCATCACTAAACTGTGCGTATCGCCTTGCCACACCTCTGTGCTGTAGCCACTGTGCACTGTTCTATGTCTACCCACCTGCCTGTGTGGCTCTCTTGCACATCAGTCTCTGAAGTACAATGTGCTCCTCGTCTCCAACTCTGTACCATGTACAATGACATCTGTGGCTTGCCTGCCAATCCAATTCTTCACCATCTGTTTGCTGGGTCTTCACGTGTGGGGCTATGTATATGAATGCTGCAAAACAAAAGTGGGTTATTTTGACCAACACACTTCCTTCCCTTTTGCTATGCAGGTGATGACAGCCAGTCAAGATGCAGAAGCTGGCCCTAGTGGCCACCAGCCCCAGCACACTGAAGAGCAGGCAGAGTAGCAAACTAGTGGGCCTGGAGGTGTGCCTGCACAAGAAACCGTGCAGGAACACTCACATGGGGTGGAACCACAGGACACAGCAGCAGCAGCACCAGAGGCTCTTCCTGCCCCACCCACAGCCTTTGCTGATGCTGGCACAGAGGAAGAAGAGGCAGAAGGGGGGGCACATCCTGAGCAGAGGCCAGCTAGCCAGAGGAGGCAGCTGCTGCGCCTTGCAACCCAATTGCTGCGCCAGAGTGTGCAGCTCAAAGATTACCGGCACCAGAAATTGGAGCTGCAAAGGGAAGAGGTACAGGCCAACGGGAAACGGTACAGCGGCTCCAACGGCTGGAGCAGAGCATCGAGGGCCTACGGCGTGACCTGCAAGCACACACTACAGCCCTGATGCAGCAACAAGTGCCGTCTCCTTCCACCACTGCACAGCAACCACCAGCAAAGAAGAGGAGGTTGAGATCCTCAGCTCCCCCCCCAGCCACTGGTCCAGCAGCCACCACACCAGCTCCCCTTCTGGGTCCTGTGCCCAGGTTGCAGGGCAAAACACAGACCACAAGGTGGCTGGACTTCCAGAGGGCAGCTGAGGCAGCAGGCTGCCTTTTTTAGACAGAGGACAGTGGGACCTCATCAGGGGAGGACTCTCAACAGAGTTCCCCTGAAGCACCGACAGATGGACTGCCACCAGCTGCTCAGGAACACGGTGGGACGGGGTCAGGGGAGGGGGCAGGGAAAGTAGACAAGAGTGTATGTGATGGGACATGCTTGGGGGGGTGGGGGAGTATGGAGGTGTTAGGGGTGGGGGTGCTGGGAGGTGAGAGGATGGAGTGTGAGGGTTGGAAGGGGAATATGCACAGAGCGGGTGATGGTGGTGGGAGGGGGGTGGTGGTGGTGGTGTGTAACTAGTATGTGATAGCAATAAATGTCTACTTACTCTCAAACAAAACTTGTCTCGATGAGTCTTTCCCTGGCTCAGACCCCAGCTAGGGGGCACTCTGCTCTGCTCTGTGGACGGGAGGTGGAGGGGGCTCCTCATCCTGCTGCTCTGGTTGCTGTGGCTCTTCTGGGAGGGCCTGTCCTCTGCACAGGGCCAAATTATGTAGCAAGCAGCAGGCCATGAATATCTTTGCCACCTTTTGGGGGCTATACAGGAGCTCCCCTCCAGAACGATCAGCACACCAGAACCTGTTCTTAAGTTGTCCAAAGGCGCACTCTATAATGCCACTTGTGGTCCGATGTCTGTTGTTGTATTTCTCCTCCGGCCCTGTTTGTGGGTGCACTATGGGGGTCATGAGCCAACTCCACTCTGGGTAGCCTCTGTCACCTTTGGGAAGAAGCAGGATGAGAAAGATGAGTGTGTATTGTTTGGAGTGATGACCTTGTGGAGGTGGGGGGGAATAGTGGGTTGTGGAGTGAGCTGGAGGGAGACAGTGCTGAGGGTTGCCCGGTGGAGGAGGTATAGTTTGGGCAGATCCATGCTGCACTTACCTAGGAGCCATCTGCCGGTGATCTCCCCTTGCTCAAACCTGCGGAAGATTCCTGAGTGCTGCAATATGTAGGCTTCATGGGTGGAACCTGGGTATCGGGCACACACATCTAGAATCTCCTCCTGGGCCTCACACACAACTTGCATATTGAGTGGAATGCTTTCCTGTTCCTATAGGTGGCCTCTCGTGCCTGGGGGAGGGGGGGTCTGAGTGCGACATGTGTACAGTCAATGGCGCCTATGACCGAGGGCAAGTGAGCTACAGCGTAGAAGTCAGCCATGTTGTTTTGCAGGGCTTGGGGGAGGGGGGAGATGATGTACTCAGAGGTGTGGGTAAGAAAGGCATCAAGGAACTAGGTAAGGCAGTTAGAAATGGAAGGCTGGGTGAGACCCGTGTTCACAGATAGCACACACTGGAAACTCCCAGTGGCCAGAAAAGATAGCGAAGCAGTGATCTTGAGGTGCACAGGGATGGGCTTGTTCCTACGGGTACTGGGCTGCAGGAGGGGTTGGAGCTGCTCACAAAGGTGCTGACTGGCAGCCCTGTCCAAGCGATACCTAGTGAGTCACTGCAGGTCAGTAAGGTCTAGGAAACTGCTACGGGGCCTGAAAACTCTGGGGTGTGAGTACCTCTTGCAGCGCCTCTCCTCTTCCTCCAACATGTGAGCCACCTGTGCATTTAGTGCCTCCATTTTCCCACTCTACAGGTGCAATGCAGTAACACCAGTGCTCACCTTTCCCTACCAACATGGTGAAAGCACCAACAAACACAAGCTGACACTCACTCTCCCACCACCGCCAAACAATGCAGTCACACACAGCACAGCCAAACTGCAAGCACTCTCTCACCCACTACACACTCTCCTGCCACACCCTCTAGCCACTCACTCTCCATGCAGCAACCGACAGTCTTCACACAAACACACACACACACGCAGCAGCACACAGGTCAAAGAGACAAACACAGACAACAAACAGGTAAGTGAATGAAATGTTAACTTGGGGACAGTGAATGGAGAGGGATGGGGGAGGGGATGGGGAGATAGAGGAAGGAGTAGTATTGTCTGGGGTTGGTTGGCTAGAAGGGGTAGGAAAAGCTGAAAAGGTAAAACACAAAAGAGGCAGGTGAGGGTGAAAACATTCCGACTAGGGCACACAAAGGTAACAGGTACTCAACAACTCTCAGCTTTCTCTCCAAACAATGATTTTGCCACTCTCAAACTCCACAAAATCTCTAATGGGTCGAAGACGACTCACCCCTTACCCTAAACACTTTTATATCAGGTTTAACTAAGGATGTCCATGGTCCCGCCAATGCAAAAGCATTTCGCTATCCGTTATTTGTTGGAGATGTCCATCTTGTAACACCGCCCAAAACACACCTCTAACACGCCCCCTGTGGGGACGTTCATAGATGGACGTCCTTGCGCTCAGGACGTCGTTACGTCCCTGTTTCAATTATTGGATTTGGACGACTTTCTTTCACAAGGACATCCATGTGCCTTTTATGTCGCTTTTTGGGCATCCTTCTCTTTTGAAAATGAGCCTATTTGTGAAGTTCCTACAGGTTGTATTGCTGAGTGGATTGGATTATTGTAACATCATTTACCTGGGGCTATCTGCCTCTTGTATTCAATCACTTCAAATTGTGCAGATCTCTGTGGTATGGATATTAATTAACCTGCCTAGGTCTGAGCATATTACAGCATATTTGAAGCGATTGAAGTGGCTGCCTGTTGGTTACCGGAAAAAGTTTAAGTTGTTATTAATGGCTTATTGTGCTCTTTACCGTGAGTCTTCTTTCTTTAAAAAAAAAACATTGCAATGGTATACGCCAGTGTTTCCCAAGTCCAGTCCTGGAGTACCCCTTGCCAATCAGATTTTTTTTTTTGTTACATTTGTACCCCGCACTTTCCTCCTCATGGCAGGCTCAATGCTGCTTACATGGGGCAATGGAGGGTTAAGTGACTTGCCCAGAGTCACAAGGAGCTGCCTGTGCCTGAAGTGGGAATCAAACTCAGTTCCTCAGTTCCCCAGGACCAAAGTCCACCACCCTAACTACTAGGCCACAAAGAATATGCATGAAAAAAATTTGCATATAATGGAGGCAGTGTATGCAAATGAAGTTCATGCATATTCATTGTGGATATCCTGAAAACCAGTCAGTGATGGGGCATGATCTTGTTGTACTTTCTCTGCAGCATCTGTGTCTGAATCAAATGAGAAGGGGAGCATTTTCTGTCACTGGAGCAGTTGAGTGGAGCAAACCTTCTTAGAATAAAAAATATCTCAGCTATCTGTGTTTAAACGGCAGTTAAAAGATCATCTGCTGTGCTTAGCTTACTATGCACCCATTTCATAAGACCTGTTATTATCTACAGGTTGTGCTGTGAACACTGAAGTGTGTCGGCTGATTCTGCTTATTGTTATGTCTGTTGGACTATATTAGAAGATGTGATATTTTTATGCATTTTATGTATGTTTTATTGTTCTAGACCCTGGATAAGGGCAGTTTATAAATAATAAATCTAATTCTTATATTTAAAAAATTGAGTTTCTGTATTCATCCAGATATAATGAACAAACTGATGGCACATCTAATACATTAGACATTGGTGATCATAAATGATCATGAAGGTTGATGGAGATGTAATGAAGAAGCAATAACGGGAAATTTTATCTCTTAGTACCTTAAACACCATCATTAGTGCTTTATATCGAATTTGATACTCTATAGGTAACCAATGAAGGGTTATAAGCAATAGAATAACATGTTCAAATTTGGATAAACCACAAATCAAAGCATTTTCAGCTGATTTGAAGAGGTTTTAAAAATCTGTCAGGAACTCCCATTAATAAACTATTGCAATAATCAAAGTGTGGGATGATGATACTTTGAACTACCATTCAAAACTTTTGTGATGCAAAAAAATCTTTTAAATGTCTAATAATCTTAAGTTTTAGTAAAATTGCCCCAATTATCTTACATATCTGTTCTTGCATGGTAAGTGCCTGATCTAATATTACCCCTAATTATTTAAATTTTTGAACAAATTGTATCTCCACATCTGCGACAGTGCAGGACTTGGGAAAAGGTAGAATTGGATAACTACTTAAGGGGATCTTTTACTAAGGCGCACTCATGTTTTTAGCACATGCTAAAACTGTGGGCACGCTAAACATTAGAGACACCCATAGGAATGCATTGGCTTCTTTCACATTTAGCGCACCCACAATTTTAGCGCGCACTAAAAACGTGAGCATGCCTTAGTAAAAGATCCTCTAAGAGCATAACCTGAATCTTGTTCTTATTCAATTTTAACCGATTAATTTGTAGCCATTGATGTGAGGAAAGGATTTTAAAGTAAATTTGCTCAACTTTAAACATGCACTGAATACCATTAGCGTAAATTATGTAATCAACCACAAGAGTGCCCAGCATAGGCGGTCGGTGGCCCAACTGTTTGGGGAGGCTAAAGGGGGTGGGGTTAAGGATGGGGCCAGGGGTGGAGCTTAAATCCATAATTGTCTGATAACATACAGAAAAAATAAATAAAAATAAAAGTCATAATTAATACCTTTTATTAAATTTAGATATTAGATATGTATCATATGTCAAAGAATAAAGTGGTTGCTCAAAGCATATACTAACCACAATCGCTCAACTGCAAAACACTATGCACAACTTTGTGCAAAAACACACTCAGAACCTTACTGTACCATAAATATTACACTGGGCAGAACTTAATACACCAATATACCACCCATACGGAAAATGCAGACCGTCAACAATATGAAACAAGGCTCATAATATCACAATTCTCATGTACAGCCACAAAACACCCTAATTCATGTTTAATGTGGGATAAAATGCCATAAATAAGTAAATAAATATAAACTTTTAATGTTGAGCACCTGATTCTCAAAGTGGACATATTCCAAACACTATAATGAAAATAAAATGATCTTTTCTACCTTTGTTGTCTGGTGACTTTGTTTTTCTGATCATGCTGGCCCAGTATCCGATTCTGTCCTCTTAACTCCATTTCCAGGGCTTCTATTCCATTTATTTCTTTACTTTCCGCCTTTCTTCTTCATTTCTTGCTCTATATCGTAAGTAAAAGCTGGGTCCTCCGCAGACTTGACTGTCCAGTGGATCCAGCTTCTGCCTATTTTCTCCATCCATGTGCAGTTTTTCTTCTCTTTTCCTTTTCCCTCATCTCATCTCTGTCATCTCTCTTCCCTCCCCTCTCCTCTATGTCCAGCAATTTCTCCTCTCTCCCCCAGTCCTCCCATCCATGTCCACCCATGCTCCTCTCTCCCCTGCCCCCCTCCATTCACCCATATTCAGCAATTCCCCTCTTTCCCTGAGCCCTGCCATCCCACCCATGCTCCTCTCTCCCCTTCCCCCCTCCATTCACCCATATTCAGCAATTCCCCTCTTTCCCTGAGCCCTGCCATCCCATCCATGCTCCTCTCTCCCCTGCCCCCCTCCATTCACCCATATTCAGCAATTCCCCTCTTTCCCTGAGCCCTGCCATCCCATTCATCTCACTCTCGGAGGCTTGGGGAGGCTTAATCCTGATGACGACGCTCGTCCCAACTGCCCGCCCTCTTTCCCCCAAGATCCCTTTACTTTTTTTTTCTTTAAAATTTACCTCCAGTCCGGCAGCGTCATGACGTCAGAAGAAGGCGGGGCACTGAGCGAAGAGAAGCACTTTTAGTGGGAGCGCTTTCACTGATGCTGTCTGTCGCTGCGCTGCCGGACTGAAGGTAAATTTAAAAAAAAAGGAAACGGATCTTGGGGGAAAGAGGGCGGGCAGTTGGGACGAGCGTCGTCATCAGAATTAAGCCTCCCCAAGCCTCCGATACCGGGCGCCTATGGCACTGCCCAGTAAAACACACAATGGTTTTAAAAAGATGTTAAAAAGAGTAGCAGATGCCTGCAAGCTGAACAAATGCCCTGTCAGCCAGCTCTGGGGCACTCATCCTTTTTTGAAAAAACTTTTATTTATAACTTTCAACAAATACAATAAATAAGTATGCACTTGTTCACGATAAACAGCTTATAAATTGTAATATATAAAGACTCTCTAAGGAAAATTAAACAATTAGAAGTAACCAACAACAATATAATTCTTATTGAATTCTTTGACTGGGTGACCGGAAAATTAAATCAAGGACGTGCTATGGACGTAATCTACTTAGATTTCAGCAAAGCTTTTGACACAGTTCCCCACAGGAGGCTCTTGGATAAACTAGAAGGGCTGAAGATAGGACCCAAAGTGGTGAACTGGATTAGGAACTGGTTGACGGGCAGACGCCAGAGGGTGGTGGTAAATGGAGTTCACTCAGAGGAGAGAAAGGTGAGTAGTGGAGTGCAATAATCGAAAACAGCGAAGATGACGCAAAAAAGGAAAAAATGGAAAAGAAAAATAGACAGAAGAAAAAACAAAAAATAATAAAAAACAGTAGAAAAAAGAAATCAAAAAATTAAAAAATAAAAAATGTACACGAAGAAAGAAAAAACTCAAAAAATAAGATTGAAACCAAAATAAAAAAAAAAATAAAAATCAGAAAAAGACGACACAAGCAAAATGAAAAAAATGAATAAATTTATTAAGGTGATATGACTCGACACAGCTGTGTTTCGGCCCAACTGGCCTGCGTCAGGAGTCTAAATGAAACAAATTTAATTTAATTTAAAACATGTCAATTTTTAACATCTTAAACTATAAACAAAGATATAAAAAACAAAAAACAATTGAACTACAATCATTAGTCCAGTGCTTTCTTTAAGTACATTTTTTTTTAAAAAGAGAAGAAAACTAGCTGAATACAATATACAAACAAATAAAATACATATTTTTAACAAACTGATAAAAAAGTACCAATAACTCATCTTTAAATTTATCTATCAACAAATTTCATATTATTACTTAAAATTGTGTCCTAGAGAACTTATTGCATATATCTAAATTTAAGGAGTTTCTAAATATCTACAGGTCCTAAACATTCTATATTTATATGATATAATACGAATTAATGGTCATTATAAGACTAAAAATGTTATATAAAACCTTAATTTGCAGTTCATATTAAGGAAAAGAGGGTAATTTTAATTTTAAAATTTACCTGTAACACCATGTACAGTGGTGGAAATAAGTATTTGATCCCTTGCTGATTTTGTAAGTTTGCCCACTGACAAAGACATGAGCAGCCCATAATTGAAGGGTAGGTTATTGGTAACAGTGAGAGATAGCACATCACAAATTAAATCCGGAAAATCACATTGTGGAAAGTATATGAATTTATTTGCATTCTGCAGAGGGAAATAAGTATTTGATCCCCCACCAACCAGTAAGAGATCTGGCCCCTACAGACCAGGTAGATGCTCCAAATCAACTCGTTACCTGCATGACAGACAGCTGTCGGCAATGGTCACCTGTATGAAAGACACCTGTCCACAGACTCAGTGAATCAGTCAGACTCTAACCTCTACAAAATGGCCAAGAGCAAGGAGCTGTCTAAGGATGTCAGGGACAAGATCATACACCTGCACAAGGCTGGAATGGGCTACAAAATCATCAGTAAGACGCTGGGCGAAAAGGAGACAACTGTTGGTGCCATAGTAAGAAAATGGAAGAAGTACAAAATGACTGTCAATCGACAAAGATCTGGGGCTCCACGCAAAATCTCACCTCGTGGGGTATCCTTGATCATGAGGAAGGTTAGAAATCAGCCTACAACTACAAGGGGGGAACTTGTCAATGATCTCAAGGCAGCTGGGACCACTGTCACCACGAAAACCATTGGTAACACATTACGACATAACGGATTGCAATCCTGCAGTGCCCGCAAGGTCCCCCTGCTCCGGAAGGCACATGTGACGGCCCGTCTGAAGTTTGCCAGTGAACACCTGGATGATGCCGAGAGTGATTGGGAGAAGGTGCTGTGGTCAGATGAGACAAAAATTGAGCTCTTTGGCATGAACTCAACTCGCCGTGTTTGGAGGAAGAGAAATGCTGCCTATGGCCCAAAGAACACCGTCCCCACTGTCAAGCATGGAGGTGGAAATGTTATGTTTTGGGGGTGTTTCTCTGCTAAGGGCACAGGACTACTTCACCGCATCAATGGGAGAATGGATGGGGCCATGTACCGTACAATTCTGAGTGACAACCTCCTTCCCTCCGCCAGGGCCTTAAAAATGGGTCGTGGCTGGGTCTTCCAGCACGACAATGACCCAAAACATACAGCCAAGGCAACAAAGGAGTGGCTCAGGAAGAAGCACATTAGGGTCATGGAGTGGCCTAGCCAGTCACCAGACCTTAATCCCATTGAAAACTTATGGAGGGAGCTGAAGCTGCGAGTTGCCAAGCGACAGCCCAGAACTCTTAATGATTTAGAGATGATCTGCAAAGAGGAGTGGACCAAAATTCCTCCTGACATGTGTGCAAACCTCATCATCAACTACAGAAGACGTCTGACCGCTGTGCTTGCCAACAAGGGTTTTGCCACCAAGTATTAGGTCTTGTTTGCCAGAGGGATTAAATACTTATTTCCCTCTGCAGAATGCAAATAAATTCATATACTTTCCACAATGTGATTTTCCGGATTTAATTTGTGATGTGCTATCTCTCACTGTTACCAATAACCTACCCTTCAATTATGGGCTGCTCATGTCTTTGTCAGTGGGCAAACTTACAAAATCAGCAAGGGATCAAATACTTATTTCCACCACTGTATGTGTTATCTGGCAATATCAGTCCTGGTAGAGTATTCAATTAAACACACCTTTATTTGATAACACTCTACCTTTAAAAAGGCTGTGTGCACGGTTTGACAAAAATCTATATGACAAAAGGGAAAAATATGTAAACTGTGGGGATAGATATTCTCAATCTTGTTATAAACGTTCTTATTCCTTGTTGTAGGTAATATATCACGTATCAGTTGTGTGCTATCTTATATGTAATTCTATTTAGAAAGGGGTTTGCGATATTTAAAATATTGGCGGGATACAATATTCCCATGATGTATATAACGAGAGACTCTGGGGCAAAATAGTGCGTCTATAGAGAAAAATCTTATAAGCATCGCTTGTGCCGTTTTTCAGCTAGATGTATCCGTTACAGGTCTATAAGCGAAACAAAAGTTATAGATGGTATTGAATATTTACCTGCATAGCGTATGTTATATGAATATTTCATGTGACCAATTTAATAGAATCTACTGCGCCTTACTTTAACTCCCCGAGACGTTATCCCCCTGAATTTTATCTTAGTTTCTTACCGTTATAGAAGATTTTGGAGCGGAAATGTATGTATATCTCATTGAAAGAAGCTGTAAACCAACTTGGCATTTGCTGGCAATCAACTGAAATGACGTATTCGTTTTCCTTTATAGAGATGTTGGATCTATTAGACACGTCACTGCTGACGTTTTATCCGCATTTTTCAAAGTGATTTCTCCCGCCAAGAGTAAACTGTAGCTGGTACACGTAACTTCCTGTGTTTTGAACCACTTTGATAATGGTCTCTATTAACTCAATCGAATTTACAAATATTTACAAATGAGAATGATGTATTTAAATGAATTCTCTTGCATACCAAAAATAGAGCGTAAATAATTAGTCAGTATCGTTAAAGCCTTATATATTGTCTCTATTAG
This sequence comes from Microcaecilia unicolor, assembly GCF_901765095.1. Taxonomy (NCBI): domain Eukaryota; kingdom Metazoa; phylum Chordata; class Amphibia; order Gymnophiona; family Siphonopidae; genus Microcaecilia; species Microcaecilia unicolor. The sequence goes on along the minus strand of NC_044040.1, from coordinate 98,077,546 downwards.
ATAAGTGCTTGTATTATACATTAAATTTTGATTGTTTAATTAGTAATTGAGCAAACTGATTGTACTCACGGTTTAAAATGAAATAATGATCTTAAAGATTAAACGTCATTGCAATGATGCCAATCTATCGCTAATGGCTAATGGTTATATTACTGATTTTATAAATAACATAGAGTCAGACTATAGTGTATGGCTTGTTTAAATGAAGCAAACATTGACAACCTCAATCTGATAAAATTAAATCGCACTGCATATGTTTTAAACATACCGGTCTAATACTTAATCTATTCTTTGGTCAGACAGCTTGTCAGAACATGGCATGTGGAAATTCAATGTCGTCTAAAGTGTGCGTTTAATAATATAATATTATTTCAATCCTTAGTTTATTGACTAAATGTGTAAGATCGATATAAACGTTAATCATTTTATATAATCTAGGGTAATTGATCTAAATATATCTGATGTAAATAATGAATGCGAAATACCTGCTCATAAAGTTTAATTACAAAATACTTATATTATTTTCAAGTATTCTATCAACTGAAAATATACATAAGATTATTATATACTTTCTCACATAAAAGCTTTCATATATTGGCAAAGGGGTTATGTACTAATCGTTTTAAAATGAAATTTGTTTTTTATAAATATTAAAAATACCTTATGTTGCTCTTATGAAGACCACAACAATAATAATCTATGTGTTATAGTTGTGGACTTCTATCTGAATATTAAATATTGTAATTCTATATCGGTATAGATAAAATTTATAAAGAAATTTTTGGACAGCATGTATACCAATGCTCTGCAAAAAGATGCAATCATAAACAACAAATTAGATTCTAAACAAGGCAGATGCGGAAAATAAAAAAGGATAAAAATAAAAATAAAAATAATTCTTGATCTTTATGAACAATATATTGGAATTGCCATATAATAATTGATGACTTAAAATGAGTACTTATAACTACAACTAACTGATGTTAAAATAACAAAAACCTAGATTAAAATGTGGGAAAGGAGAACTAACAATGTCTGGAAATATATATAATCACACAAAAGGAATTAAATCTAGCTCCATATTCAGACCGTGTGGTGAAACGGTGTTTAATGTATAGATGAGGCGTTGTTCTTCTTTCAATAAAATGTTGTCTACGTTACCACCTCTCCATTTCTTTTGAATATGTTTAATAATAAAAAATTTTAAGTCATCTATTGTATGATCTGCCTCATACCAATGATTAACTAACGGAGCTGTTGTGATGTTCCTACTAATGCAGGATCTGTGTTCTATGATCCTTGTTTTAATCATTCTTTTTGTTTTGCCTACATATAGACGTTCACACGGACACTTGATTACATATATTACATGGGTGGTAGTACAGTTTGTGGAATGTTTCAATGAAAAAATCTTTTTGGTGACTGGGTGTGTGAAATTTTGTAAAGTAATACAATGTTTACACACTGTACATTTCCCACACGGATAGTGTCCAAAGAATAGTGGAGTGCCTCAGGGATCGGTGCTGGGGCCCATTCTGTTCAATATATTTGTGAGTGATATTGCCGAAGGCTTACAAGGTAAAGTTTGCCTTTTTGCGGATGACACTAAGATTTGCAACAGAGTGGACACCCCAGAGGGAGTGGAAAGCATGAAAAAAGATCTGCGGAAGCTAGAAGAATGGTCTAATGTTTGGCAATTAAAATTCAACGCGAAGAAATGCAAAGTGATGCACTTAGGGAGTAGAAATCCACGGGAGACGTATGTGTTAGGCGGTGAGGGTCTCATAGGTACGGACGGGGAGAGGGATCTTGGGGTGATAGTATCTGAGGACCTGAAGGCGACGAAACAGTGTGACAAGGCGGTGGCCATAGCTAGAAGATTGCTAGGCTGTATAGAAAGAGGTGTGACCAGCAGAAGAAAAGAGATTTTAATACCCCTGTATAAGACGTTGGTGAGGCCCCACCTGGAGTATTGTGTTCAGATTTGGAGGCCGGATCTTGTGAAGGATGTTAAAAAAATGGAAGGGGTGCAAAGAAAAGCTACGAGAATGGTATGGGATTTGCGTTACAAGATGTATGAGGAGAGACTTCTTGACCTGAACATGTATACCCTGGAGGAAAGGAGAAACAGGGGTGATATGATACAGACGTTCAAATATTTGAAAGGTATTAATCTGCAAACGAACCTTTTCCGGAGAGGGGAAGGCGGTAGAACTAGAGGACATGAAATGAGATTGAAGGGGGGCAGAGTCAAGAAAAATGTCAGGAAGTATTTTTTCACGGTGGAGTGGTAGATGCTTGGAATGCCCTCCCGTGAGAGGTGGTGGAGAGGAAAACGGTAACAGAATTCAAACATGCGTGGGATAAACATAAAGGAATCCTCCTCAGAAGGAAGGGATCCCCAGAAGCTTAGCCGGCGGTGGGAGGCAGGGCTGGTGGTTGGGAGGTGGGGATAGTGCTGGGCAGACTTATACGGTCTGTGCTCTGAAAAAGACAGGTACAAATCAAGGTAAGGTATACACAAAAAATGGCACATGTGAGTTTATCTTGTTGGGCAGACTGGGTGGACCGTGCAGGTCTTTTTCTGCCGTCATCTACTATGTTACTATTTTACTATATAAAAAAAGAATTATATAAGGAGAGTCACCAAAGTTTAATAAGATTCTAAAGGAAAAGAAAATAAGCCTTCTTAGTGAGGGGAGAGGACAGAAAACTTAATGAGAGTCCATTATGAAAAGAAAAATGTAAAGGCTTAACATGGCTAATAAACCCTGCATCTTCTTCATTGACCAACTGAACTTGAATCTTCTGACCTGGAGCTCACTTCCCATCTAAAAAGGACCACAGTTGTTCTGGGCTTTAAAAAAAACCACATCGAATCCCACCATATTTAATTAAACACTTGCATGGATAAGATAACAAAAAAGATGCTCCAATATCTTTAGTCACTTGGCTCATGGCAAGAAAAGCTTTCCTTCTATCTTGAGTAGATTTGGAGGGGCATTTTCGAAAGAAACGTCTAAGTCAGAATTTGGACGTTTTACAAAGACATCCAAATTCCGAGGCAGGGAGAAGGTCATTTTCGAAAAAGATGGACGTCCATCTTTTGTGTTCGAAAATACCATGGACGTCCTTGAATTTGGACATTTTGTGATTTGGACTTCTTTGTTTTTCGGCCATTTTCGAAACAAAGACGTTCAACTCTAGAACATCCAAAGTCAAGCCATTTGGACACTGGCGGAGCCAGCATTTTTAATAGACTGGTCCCCCCTGACATGTCAGGACAACAATCAGGCACCCTAGGGGGCACGGCATTGAACTTCATAAAATGCTCCCAGGTACACAGCTCCCTTACCTTGTGTGCTGAGCCCCCCCCCCCAAACCCCACTACCCCCAACTGTACACCACTACCATAGCCCTTACGGGTGAAGGAGGCACCTATATGTGGGTACAGTGGGTTTCTGGTGGGTTTTGGAGGGCTCACAGTTTCCTGCACTCAATGCACGTGAATGCAAAGACTTCCTCCAACTATGGGACCTTAGCTGGCCCAATATGCAAGCCATCCATGTCAAAGGACACACAATTGACCTCTTTACACACAAACTATCCTCAGACCTAAACCTTATACTAACAGATACAAAATGGTCGGACACACCATGGTCAGATCACTATAAACTAAACTCCACCCTACACTGGAAGAAAAAAGGTACGCCCCTCAAGCAAGAACCCACAACCTACATCATGAGAGGCCAAATTGACCCTGAAACATTCTGGCAACAGATCTACAATAATGATTGGATGGCACAAGCAGATTCCAAACATTATCTACTAAACTGGGACGACAGATGCAAGAACACACTAGACATAATTGCACCTTTACAAAAAAGAACTACACGCAGACAAAATACCTTGGTTCAACGAAGAACTGAAATCACTAAAAACACGTTAGGAGACTTGAACGAGCATGGAAAAAAATAAAAGAAGAATATACACTTAATGCATGGAAACAAATGCAAAGAAAATGGAAATACTCAATAAGACAAACCAAAAGAGCATACTACAAAACCAAAATAGGGCCAGACTACAAAGATGCACATAAACTCTACCAAATCGTGAACAAATTAATAGACACTACACCGGTGACCACAACCAGCACAGACACCCCATCAGCAGACAACCTCTCCAAATACTTCAATGAGAAAATTATAAAACTACGATCCACGCTACCACTCAATACCACTGATCATGAAAAATTCATGGATTGCTTGGACCCAACACCCAGTGAATACCCAGCAGACTAAACATGGACTAACTTCGATCTGCTAACCGAAGAAACCATCACTCAAGCAATCAACAAATTCTCCAAAACCCACTCCAAATTGGATATCTGTCCCAGCAACCTAATAAGGCATGCCCCCCAAACGCTTCATAACAGACTTAACATCACACATGAACTACATGTTGCAACATGGACTGTTCCCCAAGGACAAAGGAAATATACTTCTTACACCTATACCCAAAGATTTAAAGAATAAATTAAATGACACAAGCAACTATCGACCAGTAGCATCAATTCCCCTGGCAGTCAAATTAATGGAAAGCATGGTAACCAAACAACTTACCAACTACCTAACCAAATTCAATATATTACATGAATCACAGTCAGGATTTCTATCCAACCACAGCACCGAAACAGTTATAACCACTCTCATAACCAAATTTAAACAATTAATTGCAACTGGAAACAATGTGCTTCTACTACAATTTGACATGTCCAGTGCGTTCGACATGTTCAGCCACCAAATACTCTCGAACATCCTGGACTACTTCGAGATTGGAGGACACGTACTTAGATGGTCCGAAGGCTTCCTATCAACAAGAACCTATCAAGTGATATCAAACTCAAAAACATCAACACCATGGAAACCTGAATGTGGAGTACCACAAGGATCACCGCTTTTTAACTTAATGATGGAACCATTAGCCAAATCGCTATCCAACCAAGGACTCAACCCGTACATCTATGCAGACGATGTCACGATATATATCCCGTTCAAACACGATCTAACAGAAATCACAAATGAAATTAAACACAGCCTCCAAATAATGAATTCATGGGCGGATGCATTCCAACTAAAGCTAAACACAGAAAAAACACAATGTCTTATTCTGTCCTCACAATATAACACAAACAAACCAAGCACCATAAACACCCCAGACTACACCCTCCCGGTCTCAGATAGTCTGAAAATTCTGGGAGTCACAATCGACCGAAATCTAACACTCGAAGACCATGCGAAAAATACTGCAAAGAAAATGTTCTGCTCAATGTGGAAACTTAAAAGGATCAAACCTTTCTTCCCAAGGGAAATATTCCGTAGCCTGGTACAATCGATGGTGTTAAGCAGTGCTTTTTTTGTGCCGGTACGCACCTTTTTTTTTGTCCGGCAGCTCCCCGACGTTCCGTTCTGCCCCCTGCATTTGCCAAAGTCCCCTCTCCCATGTCCAGCGATTCAACTCTCTCTCCCCTGCCCTCCCCTCTCCCATGTCCTACTTTCACTCCACTCGGAAGTTGCAGCGGCGAACTGGGGCGGCGCTAGTAAAAGCAGCAAGCAGGCTCGACTCCGTCCTTCGCTTCCCTGCCCTCTCTGCGTCCCGCCTTCCTCTGATGTCATTTCCTTTCCGCGTGGGCGGGTGGGACGCTGAGAGGACAGGGAAGCGAAGGACGGAGTCGAGCCTGCTTGTTGCTTTTACCAGTGCCGCCCACCAGTTCGCCGCTGGCGCTGCGACTTCCGAGTGGAGTGAAAGTAGGACATGGGAGAGGGGAGGGCAGGGGAGAGAGTTGAATCGCTAGACATGGGAGAGGGGAGGTAGCCCCCATCGAATCTGAAGGGGCAGACGTATAGATTAGTTAAAACAATGATTTTTATTGTGAATAGTCTTGAAAAACATATTGGGAAGAAGGGTCTTCAGATTCGATGGGGGCTACCTCCCCTCTCCCATGTCTAGCGATTGTTTGAATAGAGCCTATTTTCCCCACCCCTTTTTTTGTTTTCGCTTTTTTGTCCTGTGGGGATCAAGTGCACCTCCACACTCCGTGTGGTTTTTCTCTGACCCATATCTCTGGTGCCATGGCCTTCAAACCATGGGATGACGTATTTACTTACAATGATGAACATTTAAACCATCTCATACAAGAAGCTGACCTCACAGACAATGAGGATCTTCACCCTCAAGATACACTCATAGACATGTGGAAGAATGCCATAGAATGCAAAAAGAATATTATTAGAAACGACCTCCATTTCAGCAGTATGATTAACTACTGCAGAGCAAGAAAGATCCCTAGAGGTCTTCGTATTGTAAAGAAACCCACTATGTTTTTAGATAATCAAGAATTCTTAGATAAATGGTGTTGTATTTTAAACAAATGTGCCTTGGACTTAATGATTTTAATTGCAGAGACAGCAAAAGAAAAAAGCACATCACTTAAAGGTAGGTATGAGGAAAAAATAAGTATACTTAAAAAAGATGACCCTCGTTTTGATGTGATTAATGCCGACATGGAAAAAAGACTTTTCCTTTTTAAGTCAGAGCTGAAAGAAACTAAAAAGAAAAAAATTTTGCGTGACGAGGGAGATTACAAAAGGGGTCCCATCTACCCGTTCGCGACAGCCAGACCTTACATTGTGAAAAAGGTTCCTCACCCCAAGGACCCTCAGTTTTTTAAAGCCAGGGTCGCTGCTACACCTCCAAGAGACCTTTCGCCAACAGAAAGAGGTAGAAGTAGGAAACGTGTCAGAAGTGACTGGTGAACAATACGGATCTCCTTTGAATAGCCCTATGGAATCACCAATCCATCCTGCACAATCTAACAGAAGAACCACTAGATCTTCACCCATCCACAATGCAGCTCCGTTACAGATGTCTTTTTTAGAGAAGGTTTGGCCAAGGAACACACAAGACATACCTCCACGTTTCCAGAACCGTCCCTATGGCCCCTCACAGGGACAGTATCCATTCCAACAGAGAGAGACGTGGAGAGGAAGGGGAAGAGGAAGAGGCACCGGCAGACCATACATACCCACGAACAGAGCACCGCGGAGGGACAGCTGGAGATAGAAGTACCCGTCTTTAATCTATCGGATACTCCCCTTGAAGCCATGGAACAAGCAGTGCTACAGAAAGGGTTATCCTTTGTGCCTACTCAATCATACAATGCCTTTCAAACAAGGATTGATTTGTTCAAATTCTCCAGGAAACTTCAAATTATACATTGTTTTTCACAATCACCCATCAACACAGATACCTCAGTGTTCAAGAAGCCATCCACATGGATGCCCAGTGGCCCTGTTGACCCACTTATTCAAGCATTCAATTCTTGTGTCGAGAAGGACCTTCAAATCATTGAGAAGAAAAAGAGACCTCATTATTTCAACCTCACACGAGATGAAAAAGAGGCCATGCAAAATTTGGCAAGAAAAGAAAACATTGTTATCAAACCTGCCGACAAGGATGGAGGAATAGTCATACTCAATCGATTGGATTATGTTACTGAGATAAAGAAGCAGATCTACGACAGAGAGTACTATCCTGCTTATAATCGAACGAAAAAAACACCCAAGAGTCGACCTAAATCGGGAGATGGATGTTAATCTCACAAAAACGAGTAAATCCATATAATCGAAAGCAATGTTTCAGTGCGTCCGTGTCGCTCGTACGTGGACGTAAAAACGTCCAAATAAGAGGCGTGTCGGGGGCGTGTTAGGGGCGGTGATACGACGTGGACGGGTACAACGTATAACGAATAGCGAAATGGCTCTGGTTGAGCGGGAAGATGGGCGTAATATGATGGACCCGAAATAAAAGCGACCAGAGCAAGGAGGAAATCGTCTTTAGACCCATTAGCGATTGTGTGTAGTTGGAGAGTGGCGATATTGTTGGTGGAAGAGCTGAAGTGGTGGTTGCAGAGAGAAAGCCGAGCGTGTTGAGTACCTGTGACGGTCGTCTGTGTGCCCTGCCTCTTTTTGTGTCTTACCCTTTCACCGTTCCTTACTCCTACTCCTTTGCTCCATCGCCCCCTTCCCCTCCCCCATCCCTCCCCATTCACTCTTCCCACGTGTATACTCTATTCCCTGACCTCCGTTTGTCTCTGTGTGCCTGTACTGTTTGGCGAGTGAGTGGCCAGAGGGCGTGGTGGCTGGAAGTGACAGATCTGTGTGTGTTGCTGTTTGTTTGACTACTAGTCCTAATACTTGCACTGGTGGTGGGGATATGGATGCACTTAATGCACTTGTGGCATGGATGCTACACGAAGAGGCCACCCACCGCAGGAGGTATTCACGGCCCCGAGTGTTTAGGCCCCGCACCACCTTCCTACAACTCACTGACCAGCAGTGTCTAACAAGGTTCAGGTTTGATAGGGCCACTATTCGTCAGCTGTGCGAGCAGCTGACACCCCTCCTTCAGCCCCAGACACGTAGGAATAACCCCATCCCTGCCCACCTCAAAATCACTTCCGCTCTCTCTGTCCTGGCCACTGGCAGTTTTCAATCCGTATTAGCTGCTAACACAGGCCTCACCCAGGCTTCTATTTCACACTGTCTCACCCAGTTCCTGGATGCCTTCATGACTCACACCTCACACTACATCACTTTCCCCACCACCCCCCAGGCCCTGCACAACAACATGGCCGCCTTCTATGCTGTTGCTAGATTCCCCTCGGTCATCGGTGTGATAGACTGCACACACGTAGCCCTCAGACCCCCCCGGGCACACGAAGCCACCTACAGAAATAGGAAGGCATTTCATTCTATGAACATGCAAGTTGTATGTGATGCCCAGGGGGAGATATTAGACGTGTGTGCCAGGTACCCCGGCTCCAGCCACGATGCCTACATCCTACAGCACTCGGGCATCTTCCGCAGGTTCGAGCGAGGGGAGTTCATTGGTGGATGGCTACTAGGTAAGTGCAACATGCATGTACCACCCATACTAGACCTCCTCCACTGGGCAACCCTCCGCCCTGGCTTCCTCCACCACAACCCACTATCCAAATCCCCCCGCCCCCCCTGTACCTGCTCCAAGCGATACACACTCATCTATCTCATTCTGCTTTTCTGCAAAGGTGACCGAGGCTACCCGCAGAGGACATGGCTTATGACCCCCCTGATCCACCCACAACCAGGGCCAGAAGAAACCTACAACAGGAAACATCGCAGCACCCGGGGGACCATTGAGCGCACCTTTGGTTTATTGAAAAACCGCTTCCGCTGTCTGGACCGGTCTGGAGGAGAGCTGCTCTACAGTCCAGAAAAGGTGGCCAAGATCTTTGTGGTGTGCTGTATGTTACACAATTTGGCCCAGCGCAGAGGACAGCCTCTCCCAGAGGAGCCACAGCCACCACCAGAAGAGGCCCCAGATGAGCTGGAAGAGGAGCCCCCTCCACCCCCAGCCCACAGAGCAGAGCTCAATGCCTACCAGCTTGGCGTAAGAGCAAGACAAAGACTCATTGAAACAAGTTTTAGGTGAATGTAAGTGAACATTTATTTTGTACATACAGTGCATATGTGTTTGGTCAACCCCACCACCACCACCACCACCACCCCCCTCCCACACCCACCCCCCTCCCACCAACCCTCACCCTACAGCATGTCCCATCATTTTCCCCTTCCCTTCCCCCGTCCCCTCCTACCCCTCCCACGCCCTTCCTTTGCAGCTGGTGCTGCATGGGAAGTCTCTTCTGAGCTGCTGCTCCCAGTGTCCTCCTCCCTATCCCCACGGCAGCCTGCGGCTTCGGCTGCACCGTGGAAATCGGGCCACCTTCTTGCTTCTAGTGGTCTGGCCACAGGACCCAAAATGGGAGCAGATTTCGCGGGTGCTGCAGGAGTGGGTGCGTAGGCTGAGGAGCGCAATGCCCACCTCTTAGCTGGTGGTTGCTGGTGGTCAGTGGAGGAGGATGTTGATGGCAGGGGCTGCTCCAGCAGCACGGGGGCTGGAGTAGGCGCGGTGCCCTGAGGGCGCAGGTGTTGGATGCTCTGCTCCAGCCGTCTCAGTTGCTGGAGCACCTCCTGGTGGCCTTCACGGTGCGCCTGGAGGAGTTCCTGGTGTGCTCGCTGCTGTGCCTCCAGTGCTTGGCGCTGCAGCTCCAGTTTCTGCTGGCGGTACTCCTCCAAGCGCACGTTGTGGCGGAGTAGCTCCGTGGCCAGCCGCAGGAGTTGCCTCCTTTGGCCAGATGGCCTCTGGCGGGGAGCTGGGCCCTCCTCCTCCTCAACAAAGTCCTCCGGTGCTGGAGGTGCGGCCTCTGCTGGTGCAGGTGGTGGTGGTGGTGGCAGAGGCTGGACAGCTGGTGCAGGTGGTGGTGGTGGTGGCAGAGGCTGGACAGCTGGTGCAGGTGGTGGTGGACGCGGAGGATGCACAGCTGGTGCAGGTGGTAGAGGCTGGACAGCTGGTGCAGGTGGTGGTGGACGCGGAGGATGCACAGCTGGTGCAGGTGGTGGAGGCTGGACTGCTGGTGCTGCAGGCTGTGGAGGTTGAGGCTGGACGGATGGTGTAGGGCGTTGGCCTTGCAGGCCACTAGGGCCAGCCTCCTCTGAGTCTTCACCTGTATAGCACAAGAGTGAGGAATAGTGTTGGTGCAAATAACCCACTTTTGTCTTTCAGCATTCATATACATTGGTATGTCCCCCAACCTGATGACCCAGCAAAGAGATGGTGAGGAGGAATGGAATTGACACGGGTACGAAAGAGAGAGGCCCGCAGGCAGCTGGGTAGAGGTGGTGGATGAGCAGCCAAGAGAAGGACACCACTCACAACGTTGTGCTCAAGCTGTTAGTTGTATAATTGTTAAATTGAACAACATTGCAGCATGTGTTGTGTTACTACTGACTTGCTAAACTGCATAGAACTGCTTTATGACCCCCATTACAGGCTCCTTCAGTTGAATGCATGTGGCCCACACTCAGTAGAGCACAGAGGTCACAGGAGGAACTAGGCACAGTTTGGTAATGGGAAAATAGGAGGGAGTAGTAGGGAAGGACGGCCCCCAGAGTTCTGCCACAGTAGTAACCTACACACACCCATAGGAGCCAACTGGAAAGTAGTATTGGGGGTGCTAAGCCCAGTGACCAACACTCCTCCCTGCACAGCTACATGATCTTTCCTCAATATTGGGGGTGCTCACACACACACACAGCACCCACCCTGTCTGCTTGCTCCTATAACACACATGACCACTACCACTACTCAAATAGAGCTTACAATTAATTCTATAAATATGGGCACACAGGACAAGTAAGAGGAAACCCAATGACAACGGTAGGGATAGGGAGTAAGAGTAGACAGCTAGTGAGTAGGGGTTACCAGGTCACAACAGCATCATAAAGGTGGCCTGTTAATATACATAAAGACAGCCAGAGATACTCCCCCCCCCACCCACCTATCTCCCTCCCTCCTCCTGCCCCCTACTCCTCACCTCCCTCCCCCTGACCCCAACTTCTATAACACAAGTGTACTGCAGCACAACAGATACCCCAACTGCATAATGAAACACCTACCTGAGTCCTCAGCCTGGCCCGAGGTGTCCATGGAGCCAATCCCGTGGATGCCCTCCTGGGGTAGGAGGGAGTACACCATCAGCTCCATGGGTGTAAGGTTGGCAGTGTCATTGCCTGGGGGATTGGCCCCCGCCTTCCTCCGAACATCCCTCCTCAGCTTCCGCCACTTCCTCTTGCAGTCCTCCACGTCTCTCCCAGCATGGAAGACAGCATTCAGGCTGTCCCGTACTGCCTCCCATTCCCGCTGCTTTACTGTTGCTGCCAGCCTCTGCCCTGTGGGAGCAAACAGACTCCGGTGCCGCTGTACAATTTCTTGCACCAGGAGCTCCACCTCTGCCTCGAGAAAATTACCCTTCCGGGTCGGCGGCATGCGTGGTGGCATTGTACCAATGGGGTTTTCGAAAATACGGAGTGGGCGTTTATATAGGCGCCAAGAACGCCCATTGAGACGGGAGAATAGGCGTTTCTGATTTGGGCGCTACTTTTTCAATTATACACATAATTCCTAAGCGTGCCCAGCTCAGATAGCGATTAGGAACACATGGTTTCGATTATGAGTAGATAAGTATGGGCGTCTCCACCTGCCTTCCCTTTCTTCATTGCCATTTTACCTGCCATTTCCTGCACTTAGACCTTGCCCGATGTTCGTAATAATCAGTTACAGGGTTTTACCCTCACTTATATGAAGGTATGTGTTTAGCTAAGTATGCTTGGGTACACCTGTGTATTTAGGGGGGGGGGGGAATTATTGTTGGCCCTCAGCCACCACGCCTTCCGTTTCCTGTCTTCCACATCCCCTGATGCTCCCTTTCTTTCTCCCATTCTCTCTGCCTAGTTGTAGCAGGCAGTGTGTGGGGGCGAACAATTTAGTACAGTCGGCCCAAATCAAACACCCCTCGGTGAGGGTCATTTCAATCAGGGAGATGTGCAGCTAATGTTCCAGAAGATAAAAGGCGCACTACACAGTCTTGAAACAGACGTTCATGGTAAGCTCTCATTTGTCTGCCACCTCTTCTCTTTGTGCTCATAGTCAAGGAGTGTGCATTCACTGTATGTATGTAGTCTGGAGTCAGATGTTAGGTAGCTCTCTTTTCACCAGGTTCCTGTGCACTGTACTGTGGGGTTGGCAGGTCCTCAGTGGTGTGGGCCAGCTGTTGGAGGTGCTGTATTGGTTCCCGGTAGCTTCCATCTTCCTTGTTTATGTGGTGTACCCCAGTCCCCATTTATGAAATGGCCACCCATTCTCAAGGTCCATAGGCGGAGGAGGGGAGAATGATTAATGCAATGGATGTGTATAGCACATTATGGAACACCTTCCTAAATTGCTCCATAGGTAGTAGGGTAGGGAACATGCACATTACATTGTTTTTAATCGGTAGCCTGGACAAAATGATCGAGGTGGCTACAGGTAGTGCCACTGAGGCCTATGACGTGGTGGTGAGGGAAAGGGGTGTGTGTACAGGTACCAACCCAAAGTAACTGGTGGTGGCTAAAGCCTGGTGGCTGCTGTGGCCTAGTGGTTAGAGCACCAGCCTTATAATCATAAGGTTGCTGGTTCAAATCCCACCTAAGGCAAGTCAGTTCAGGGACAAAGTTTGACACAAACCCAGAATACTTGAATGTAACACACCTTGATCGACTACTGGAGAAAGTGTGATCACACGTGCAAATAATGAGCACCATTTTTATTTGTGCCCTTCCCTAACACAAGTATTACATTGCAACTGTGATGAAGTAACCATCCATCTATTGGGTTTCCCATTGTTTCCCTTTTGCTCCTCAGCAGTACCTGGAGTTATGTGGAAGTGTGTACCTGGCAGATCACACGTGGTACACTATTAATCTCTTATTGATGGCACTCTGTATTGTGGGTCAGTATGGTGGAGGGGAGGGAGGAAGGGAGAGAGAGATGCTGGCTGGCCATTTTTATTCATGAACACAAATATCCATCCAGCCTCCCTGGCCCAACCCCCCTGCACATATGGCCATGCAGGTTGGAATGAACAGGTGGCGTTCTGTATGGCCAACATTCTCAGACATACATCACCTTCTCATTCACACAGCACATTTAATGCTATGCATATTGCTGCCTCCTTCCTCTCAACTCAACAGCACCATTTGGTGATATGTAATGCACAAGGGAGACAAACACACACACACACCCTGATAGTTATATTATAACAGAAACATTTATTTCCCCCCCACCCCCACCCCTACAAAATAAGCCCCAACAATGCCCTCCTCCCCCCCACACACCCCAACAATTCCCTCCCCCACCCCCCACAGAACCCCCAACATTTCCCTCCCCCCACACACACAACCCCAACATTTCCCTCCCCCCACACACACAACCCCAACAATTCCCTCCCTCCCCCCACACACACAACCCCAACATTTCCCTCCCCCCACACACACAACCCCAACAATTCCCTCCCTCCCCCCACACACACAACCCCAACAGGCCCCCCCTATTTAAATTAAGGGCGGCCACGCCCTCTTAGTAAGGCCCTCTGTAGCAGGGCAATGAGCAGCCCCAGCAGTACCCTTAGTGGGCCCTGGAGCTGCTCATTGCCCTGCCGTAGGGCTGTCACCTCCTGCAGCAGCTGTTGCTGGCCAACTATAAGTTGCTGCTGGCCAACTATAAGTTGCTGCTGGCCATCTACCAGCTGCTGCAGGAGGCGCACTACAGTAGCCGGGCCAAAGGCTGGAGGTGGGCCAGGGGACACGGAAGATGGGCCAGGGGATGGAGGTGGGCCAGGGGACACAGAAGCTGGCCCAGGGGATGGAGGTGGGCCAGGCGATGGCGCTGCAGGTGGGGAGGGAGAGGCCTGATATGCAGCTGCAGGTGGGGAGAGATCCTCATCTATGATCAGGACTCCCTCCTCCGAGTCCTCCTCCTCCTCTTCTTCCTGGTGGCCCGCCTCCTGGCCTGGCTGCTGCTCCTCCTCCTCCTCCTCCATGTGCCCCTTCTCCTGCTCCTCCTCCTCCTCCTGTTCCTCCTGCTCCTCCTCCTGGAGGTGGTGGCCCTCCTCATCCTGCCGCTCAGCTTCCTGCTGGTGGAGCCCTGTGTATGTAAAAGGAGTGTGATTGAGATCAGTGCATACACCATGGCTTGCATAGTGCAGTAGCTGGGTGGCGTGAGGCAGGGGATGGGGCAGGGTGTGGTAAGGCGTAGCCTATGCCCATGGGGAATGAGCTGCATCAGATGACATGAAACAGAACCCTGGACCCTCCTCTGACACACACCACACAGGACATGTGGCCATACCAAATTCATTGCTGACCAGCATGTTTGCATTGTGAGATGCAACGAGGGGTTGATGGGCAGTTGTTGTAGGAGTTATTGGGGGGGGGGGGGCAGTGGGAAGGGTGTTGAGCACAATTCTTTTATGTGATTTAGGCCATAACATGCAGTAAAAGTAGGGCCTCAGGCAGCTGTACCAGGACACAGTAATCAGCCACCACAATAAGGGGAATAGTAAAGTGTGGCATATCATCTCGGGGGGATGGTCGGACGTTGCAAGCACGCTCATGGGAGAACCCCTGCAACCTGCATCCTTGATCTGGGACAGATATGGTATTACTAGGTGGCTATTAGGCACATGGGAAGTGATATTGTACAACACATTTGCTTTATTCATGAAATGTATGTAGTAATGTGTACAGGTGTCCTGTTTTTGAATACTTACGGTGAGCCCTGAGGTGCCTTCGCACCGCCCGAATGAGGTCGGGCCTCTCCCGCCTCACCCGGCGGAACCGCCTCCTTAGGGACTCGAGGTCCCGGTGGACTCCAAAGCGTCTATAAGATATAAGTTTGTAGAGCAGGGGTCAGGGGTGTTGGTCCTTTTTGTCCTCTGCACACATTCATTTGCTATTCACATACCAGAGAGAGAGGGTCTACAGTGTTGGGGGGGGGGGGCACCTCCATTGGTAGTGAATCATAGGAGCCACCTTTTTACCATTTTGGGGGGTGGAACCCCCAGTGGAAATGACCCCTCCCTCCATACATATTTGATATTGGGGGTGGGGTGGTCAAGCACCCACAGCAGCCACCGAGTTGGTTCCTATGCAGATGATGCCAGAGAGGTGGGCATGAGGCCAGACAGTACCGGTTGTATACATTATAATGTATGCTTGTTAAACTACTTTATATGTGTTATCATGACCATGTTATAAAGTATGGTATAGGTTTCATTGGTCTCATGCTTCCACTATTCGGAGGCATTGTAACCCACTGGCTGCAAAGAGGGGTTGGAAAATGTGGCCTTCACATAACTAACGAAATTTTCACATAACACTAATAGCATAGTCACGATACTAACCTAACGAAATACATTCTTATAGGGATGTGGGAATGGTGGTCGTTTAAATAACATACAAATTATTAGTGATTGTGCATGTTCCTATATTACTCATGATCCTTGCATGGACACTCCAGTTACTGCTGGTAACATTGATGACGGAGCTGTTATATGTGTAGGTACAGGAGGGGAGGGGGGTTGGGCCATAACCTTACCTTTGTAACCTTTCCCGGATGCGGGACCAGGCTCGCATGGCCTGCAGCCTGGGGGGCAGGTGGTGGTGCTGTATGAAGAGGGTGTGGCGGTGCCTTAGGCACAGCCTGACGAGCAGCAAACTCTCCTGCTCTCCGAAATTCGGCTCTCGCCGTTGTGCCATTTTTCCACGTGTTGGAAAAGAAGTGCCTTATATAGACGACCTTGCGTGAGGGACGTCGTTTCATGCACAGCTCCATATATGGATGACCATTCCATATATGGCCCCTATCAGCACGTGGACGCCCTCGTAAGCATAGACGTCTTTGACGTGCACATGCCTGCAGGAGTGTGAAACGTGCCTTATATAGATGAGTATGACGCACCCCACCCGACCCTTTTCACATATACACAATATGCATTTACTGCATGTTCAGTAGGTGTACAGTGCATGCAGATCCGGACATTCAGAGGGGCACATATGATGAAAGTATGGGTGGAGCAGCATGATATGTCTGTAGTTGACACATATATGCGTTCCTCATATATTTCCGTACCCGGATGGCATGAACAACATGTACTGTACTTGCGATACACCTTTGTACATTATTTTACACACCACGTGATTTGGTCGTTTGCACCTGCAATAATCGACCATCTTAGGGCGCCCAATTTAGTCACGCTTATGCGCTCGTCATTTGATTGTTTTCTTACAGGGATAATCGATTATCGAAAAACGCCCACACTATTTTTCCATTATACAGGTCTATTTTTGGGCGTTTTCGTAAGAACGTCCTAATTCGTACTTGGACGATCTTTCCATTATGCCCCTCCATGTACTTTTACCATCTGATCCCACCATGGAACTACAAAAAGACATTGCCTCCGTAGTAGATTTCTCATCCAAGGCTGGATACCTGACACCAAAAGAGGCTACCTTTCTCCAAACCACTGATCCTGTGATACCTACCATCTACGTATTACCTAAGATCCACAAATCTCTCACCCATCCCCCAGGCAGGCCGATCATCTCAGGCAATGGTTCGGTCTTGGAACCTTTATTCATCTTTGTCGATTTTTTTCTAAGACCATACATCTCCAAGATCCCTTCTTATATTAGAGACTCGACACATATGATTAACCTTTTACAAGAATTCGATGGCAACCGTGAAGATACTTTGATGGTCACTTTAGATATCGATTCCTTATACACCAATATTCCTCAACTAGAAGCATTACAAGTAATAGAAGAAACCTTACAAGGATGCACCACTCACAAACATATTCCAAACAGACTGATTTTGACCTCCGCCAGCATTGCTCTTACCAACAATTATTTTTGTTTCCAAGGAGAATTTTTTCAACAGATCAAAGGTACAGCTATGGGCTCCTCCATGGCCCCCAACATAGCCGACTTATATGTCGCTAACTTTGAAGATAAATTTTTGACTGAACATCCTTACAGACATCAAGTACTTTTGTATAAAAGGTACATTGACGACATTTTTTTGATCTGGAAAGGTGATGTAACATCTTTACTTAATTTTTTGGATTGGCTGAACACCAAAGACCATAATCTTCACTTCAAGATACAGTATAATCAAGACAAAATCAGTTTTTTGGATCTTTTGATTCACAAGGATACGCATCACTTCACCACTACACTTTTCAGAAAACCAACAGACCGTAATACATTTCTTCATTTCGGCAGCTATCACCATCACAATCTAAAGAAGAATTTGCCTCTCTGTCAGTTCCTGAGGTTAAGGAGAATCCGTACCGATTTTGATGAATTCAACCGGCAATCAAAGATTATGGCAGAAAGATTTAGAAAAAGAGGTTATCCTGCCCAACACATATCAGCTGGGTACGCGAGAGCAGCTCTCGAGGACAGAGATCATCTTTTGACCGATAAAGATCCCAAACCACCACCAGACATAGTATGTACACTCAAATTTGCACATCTGGCCAAACAGATACAAAAATCAATAAGAAACAACTGGCGAATTTTGGAAGGACACAAGTGTTTTAGAGAAAAACGTCTAATAGTGGCATATTCCAGAGAGAAACATTTAAGGGAGATTCTTGAACCATCAGCTCTAACTCATTGCATGATCCAGGCTTCAACTCTATAAGTAGGATGTTTTTACCTTTGTTTGCCGCTAGATGGCACTGCCATACTATTTTCGAGCTTCGTGCACAGATCGTCGTGCCTGCTTTTTTTCCCAGTTACTTTAAATGTTTATTTTATCCCCTTAAGAAATAATATTTTTAATTTATTGATTTACAATTCATATTTTATATTAAAATTCATCCATTTGGGAAACATTTTTTAAAATCCATCTATTTACAATACATGTCCCAGTATATCCTATTTCTGTTCTCTTTCTGCCTATCACTTCTCAGCCACATATTTCACTATGACGTTTAACGCTGTGGACATGACCACGCACCCCTTTATTTTGGCGCATTTTTCAGGCATTTATCCTTCGGCCAAACCGCACGCCGGTTTTGGATGTGCAAATATTCTTGAGATTTTTGCATCGCCACTCGCTCGCTCTTAAGGTAAATATTCTGACTTTTAACCTCTATTCACTTCCTGCACTTCGCACGCTAATTTATGGACGCACCTTTTTCCAGCATCCTTTTTCGTGGCATTTTTATGATCAAAAACCTCTGCCCCAAAGTCTTTTGGATATACATTCTGCCATACTGATGCCATATGTTATCACGGTTTTTTAGGCGTTTTTAGTCCACCTGTGCGAGTTTCATCAATCTTCTTCCTGTTCGTTTCTACTTAATCTTTCATACATTCATTTGCAGTTCACACGAGCAGACTACAATATGTTGCTCCTTCTCTTCACTTCATCTGATGGCGATGCTTAGTAATTTTCTTAGTTCACACCTTTCTCCACAGCTCCCCAGTAGACGTGCACTACCCGTTCTTACTCTACACTTTTTTACATTTGTCATTCCCAACGGGAGCATTCAAACGCTTTCCCATCAGTCAATCCACATCAAGGTCTTCATTCCTATTCATATGGCTCCTTCTCCTTGATTATGATCAGTAGTCTTTGTTGATCCTTTCCCATACCCATTATCTCTTTCAGGAGGAACTGTGCATTTCTTTATGCCATTATCTTCCTGAGTGTTACCCATCTAACCATTGAATACTCCTTTGGAAGGTCAGTAAATATTTTTCATTGTTACGTTTACCTGTTTCTCCTTGGCTACATCTCTCTACCTCCTGATTCCTACCTACGCATTATTTCACTACTAGTAAAAAAGGCCCATTTCTGATGCAAATGAAACGGGGGCTAGCAATGTTTTCTTCTGTGTGCATGTGGGAGTGTGTGTGTCCCTGCCCTCTGGCCTCTCTCCCCTCCCCCCTCTGAGTCCTTCACTGTTACAGAGCCAGTGATTTGATTTCGTGCTCTGCTGTTTTCCTTCACTGACTGTGTTACAGAGAGGGCGGGGCAGACACTCATAGGGAAACCGGATATCTTGCCCCCTTCACACTTCCGGCTGGAGGCTTCATAGAACGTTGGTGTTGCCTTTTATATAGAGAGATTACATTTTAATGTCTTGATATTTATATTTCTATACATTATCTTTTATATTTTTTCATATTTTTCTCCTCTCCGGTATTTGTCATTTCCTATTCTTTTTGTTTAGATATCTACTTTGAACATATCCATTTATTTCTTATTTTTTTTCAGAAAGGATTGTGTATCCCTTAGTGTTTTTTCCCCAGTGTGCCAATCACCTCAAAGATTGAAACACTTCCGGAAGGTTAGTTATACATCCACTTGGAAATTTTGTTTTTTATATCATTTTTCTACCTGATTATTTTTGATACACCCCTTTTTTGATATCATTATTATTATTATTTAATTTTTTTCCTATTTTAGTCCTGTTTTTCCCTCCCTCCTTCTTCTTCCCCCCCCACCCATACCCTCTCTCTTTCTCTTAGCACCTTATCATCACTCTCTGTCTATTTTCTCACATATGTATTCATATATATTTTTTTCATGTGCTTATTTTTTTCATGTGCATGTTTCAAATCTACCTCACCCCTTATCATCTATACACTCTATTTGTCTATACATCATGTTGCCACTTTGTCACTCTTTGTATACTCCTTGTACTCTCTCTGGCCAACAATTTTTGGACACCTACAGACTCTTGTATGTAACCAATCAGATACTGTTTGGAACCCTGTGTTTGCTATCTATTGTGTAAACATCACACCTTACGTTACTCCCTGTATAAGCATTTGTTTTTGCATTACTGATGCATGCATTTACTCTGCAACACCATTTTTTCACATTTAATACTTTTAGAGATTACATGACTGTTATTTTAATATTACTTTTAATATTACTTTTATGGATTTGAAATTGGTTATAATTTTGCTCTGTTTTTTACATCTATATATGTTCATTTGGTTTTAAGTCATATGTTTTGAGATGTTCATTTAGTATATACGTACTCTGATATATTTATTTTGTATGCAGTATTTATGTATTATATCTGTCATTATATTTGTTTTTATAGACTCCTGAGGAAGGCGCTACGGTGCCAAAACACGGCTGTGTTGAGTCACCTATTCACAATAAAAATCATTGTTTTAACTAATCTATACGTCTGCCCCATTGTTTGAATACAGCCTATTTTCCCCACCCCTTTTTTTGTTTTCGCTTTTTTGTCCTGTGGGGATCAAGTGCACCTCCGTGTGGTTTTTCTCTGGTCTGTTTATATATGCCATAGCTGGAATAAGGGGTGTGGCTAATGTGGGTGTGGCTATCAGGGGTAGAGCCATGTGTGGTGACCCCGCCCATAATGAGTACCGACACCTTTTTTTCTACAAAAAAAGCACTGGTGTTAAGTCATCTGGATTATTGGAATGCCATCTATGCCGGATGCAAAGAACAAGTCATTAAGAAGCTTCAGATAGCCCAAAACACAGCAGCCAGACTCATATTTGGGAAAGCGAAATACGAAAGCGGCAAACCCCTAAGAGAAAAACTACACTGGCTCCCTTTAAAAGAACGAATTGCATTCAAAGTTTGCACCCTGGTTCACAAAATCGTTCACGGGGAAGCCCCGACCTATATGTCAGACCTCATAGACTTGCCTACTAGGAACGCAAAAAGATCATCACGAACATTCCTCAATCTCCACTATCCCAGTTGCAAAGGACTAAAATATAAATCCACATACGCATCCAGCTTCTCCTACTTATGCATGCAAATATGGAACGCATTACCAAAGGCCATAAAATCAATACATGACCTAACAATTTTCTGTAGACTACTGAAAAAGAACCTGTTCAAGAAGGCTTACCATAATGTTCCATCTTAAATACAAAATAAATAGACTTTACATGAACTAAACAAGGCCGAACTCTTGTCACTTAACTGTTTAACCCCACTGCTATTAAAGAAAGCTACACAATACGCACTACCAATCTATTTCCTAAATTGAAGATGACATCTCAATAGTCGATGACTTAATGTATGCTACAACTCATTTTATCACTTAGAAACCCCTATACAATACCATAATGCAATCCTCTGTACCATGTATGTATGCACCTTGATACAAAATCATTGATATGCAATACCACAATGTATTCCTCTTTACCATGTATGTATACACCTAAATGTATTACCATTTGAAATTCTGTACCCGGAAATGGCGATTGCCATCACGGCATAATGTAAGCCACATTGAGCCTGCAAATAGGTGGGAAAATGTGGGATACAAATGCTACAAATAAATAAATAATAGGTAGTGGGGGGGATGGGCCTGGGTCCACCTGTCTGAAGTGCACTAAACTACTCCAGGGACCTGCATACTGCTGTCACGGACCTGAATATGACATCTGAGGCTGGCAAGTAATGTTTTTCATCACACTTTTGGGGAGTAGGAGGGGGTTAGTGACCACTGGGGGAGTAAGGGGAGGTCATCCCTGATTCCCTTCAGTGGTCATCTGGTCATTTGGGGCACCTTTTTGTGCCTTATTCGTAACAAAAACAGGTCCAGATCAAAATGTCCAAGTTTTAGTGCTGGACATTTTTGCTTTGTTCCATTATGACTCAAAGACGTCCAAGTCTTAGGAACACCCAAGTCCCGCCTTGAACAAGCCTCTGATATGGCCCCTTGAGATTTGGACCTCCTTCCGACGGACTTCCGAGAAAGACGTTCAAAATGCAGTTTTGATTATACCGATTTGGACGTTTCTGTGCAATGGACGTCCAAGTGCCGATTTATGTCACTTTTTGGATGTCCATCTCTTTCGAAAATGAGCCTGGTGACATCAGGATACATCCAAACTTTTTTTAACATGAAACAAGAATCTTAGCATTCTGAAAATAGAATCTCATCACATTATTAAAGTCTTGCTCAAATAAAAAAAATATAATCAAAATGGCTCTCTCTGCAACATCCGATATCAATTCCTGTAATACTATTAATTATTCAGATCTAAGCCACCTTCTTCAACTTGAACAGCCTCCAGTCCACCATTCCCTGGTTATTTAGAAGTAGTAAGGATAAAGTAAATTTTTTCCACTGAGGTATAGTTTCAGGGTTAAAATGAATAACTTCAATTATATTTCCTAAGTAACTCTCCAGGGAGCATACCAGCCAGCTTAGGAAAATTCAGAAGACGAAGTTTTAACCTGCTATTATAATTTTCAAGCTGCTGTATCTTCCTATGAAGAAATAATTTATCCTTACCGATTGCTGTTTTAAAATCTTGTAAGTCTTTCATTTCTTCTTTTAATTGTTGAAATGGGTTTGCACTATCCAGCTTGAAAATACCCATAGCAGATGCTAAATCTTGTATTTTAGTAAAGATTTTACCTCTTCAGTAGATTCAGTCACAGCGTTGTTTACAGATTGAAGGGCTTTCCAGATGTGCTCCAAAGTTACCTCCATGGGGAGTAGTGAAAAACCACCAAACCCTTCAATGGACTTCAGATTCAACTTTCTCTCCAAACCGGCTTCCTCTTTCTTGAGGCTCAAAGAAGCGCTTTCCGTCTCCTGAGCCCCTGCAGACTCTGCAGGACCAGTCACTGGACACAGGGGAGGATTGACATCAGGAGGGGAGAGAGAAGCCCCAGAATGGAATACTCTCCCACATCCTCCGATACAGTGGGGCACTCGCAGGGGTGGTAATGGCGTACAGCTCCAAACATTGCTGTACTGGCGAGGAGGTCCAGGCTGAAGAGGAAACTGCCCAGGCATGTCCTTTACTCTTCGTATGAGGCATTGGGAACTCTGGCATAAAAACAAGGTAAGAGCTGCAAAGTCACGGTTCAAACAGAGTACAGACTCACGCCGTCGAAAGCCATACCACCATCTTGCCACTCCCTGGGGCACTCATCCTTTAAAGATTTATTTTATACAAATATACTTGAACAAACTCCTCCAAAACTACTCTCACCTAAATGAAAACCCTTACAGCATTGACTAATGAGCTTTCCTCAAGGAAAGATTGCAGGAAATGACCCCAAAACCACAGGAAGGAGCTAAAGATAAAATTAAGCTACAGGAGAGCAAGATGGCAGATGAGTCTGCAGGCCCAATTTTCACACTCCATAAGGCTGCAGTACAAGAGCTGACAAAGAACCTCACTGTAGTGATGGACAATAAATTAGTAAAAATACTCACACTATTGAGATGAAGGAGGTGTCGCGTCCGCAGCTCCCTCCGGCTCCTCCGCCGCGGGGGGCGGGAGCCGGCGTCCACTTCGGTGAGGGTCGACGATCCGGAAGCTGCAGCGGGGAGCCGGGGCCCGCCGCGGTGATGGCCGCCCAATCCGGGGCCGAGGCCAGAGGCCGGCGATTGCGGCCGCCGGTCTCGCGGTCGCCGGCTGTGGGGGCGGTGTTTGCACTGCGGGAGGAGGCGGTGCCGAGGCGCGATGGCCGGCGTCCTCGTCTCTCCCGGACGTGGGGGTCCGGAGCTCCGCCTCTGAGGTGCTGGATTGGGCAGACAGAGCCAATCAGAAGGGCTCTGTCAATAGCCAGGTTCGGGTTGGTCGGCTATACCTGCGGGGGTGGGGCGGCTGATGCTGAACAGTACTTAAGGAAGAGAACTGAGTTAGAACTTTGCTTCAGGTTCTGTTCCCGAGGCCTGTTTCCATTTTGTTCCTGTGTTCTTCTGTGTTCCGTGTTCTTCTGGTTTTGACCTCTGGACTGTTCCTGGTTTTTTCCCTGCTCGCTGCCTGCCTCGACCTCTTGCCGGATCTTGACTTCGTTGTCTGCTGCCTGCCCTGAACTTTGACTGTTATTGGATGTTCTCGTTCTCCATCTGCCCTCTGTTCTCCTGGTCCCTGTCCGGGTCAGCTCGGCACCCCGCGGTTCCTGAAGTCCCGTTGACTGCCTGCAGCTGGGGGCTCAACCCTTGGTGGACGGCGGTCGCCGCGGGTGAAGACTTGGGGTTGCACGGCTGTTCTTTAAGGTCCCTCGGGGCCTTACGGGACCTAAGGGCTCACCGTCCTTGCACACAAGACAGGAGGGTTTCAATCATCAAGCTAACCGGATCCAATGGGCAGAGGATCATATTGCGCAGCAAGAGGACCATGCTGAAAACTTCAAAGTGCATTCATAGCCTGGAAGCAACCAACAAAACACCAATGGACCACATAGAAGACCAAGGGACTGATATTCAAACTGTGAGAGTTAGCCCGGATAACTCCCACGATCAGTGCTGATGCTAGATATTCAATGCCGGGCCATTTCCAGTGACCCACACTCAATATCCAGTTTATTTTTGGCCAGTTTGAACTTAACCGGTCAAGCCGATATTCGGCCCTGGCTGGTTAACTTCAAACGAGCCAAAGATAAACTGTCCTGCTTATTTTTGAAGGAGAAGGGTGCCCAAAAAGCAACACAAAAGGCAGATGGGCGTCCCCGTGAAAGGTCGCCCAAATCCAATAATCAAAACCGGGCTTTAAGGGTGTCCTCAACGCGAGGACGCCCATCTATGGTTGTCCCCGCAGGGGGCATGTTAGGGGCATGTTATGGGCGGTGTTACGTGATGTGCACCCCCAGTGTATAACGGCTTGCGAAATGGTTTCGAATGGGTCGGAACATGGGCGTTTTTAATTAGAACTGAAATAAAAGCGACCAGAGTTAGGGGGAAGTCGTCTTTAGACCCATTAGCGATTTTGTGCAGTTGAAGAGTGGCAAGATCGTTGCTGGGAGAAAAAGCTGAATCGTTGTTTGGAGAGAAAGCTGAGAGTTTGTTGAGTACCTGTTACCTTTGTCTGTGTGCCGTACTCGGAACGTTTTCACCCTCACCTGCCTCATTTGTGTTTTACCTTTTCAGCTTTCCCTCCTAGCCCCAAACCCAGACACCACTACTCCTTCCTCTATCTCCCCCATCCCCTCCCCCTATCCCTTTCCATTCACTGTCCCCAAGTTCATATTTCATTCCCTTACCTGTTTGTAGTCTCTGTTTGTCTCTTTGTCCTGTGTACTGCTGCAGCGTGTTTGTGAAGACTGTTGTTTGCTGCTTGGAGAGTGAGTGGCTAGAGGGTGTGGTGTGGCAGGAGTGGTAGGGAGAGATGAGCACTGGTGGCACTGCATTGCACCTCTAGTGTGGGGAAATGGAGGCACTAAATGCACAGGTGGTTTACATGTTGGAGGAAGAGGGGAGGCACCGCAGGAGGTACGCAAGCCCCAGAGGTTTCAGGCCCTGTAGCAGTTTCCTAGACCTCACTGACCTGCAGTGTCTCACTAGGTACCGCTTTGATAGGGCTGCCATTCAGCACCTTTGTGACCAGCTCAAACCCCTCCTGCAGCCCAGGACCCATAGGAACATCCCCATCCCTGCGCACCTAAAGATCACTGCTTCTCTATCTTTTCTGGCCACTGGGAGTTTCCAGTCTGTCTTATATGTGAACACGGGTCTCACCCAGCCTTCCATTTCTAACTGCCTCACCCAGGTCCTTGATGCCTTCCTTACCCACACCTCTGAGTATACCAACCCCCAGGCACTGCAGAACAACATGGCTGACTTCTACGCAGTAGCTCGCTTCCCCTGTGTCATAGGCGCCATTGACTGCACACATCGCACTCAGACCCCCCCCCCCCCCCCCGGGCACAAGAGGCCACTTATAGGAACAGGAAAGCATTCCACTCCATGAATATGCAAGTTGTGTGTGACGCCTGGGGGAGATTCTAGACGTGTGTTCCCGATTCCCAGGTTCCACCCATGACGCCTATATATTGCAGCACTCAGGAATCTTCCCGCAGGTTTGAGCGGATGGCTCCTAGGTAAGTGCAACATGGATCTGCCCTCCAATAGGCAGCGCTCAGCACTGTCTCCTTCCAGCTCACTCCACAACCCACTATTCACCCCCCACCTCCACAAGGTACCCGCTCCAAACAATATACACTCATCTTTCTCATCCTGCTTCTCTCCAAAGGTGACAGAGGCTACCCACAGTGGAGTTGGCTCATGACCCCCATAGTGCACCCACAAACAGGGTCAGAGGAGAACTACAACAGTAGACATCGGACCACCCGTTGCATCATCGAGCGTACCTTCGGACAACTTAAGAACAGGTTCCGATGTCTGGACCGTTATGGAGGGGAGCTCCTGTACAGCCCCCAAAAGGTGGCAAAGATATTCCTGGCCTGCTGCATGCTACATAATTTGGCAATGTGCAGAGGACAGGCCCTCCCAGAAGAGCCACAGCCACCAGAGCAGCAGGCCCCAGAGGAACAGGATGAGGAGCCCCGCCCACAGAGCAGAGCAGAGTGCACACCAGCTGGGGGTCAGAGCCAGGCAAAGACTGATCGAGACAAGTTTTCTGTGAGAGTAAGTGGACATTTATTTATATCACAGACAGTATTTACACACCAAAACCACCACCATCACCCACTCTGGGCATATTCCTCTCCCTCCAACCCTCACCCCCCAGCATGTCCCATTACTTTTCCCGCCCCCTCCCCTGGCTCCATCCCTGCCCCTCCCACCGTGTTCCTTTGCAGCTGGTGCTGCAGGGGAACTCTGTTGAGAGTCCTCTGATGAGCTCCCACTCTCCTCCTCTGTGTCCACAAGGCAGCCTGCTGCCTCGGCTGCCCTGTGGAAGTCCGGCCACCTTGCGCTCTGTGGCTTGCTCTGCAACCTGGGCACAGGACCCAGAAGGGGAGCTGGTGTGGTGGCTGCTGGACCAGTGGCTGAGGAGGCTGAGGATCTCAAGCTCCACTTCTTAGCAGGTGGTTGCTGTGCAGTGGTGGAAGTCGACGCTAGTTGTTGTTGCTACATTAGGGCTGTATTAGGTGCTCTCAGGTCACGGCGTAGACCCTCAATGCTGTGCTCCAGCCATTGGAGCTGCTGTATTACATCACGTTGGGCCTGGAGTGCTTCCCAGTGCAGCTCCAATTTCTGGCGCTGGTAGTCTTGCACCTGCACATTCTGGGCCAGCAATTGTGTGGCGAGGCGCAGTAGCTGCCTCCTCTGGCTGGATGGCCTCTGTTGAGGAGGTGCCCCCCTTCTGCATCTTCAGCTGCTTCTTCTTCAGTGCCACCATCAGCAAAGGCTGCAGGTGGTGGAGGGAGAGCCTCTGCTGTGGGTGGTGGAGGGAGAGCCTCTGCTGCTGATGCTGGGTCCTGTGGTTCCACCCCATGGCCTTGTGTGGTTTCTTGTGCAGGCCCACTGGTTTGCTGCTCTGTGTGCTGGGGCTGGTGGCCACTAGGGCCAGCTTCTTCCTCTGACTGGCTGTAATCACCTGCATAGCAAAAGGGGAGGAAATGTGTTGGTTAAAATAACCCACTTTTGTTTTTCAGCATTCATATACAGTACATAGCCCCACAGGCAAAGACCCAGCAAAGAGATGGTGATGAATGGGATTGGTAGGCAAGCCAGAGATGTCATTGTACATGGTACAGAGCTGGAGACAAGGAGCGCAGTGTACAACAGAGACTGATGTGCAAAAGAGCCACACAGGCAGGTGGGTAGACATAGAACTGTGGAAGGAGTGCAGAGGATACAGTGGCTACAGCACAGAGGTGTAGGAAGGAGATATGCAGAGTTTGGTGATGGGAAAAGAGGAGGGCGTGGGGAAGGCCCCCAAAACTGTGAAACAGTGGTAACCTACACACACATTACTAGAAACCCCCCCCTCCCCCTCCCCCCTGCTACTCCCTGTGTCATGGTCTGTAATGAATAGTGATTTGCATTGCATGTGGAGTTCCTCCCCCACTTTCCCTACTAAGGAGCACCACACTGTCCCCCACTTGTCTAAAACAGAGTGTAATGCAGCACAACACAACAGATACCCCAGCTTCCTAATGGTCAACCTACCTGAGCCCTCAGGCTGTGCTGATGTGTCAAGGGACCCAGTGCCATGGGTCAAGAGCCCATGAATGATTTGCTCAATGGGGGTGAAGATAGCGGTGTCATCTTCTGGGGGGTTAGCACCAGCCTTCCCTCCTGACATCTTGCCTCAGCCAGCGCCACTTTCGTTTGCATTCTTTCACATCCCTGCCACAGTGGAAGACCGCGTTGAGCCGGTCCCTTACTGCCTCCCATTCTCTTTGTTTCGTTGTAGCAGATAGCCTCTGGCCCGTGGGAGCAAAGAGATGCATGTGCCTCCTCTGGATTTCTTGAACCAGCAGTTCAACTTCTGCATCGGTGAAATTACCCTTGCGGGTGGGTGGTTGCTTTGGTGCCATTGTACCAATGCGATACAAAGAATTGAAAATACAGAGAAGGGTGCTGAAATGATCTCTCAGGGATGCCCATGTGAGAATGAGATGGGCGTTCCTGAGATGGGCGTCCTAATTTCGATTATCGACAAAATCCCTAAATGTCCCCAGCTGCTTTGGCGATTTGGGCGTCCTAATTTCGATTATAGGTAGGGAACTATGGGTGTCCCCAGCTGCTCTGTGTTTTGGGTGTCCTAATTTCGATTAAGGGAGATAATGATTTACGTCTGCAGTTGCTGTTCCCATTTGGAAGTTTGCATTCCCTTTATTGTCGCCTCTTTAAAACGGCTTTCTCTGTGCTTGCATTCTATAGGTTTTTCTTTAGATTATGGGGTGGTATTTCAAAAGCATTTTAGCTTCAGTTATAGTAAACCTTGTTTTTGCCACTGTATGCTTTCGTATACCTGTTTGTTTTTGGGGTTTATTTTTTTTTAGGTGGGGGGGGGGGGGGAACTTTTGGCCAATTGTTGAAAGATAACTGTGGGCTTTGTTTCAGACTGGGTGTTAGCTGGTAGCAGAGGCATAGCCAGGTTTTGATCTCAGGGGGAGCAGACTTTTATAAAATAGGCGCCAGTTGGTGTCAGCTAGACAATAGTATTGTTGCTCAGAGGCTGTGGCGGGCAATGATTAATACAGTCTGTTGCATCCTGCCTACAAGGAAACAGTAAGTTACATCAGGAGGCAGGATGCAGAAGAGGTCCCTGGACTGGCCAGAGTAGGCGACCAATCCTCTTAAGTACAAAGTAAAAATATTCAAATCGTGACCATTACCTTAGGAATAGCACACACATTCCTTCCACTGCTAGACACCTTGTTTAAATCAGATGGGCTCTTGTTTGTGTGGTGACTCTACTAGTCTTGAGCACATGGGTGTAGTTTGACTATTTCATTTGGGGGGGGGGGGCAAAGGATGGGGCAGAGCATATTAGCATATTCATTTGCATGTATGTGTGTGTGTATATATATATATATATATATATATATATATATATTCAAATGAATATGCTAATATGGAGGAAGGAAGGGGAAAAGAGCTGGCTTTTTTGGGGAATAAACATAATGAATATGTATGAGATATCAAGCCAGCTCTTTCTTCCTTCCTTACTTCTTTCCCTCCTTACCCAGCACTCCCTCTTCCTCTCCAGTAGTATTTCCCCACCCCCTTTCCCATACCATGCCAGTGTTGACCTTAGAAATGCATAGGCTCTATATGTAGATCCTTCAAGAGGTAGTGTGTCATGATTTAAGCTCTACACCCTTTCTGATGTTTAGGTGCCACCTCAGTAGGTGCACCTCTCTCCACTGCAAAACGCTATACACAAACTTGTGCAAAAACACACTCATAACCTTACTGAACCATAACAGCACTAATTTCAAGGACAGGACGAGCTACAACCTTATGCGTGAAAAGGCAGAACTATAATTACACCAGGCTCTAAAACACCAATACACTACCTTGTGAAAAAAAGCAAAACAAAAAGGGCTGAAAATACTACACGCTAGCAGAATACTGCACCTTGATTACACATGAAAAACACATGACACAAAAGACATGACACAAGGAACTAGAGATCAAAAAATAAGAAGGCAAAATACTGAACTGGAAAGTTAACTCAAGAAGTCAGTTAACTCAGAATGCAGCAATATCAGAAAAATTGAAACTTAGATGCAAAATATCACAGATGCACATTTCAAAAAGCTGACATATTCCAATTAATAAATTCTGAATAAAATACTTTTTTCTACCTTTGTTGTCTGATCATTTAGTTTTTCTATTCTCTTTGGTCCCAGTGTCTTCTGTTTTATGCAGTGTCTTCTTTCCATTTGATATTTTTTCTCTCACCATGTCCACCATCCTCCTGTGTCCTTAGGTGTCCTGTCTACCATCTGTAGCCCTGTCCCTATCCTTCCTCGAGTTTCAGTATCTGCCCTCAACGTGTTCCAAACCAGCCCTTAAACTCAGCAGTTTTCCCTCCATCCATATCCAGCATTTCTCCTCACTCCCCTCCATCCATGTGCATCTACTTCCTGTCTTCCCTCCCCTCCATCCATGTCCAGCATTTCTCCTCTCTCCCTTCCCCTCCATCCATGTGCATCCCCTTCCTTTGTCTTTCCTTCCCTCCATCCTTGTCCAACATTTCTCCTCTCTTCCCTGCCCTCCATTCATGTCCAGCATTTCTCCTCTCTTCCCTCCCCTCCATCCATGTGCATCTCCTTCCTGATTTCTCTCCCCTCCTTCCATCCGTCCAGCAACTCTCCATTCTCCCCTGCCCTCTCCTCCATCCACCCATATCCAGCAAATGTCCTGTGTCCCCTGCCCCCTCCATTCATCCAACCATGTTCAGCAATTCTCCTCTCTCCCCTGCCCTCTCCTCCATCCATCCATGTCCAGCAAATTTCCTCTCTCCCCTTTCTCCTCCATCTATCCATGTCCAGCAATTCTCCTCTTTCCCCTGCCCTCCGCTCCATGTCCAGCAATTTCTATTCTTTCCCCTGCCCTCCTCTCCATCCATCCATCCATGTCCAGCAACTCTCCATTCTCCCCTGCCTTCTCCTCCATCAATCTCCAGCAAATTTCCTCTCTCCCCTGTCCCCGCCATCAATCCCTGTTGTCCAGCAATTCTCCTCTCTCCCCTGCCCATCCTGTTTCTTTCCATCCCCTTCCCCATTCTATCCAGGGTCTCCCCCCTCTCTCCCCCTTCACAGCATCTCCCATCCCTCTCTCTCTTTCCTTTTCTCTCTCCTACTGGCAGCCTGGAGGAACCGTGAACTTATATGCTCTTCCCTTTCCTTCTCTGTCTCTCGTTCTCTCACTCGCTCACTCCCTCCCTCCCCCTCCCTGGCAAAGCATAATACAAACGTGTGCGGGGCCATACTCCTGCTGCGTGCACCGCTGCTGGCTTCCCTCCTCTGTCTTCCCTCCCATCCATCCATGTACAGCATTTTTCCTCTCAACCTCCCCTCCATCCATGTTCATCTCACTTCCTCTCTCTTCCCTCCTCTCCATCCATGTCCAGCATTTCAAGTCTTTCCTCTCCCACCATCCTTGTGCATCTCCTTCCTCTGTCTTCCCTCTCCTCCATTCAAGTCCAGCATTTCTCCTCTCTTCCTTCCCCTCCATCCGTGTGTATCTCCTTCCTCTTTCTTTCCTTCCCTCCATTTCTCCTGCCCTCCCCTCCATCCATCCATCCATGTCCAGCAACTCTCCTCTCTCCCCTGCCCTCCCCTCCCACCCATGTCCAGGGTAAACCTACAAAACAGATGAAGATGTGATTCCATGTGCCCCAATGAAAGGAGAGTTTAATTCTACTTCCATTTAGTTTTAATATATTCCATCGTCTTTATAAACACTAGGCTTCCCAAGGCAGATTACAACCAGACAGTTAAGATGAACCCATCAGGAAACAGAATATTCTCACTGAAATGTGGCCATCTGAATTGTATAGAATAACAGTGAAGAAAAATGAGCACAAACTACAGAATTTATAATTGCTGTTTCTACTAGCTACAATCATTTTTGAAGTTGTTTTAGTGATATTCAATTATTTATTTTCTCCTCCACCTTGCAAGGCACTGCCTACTCAACAAAAACAGTGTTAGACTTGTTAAAGATGGACCAACAATAAAGAACGACAACGTGGATGCAGCAGCTCACAGGTTTGCTTGCTGTGTTTTGAGTGAACGGCGACGGCTGCGCGGGGGAGTGGAAACAGATTTACCAAATGGCTTCCTTCCTTACAGTGGACTAGATAGGCTGGCTCACTTCCACTCCACTCTCTAGTACCAAAGCTGCAGCGGCGAACTGGCGGGCGGTGGTAGTAAAAGCAGCAAGCAGGCAGGCTCAACTCCGTCCTTCACTTCCCTGCCCTCTCTGTGTCCCGCCTGCCCGAAAGGAAATGACATCAGAGGAAGGCGGGACGCAGAGAGGGCAGGGAAGCGAAGGACAGAGTTGAACCTGCCTGCTTGCTGCTTTTACTACCACCGCCCACCAGTACCGGCACAAAAAAAGCACTGGGTAAGACTAAGTCATTTGGGGAGGGTAATGCCCCCCCTCGCCCCCCCTAAACTACGCCCATGCTTGAGCATTTTTATTTTGGGTGTCACACACACAGAACACAAATGGCAAATACAGAATAAGTGACCGCAAACCATAAACAATTTCAATGGAAATCCCAAGAGGCCAAACCTTGTATGTAGTACAGCACCAGAGAAATAGATGCATTTTTCCTACACTGTACAAATATAATGATACCGCATGCCACAGGTGGTGTTAAGGATTACAACTAGGCCAACTGCACTTGGCCCCCTGGCCAGACAGAACTACAGGACAGCTGGAAGCTGAAGAAGGTACAGCCTAGTAGTAAGCTTTGGGGTCCTCTCCCAAATTTCTGCCCTGGGCCCCGGCCATATTTAGCACCAGCTCTGGCAGGATGTACGTTTCAAATCTGACATATTCTAAACACAAAATGGAAAAATAAAATTGTTTTTTCTACCTTTTGTTGTCTGGTCATTTTATTTTTCAAATCATGTTGACCCAGACTCTGGTTTCTGCTATCCCTCTATCTTATCTTAACTCACTCACCAAGGTCTCCTGTCCATTTAATATTTCTACCATCTCCATGTCCACTATCCATCTTCTTCCATCACTGTGCCTCTGTCTTCCTCCACCCTTTCTGTGTCCCTGTATTTCCCTGTCCAGCTTCTCCCCTCTCTTCCTCCCCCAGGCCAATATATCTCTTTCCTCCCCAACCCTACCCCATCCAGCTTCTCTCCCTCTCTCCCCTCTTTCCAGCATCTGGTTTGCTTGCTTGACTGTCTGCCTGTCCACCCTCTCTCCCACTGAGGCCTGGCATCTCTGTTTCCCTCCCCCCTTGTGCTGTTCCAGGAGCTCTATCCCTTCCATCCAGCCCTCTCCTCCTCTTCCTCCCACGTCCAACAGCTCTCTCCCTTCAATCCAGCCCCCTCTTTCTCTTCCTCCCAGACGTCCAGCAGCTTTCTCCCTTCCCTCCAGCCCTTTCCTCCTCCTCCTCTTCTTCCCACATCTAGCAGCTCCCTCCCTTCCTTCCAGTCCCCTCTTCTTCCTCCCACATCGAGCAGCTCTCGCTTTTTCCTCCAACCTCTTGTTGCCTTTCCTCCCACAGTTCCAGCTGTCCGAGAGTGTTGACTCTTCCTGCCTGCCCATGCTGCTGCACTTTCACTTTCATTTTCAGCTGTTGCTAGCAGCGATTCAAAGTTCACACAGGCACTTCAGAGCAGCCTGCTGCGTCTGGACCTCTCTGATGGAACTTCCTATTTATGCGAGCGCCGGACACAACAGAGAGAAGGTTACCCTAGAGTACCTGTGTGAATCGCTAACAGCAATGGGCCGATAAATGAAAGCTGCAGGCACTGCTGCAGGGCAGAGGGGAGCAGAACTACAACAACGACGAGCTGCG
This sequence comes from Microcaecilia unicolor, assembly GCF_901765095.1. Lineage (NCBI taxonomy): Eukaryota > Metazoa > Chordata > Amphibia > Gymnophiona > Siphonopidae > Microcaecilia > Microcaecilia unicolor. The sequence continues at coordinate 98,043,335 of NC_044040.1, read as the reverse complement.
CGGCTGCGATGCGACCTGCAACTGCTTCCGTGCCAAGCAGACTGCCGACCCGAGTCTGCCACTGTACCTCTGCATTGCAAGGTCGAAAGGTAGGCGGGCTGGATATCAGCTGAGCACAGGTGCCGTCTCTGCCGCAGTGGTACGCTAGGCTGCTGCAGTCAGTGCAGTGTGTCGTGTGCGCTTGGGTGGTGGGCGGGCCTGAACCTAAATTGGGTGGACCTGGGCCCACCCAGGCCCACCCATAGCTACGCCCCTTGTGGGTAGTGTCTCCTCCTTTATCTAAGTTCATTGCCTTCAACCCCCCTCCCTGAGTCCAGCACTGCTTTCTGATTCCCCTCTCTCCCCCTCCCCGAGTCCAGCATCGCTTTCTGTGTTCCCCCAAGTCCAGCGCCGCTTTCTGTGCCCCCCCCCTCCCGGGACCGTCAAACCTGCTTTGTTCAACAGCCCCTATAGCGACAGCACTCTCAGAGCCAGTGTCAGATTCCTTCCCTCTACCGTGTCTTGCTCCTCTAGCTCAGACACTTCCTGTTTGCGCAAGGGCGGGACTCGTGACGCAAGCAGAGGGAAGGATCCAACGCCGGGCTCGGGTTCAATCAGGCAGTTTGTTGTTGCTGCTGCTGCAGCGACTGAGAGTGGTGTTGGGCTTGGATACTCTGGGGAGGGAAGCGTGTTATGGAACGGTGGGGTGGGAAGGGAAGGGAAGGGAAGGGAGAGGAGAAAGTGCAAATTAAAAAAAAAAGGGCCGGCCCTGCCGGTTCAAAATTGCATAGGCGCCTTTTTTTTTTTTTTTTAATCTGTTTCGGGGAGCAACCGCTCCCCCTGCGCCCCACCTAGCTACGCCACTGGCTGGTAGCTTAGCATATACTCTCCATTCTCTACTCTCCAGGAGCTCCTTGCTGTGTATGATTTGCTCCCTCACTGCCCCCCATTCTCTCTCTCCTTTGTTGAAGCAGGCAGCCTCTGGTCCCTTGGAGCCAACAGATTCTTGCACCACAAGTTCAAGGTAAGCTCATACCTCTCAGCCACCTCTTCCCTTTCTGCTACTTAGGAGCCAAACAAACACTTCTTGCATCTTGCAGGACAGCTGGTCAAGAGGATTGCAAGACAGCAGTGGACTGTAATACACTGGACTCTGAGAGCCATGATTGTTTCTACCCAATTCATTGTACAGATGTCTTGTTGTCTATTGGACACACTCAGTTGTGGCTGCCTGTGGGGTGGGGGATGGGAAGAGACCCTGAGAATGGATGTGTGCATCCCTCATGGTCAAGGGCTCCCCATTCTCTCTCTGTTCTCTGCATTCAAATCTTACCTCCATTTTCACCGGATTCACGGGTATCCACAGCAGGTAGTTTTTCTCCCGCTTTGCACCTCATGTGTCTCCCTGCTAGGTTCCATCCTTCTTTATGTGGTGAACCCCAGTCCCCTTTTATGAAGTGCCCACCCATTCTCAAGGTTGTTGGGGGAGGGAAGGGGGGGAGCATATATGCACTGAATGTCTTTTCCACATTATTCAACACTGTCCTACAATCCTCTATAGTTATGGAACAACAACATTTCTAAATTCTATCCTGCTAATTAATTTCAAGGTGGTCACAGCTGCGTGCCTACCACGGCCTTGAACCCTTAAGTCATGGTGAGGGAGAGGGGTTCTCGTTACAGTTCCTATTCTAAATTACCTGCAGGTAGCTAAAGCCCAGTGCCTATATAATTCCCCTAGCCTGTGCCCTTCTGTACCTGATGTATTATATTGCAATTGTGATGAAGTAAACATCCATCTATTGCTTTTACCCTTGTGTTCCCTTTTCTCCTCAGCACTATATACCATAGCTGATACATTCAATGTGAAAAGATGACCCAGCTGTTTGTAGCTCCTTCCTGGCCCTCACCAATGAGGTTTGGTTGTGGGTAAGGGTGTCTGGTGATCAGAGAGCAAACATCGTCTTTGCGCTACCTATGGTTATCTGCAAGTTTCTACTTGACGGATCACTAGTGCTAGACAACATACCTATTATTTAAACAATTCTGTGCTGTGGGGCTATATGATAAGAAGGGAGAAGCTGGATGGGCATTTGTGTTCCTCAACAGAAATGCCCACCCAGCCCCCCCCCCCCCCCCTTACCATACAGCCATGCAGTTTGGAAGGAACAGGTGGCCTTCTGTATGGCCACACTTATCACACATGTACCAAAGTTTCTTAGTCACAGTTCACCTGTCATGCAACCCAGATTGCTGTCTCCTCTCACATCAACCCCAGCATTTAATAACATATATGTAGTGCACAAAGTACACACAGACCCTGGTCAGTGCCAAAAGTGTAAAATTGTATTGTAACTATATACAATAAAAAAAACTATTTACAATTCCCCCCCCCCCCCCAAAATCATTCTCCCCACCCCCCATCCCTGCCTCTCCAAATGCCGCCGCAGCAGCTCAATTACCAGCAGCACGAACCTGCTGTGGATCTCCTGCCACTCCCCCCCAGAGTGCCGCAGTGCTGCCACCTCCTGCAGCAACTGGTAGACTACAGTAACCAGTTGCTGCAGGAGTTGCAGTACTGCGGCACTGTTGTCTGGAGCTGCTGGTGTGGCTGGAGCTGGAGGTGTGCGTGGAGCTGCTGGTGTTGCTGGGGCTGGTGGGTGCTCCTCCCCCTCCAGAGGAAGCATATCTTCCCATGCCTCGGCCTCCTCCTCCTGCCGCCCTGTATATGTAACAGGATTGTCTTTGAGATCAGCACATCCAACATGGCTTGCATAGTGCAGGAGCTGGCTGGCCTGAGGCGGGGGATGGGGAAAGGTGTGGTGAGCCCTGGGCTATACCCATGGGGTGTGAGGTGCATGAGATGACATAACAGGGAACCCTGGATGCTGGTCTGACACACAGTACACAGGCAGATCACATTCATTGCTCAGCAGCATGTTTGCATTATGATTTGTGACTATGGTTGGCTGACCATTTTGGGGTTTATTTTTTTTGGGGGGGGGAGGGGGGGGAAGCACATAACTTTAATATGAGGCAATGACATCCACTAAGAGTAGGACCTCAGGCAGGAATATCATGAAACAGTATCCACCCCAGAAAGGGGGATACAGAAGTGATTGATATGCAAGTAACAGTATGGGCTGTTAATCTAAATTGCATAAACTAATTCAAAACAAACTGAAAAACAGCCAAATTCAATCCCAAAGGGTTAAAAATAAGCTTCAATACTAGAAAGCATGAAAATTACCCTCAGAACCAAAGCGTAAACCAATGTCTAACCAACAAGACCCGTTATCTATATAAGATTTTGGTGTCTGTGGTTTGATCTCTTTCATTGGGTAACAAGAATTTTTCTTTCTTACATGCTTTCAATCACAATTTCTCATAATAGAAAAACTTCCACTGAAAATCAAAAAGTTCCAAAAGAACAGCTACTGCTTGTCTTAGCTGTCTTATTCACCCCTCGTTCCAACTGCTTATTTATGTTCAACGGGGCCCATATCGTTTCACCCACTTCTAGGCTTCATCGAGAACAACCCAGTTTAAACAAACCTATGTAGGGGCATTCATCTAGAAAGATTGAATTTGGCTGTTTTTCAGTTTGTTTTGGATACAGAAGTGAGGCATGTCATCTCATTCATCTCAGAGGAGGTTAGTTGGAAGTTGCAGCCACACTCATGGGAGGGTAGCTGCAACCTCAGGCCTTGATCTGGGACAGAGGTGTTATGACTTACTAGTTGCCTATTAGCCACATGGAAACTGATATTGTACAGGACATTTGCATTATTAAATAAATACATTTACAAATGAGTACAGGTGCCCTGTTTATAATACTTACGTCAAGCCCTGAGGCGCCGTCTCACTGCCCTGATTAAGTCAGGGCTCTCCCTCTTGGTTCTTCGGAACCTCCACTGGAGGGACTCGAGGTCCCTCCGAATGCCAAATCTTCTGCAAGATATAAGCTTGTGTAACCAGTTGTATAAATTGGTTTAATGTGTTTACCTTACTGCTGAGAGAGCAGGGGGGGGTTGCTAGAGGTGTCCTGAGCAGTGGCATAGCCACAGGTGGGCTTGGGTGGGCCAGGGCCCACCCATTTATGGCTGAGGCCTACCCAACAGTAGCACATGTTTAGTGGTAACTGGTGGGAATCCCAAGCTTCAACAGCTGAAGATTTTCCCCTGATGGTAGCGAAAACGCTACTCTCTATGACACTGGCACCTGCGCATGCTCAGTTTTCAGTGCATGCCTGCTGCCAAGGTAGAAAGAAGTGTTTTCCCACAAGCTGAGATAATTTATTTTTTTTTAGGGGGGGGGGGGGAGAACACTTGGTGCCCACCCAGTTCTTGCCTAGGCCCACCCAAAATTTGTTGTCTGGCTACGACCCTGGTCCTGAGTTGCCATGGAAATATTTATACCATAGAGACTCCTGCACATGAGCAGAACATACCATAGAGATTTGCACTGACACCTAAGATTTTAAAAGTGCTAAAAATAATTTTTAAAAGTATTTGCATTAAATCTAATTGCAGAATTTAGGAGTTAGGAGATGGGATTGATATGCTATGTAGTCAAATCTGTTTAAATCATATGCAAAAGTCCATTTTGGGGAGGTTCTCATTTGCATATTTATGGGTAAACAATTGTTGGAAATGTTACAGCCTTAATGTTAGGGCATGGCTCTGATCAAAAATGTGGAGTTTGATCTAAAAACGAAGGGTTTATCTAGTGTTTTTGACTAAAATTTCCCCATTAGAGTGTCTATGTTAATCTACATTCAAATAGAGCTCTCTGATTGGCTGAGCAGCTCTTGTTAGAATTCTGCCCGGGAACAGAGCAGAGTTGCCAGGTGGGTGGTTTTACCGCCCAATTGGGCGGTTTTTCACCAGCGGCAGCGGGAAAATTTCGCCGGCCGCAGGATGCGGTTTTTTGGGCGGTTTTCCCGTCGCCGCTGTGCGAGTTCGGCGGTTTTTTCCGGGGCTTCTATTGGTCCAATTCGGTCCAATAGAAGCTTTTCCGGGGCTTCTATTGGTCCAATTTGGTCCAATAGAAGCTTTTCCGGGGCGGGGTGACATCAGGGATGACGTAGGGGGCAGGGTTAGTGATGTGGGAGGCGGGGTTAGTGACACAGGGGGCGGGGTTAGGTGATGCGGGGCAGGGTTGGTGACGCGGGAGACGGGGATTGGCTACAGGCGGTTTTTGGGCGGGTTCAAGGCTCGTTTGGGGCTGGGAAAATTTTTCCCAGCTGGCAACCCTGGAACAGAGCAGAGGAGAGCAACTGAAGATTTGACTGAGCCAGGACCTGCATTCTGTGTGTAAGAATTGAAAGAAAGAATTGATAAAATTTGACTGATATATTAAAAGAGTGACTGATTTGGTTGAAAGTAAAACAGGAAATTGAGGAGAGGTTTGTACTAGATTTGAAAGTTTTAGTTCTCTCTCCTGAGGAAAGGATTGTGAGTTTCCAAGTTGATTTGGTCCTAATAGTAAGGATCAGAAATCACTAAACATTTAAGGAAAAAGATTTATTTCTGAAAGAGATTGGTTGAAATTTACAAGTTTGAGGTTTCTCTGCTGAGAGGGAAGTGGATCTATGAATGTGTGTGTGTGGATGAGATCCAGCAGTGGGCTTCAAGATCTCAGCAGCTTGGAAGAAACAAAAAGGGTTGCTCTTTAGATAGTCAGGATAAAGTATAATAAAGCTACTTAGGAAATTAGAACTGAGGAAATTCAATTTATTTTATTTTTTCATAGTTTAGCATTCAGTCCAGGTTCCAGTTTCAGGCAGGCTGATCTAAAAGACACACACACTGCAGGGAGGCAGTATTTCTCCTTTTATTTTATTTTTTAGAGTAAGTTTAGGGAGAAGAATCTGGAAGATGACTGTTAAAGGAGAGATCTCTTGAAGATTCAACTGGACGTTTCCTTCAGCTAAGTACAGATAGAGACAATTCACACTTTTCCTGAAACTCCTGTTTACCACACAAGTGAACTGAGATTTTACATGAAATACACCTAAGGAACATTCCTATTTTGAGTTGGAAATCTTTGAAGTGTTATACTGACTTGTAATTTGGTTAGGAGACTAAATGTTTGGTTAGTAAAGAAAGTAGAGTGTATACTGGATCCAGTAGGGAATCAGCAGTTTTACTGGTCTAATCCTGTATAATCTAACTGAAGAGTATTTCTTTTTGTTTACCAGCACAGTTAAATAATTTTATTCCACTTTAATAAATAATTTTTTGTTATATATATAAGGGAGTAGTATCTGAATTTATTGTAAATCAAATTGATTCCATTCACAAGAATTTATATTCACCTTTATGCATTCATCTGGTATTATTTTTTTTTAGGATGATGTTTTATTCTATGTTCACTCTGTCTCTGGTGACCTGAGCACAGTTAGTTCCCTCGCCTGGCGCGACTACATATTAGAGGTATTTTGATACTGTGTGAAGTCACTTGTACACCAGGAGTCAGGGGATGGCCCTTCTTGCCTCCAGCACACAAATTCATTTGGAAATCAAATAGGAGAGACTCACAACACTGATTGGGGGGGGGGCATTACATTGGAACAGATGATGTCATTGAGGTGGACATGAGGACAGAGAGTACCGTTTGTGTGCAGTATTGTAGGCATGTGGGAATGTTTTTGCTTTCTATTACATAGATTCTATTAATGAATGTGCATGTGCACATATCACTGATTACCCTTGAATGCAGACTACAGTTTGTGCTTACATTGCTGAAGGAGCTCTTATATGTGTAGCTACAAGAGGGGGCCCTGATAGCCCAGGAGGAGGGGTGAGCAAACACTTACCTCTCCAACCTATCCCTTATCTCACCCCAGGCTTCGATGGAGAGAGTCCTGGGGGGCAGGTGGTGGTGGTGGCGAAAAAGAATTCTTCTGTGCTTTAAGCACAGGTGCACTAGGCACAGAGTCTCCTGCTCACTAAAATTTGGTTCTCTAAGGAGTGCCATGTTTCTCAGTGAATAACTTGTTGGAAACCATGCATCGCCTTACATGGATGCCCATGCGTGATGGACGTACTTACATGCACAGCTCCATATATGGATGACCATCCCAAATATGAACAGGTCAGTACATGCACATCTTGGTATCTATAATGGCTCCACACATGGATGGCCATGACGCATGGACATTCTTGGACTGTCGTCATGCATGCGGGGCCTACGTGCGGAGCCTTCCTTATATGGATCATTATGAAGTGTGCGAACTTCATATACACACAATAAAATATGTATGTTCCTTATATTTCCCATAGCTGCATGTTCTGGAAGTACAGTGCATGTAGTTGCGGATATGCAGGTATGGGGAAAATATAAAGAACATTGAGAAGTGTGAAGTACAGTAACAAGGACACCTTTGTCACAGAACTGCCAAAGGACATACCTGTTACAGGGCCGCCGTTCTTAGGTCGGCCTAGTAAGATGGACTTCGTTCGGCAGTTCTGTGACAAATGTGGCCTTGTTACTGTACTAAGGACATCTTTGTAGTATTTCTCCTATACAAAGGTGTTCCTGATTTGGGCGTTATCAACTGCGATAATGGAATGTCTACGGGCGTCCTTTTTCTTATACTTTGGGCGTCCCTGATTTGGACGTTTTCAACTGCGATAATGGAATGTCTAAGGACGTCTATACTATTTTTCCATTATACCTACCTGATTTTGGACGACTTCGTGAGGGCGTCCAAATTCAGATTTGGATGACCTTTCAATTATGCCCTGTAGGAATATGTGAAAGACAAGTGCTGCATGCATTAACTGTCAACAATTCTATGAGCTATGATGTCATTGGATATAGTGTAATGTCTTGTGGGTGTGTCTGAGTCACTCTAGTTGCTCTGAGAGTGAGTCAGTCTGTGTCAGCATAAGATGGTGTTAGCAATCTCTCTTCAAGCTGTATGATAACCAACTGACAGAATTTTGTATTCAGTACCATGTCTACTGCAAGTATGATGTAAATAGTTATCTGAAGAAACTGTAAGTAAACATCATTTTTGTTTGGAAGTTAAAGAAGAGAGAGTAATTGAATCTTTTATTCAAGAGTCTGTGAGAGAGAGAGAGAGAGAGAACAAAAATAAAAAGAATGGGAGTTAACACTTCTAAAGCTCTGCTGCGTATGGGCTAAATCTGCTGAAGTAAAAGTCTATTTTTTCATTTCTCCCCATCATATTGGGTTATGGGCCCAGGCCACTAAAATAAAAAAATAAAAAAAAAGAAAACATTAAGAAATTTTTTTTTATCTCTCCACACAAAAGACAAGATGGCAGCTGCACCATTACTATGTTCTCTCAAAGTGCCTCAACTGAATGAATATAACTATATTCAGTGGGAGATGAGATTTAAATGTATTATTGAAGCAAAGAAGCTAAATATATGTTTGGATGAAGTAAGAAATGCTGACAATTTTGAAGAATGGAATATTGCAGACTGTTATGTCAAAAGTATGCTATATGAAGCTCTGACAGAGAAACAGGCAATATTGATTGATGGAACAGACACCTCAAAAGAAATATTGCAAAAATTGAAAACCATGTATGGTACTTCATATACAAAACAACAGCCTATATGGTTATCAGAAATAATTCAATTGAAGTTGAATGACAAGAAAAAATGTAATGATCATATAACACATTTAATGTCATTATTTAAGAAGCTAGAATTATCGAGTATACCTATCTGCGATGCTTTAAAGAGAGCTTTTATGTTTACATCCTCTGTCTAAAAGTTTTGAAGTATTCAGGACAGTGAATGAAGCAATTGAAGGACAATCTTTTGAACAGGCTGTCTCTAAGCTTAGACAAGAATGTATTATAACAGAAAAGATCTGTTCACCAAGAGAGATTAACCAGAATGAAACATTTTTCTCAGCGATGCATAGTAGGAGGCGGAGCTATAATGAAAAAAGCCTGCCCAGAAACAAGCTGATTTGCTATTCATGTGGTAAAGAGGGACATGTATCAAAATACTGTAAAGAAAAACCACACCCCTTCTAGCTCATTTAAGCCAATGGAGAATAAGCATGGTCAAAGAAGAAATTATGACCATGACAACAGTAAGAATAAGAGCTGTATAATGACAGAAAAATCTTTTAATATAATGAAGAACACTTCAGATAAAAATAGTTGGATATTAGATTCTGGCAGCACAAAACATATAACCAATAATAAAGAATTTTTCACAGATATGAGACCAGAAGATGGTAGTCTTCACACAGCAAATGCTGGCTCAACAATGATCAAAGCAAAAGGAAATGGACATTTAAAATGCATAGTATCAGATGGAGTCAAAAAAACTCTTGTAAAAGATGTCTTATATGTTCCACGAGCAGTTTGTAATATGCTCAGTGTATCAGCATTAGACAAGAAAGGTTTTTCAATTCATTTTGAAAATAGTAAATGTACAATTTCTGATGGTAATGAAATTTATGCTGAAGGTTATATGAGTAACAATGTCTATAAGTTAAACATTACAGGTGAATCATCACATCTTATAAAAACAAAGAAGAATACAGAATGTAATCTTGAGACCTGGCATCGTCGAATGGGACACAGAGATCCAAAGGTGATCTTGGAGCTGCAAAGTAAGCAACTTGCAACAGGCATAAAAATAAGTGCCAGTAATGGTAAGATGGAAAAATGCATAGATTGTATTACTCAAAAGGGGGTAAGACCCTCATTTCCATCATATAAAGGAAAAAGAAGTAGTAAAATACTGGACTTGATACATGCATAGTGACTTATGTGGACCATTTAATATTCCATCACTAGGGAATAACAAATATGCATTAATATTTGTGGATGATTTCTCTAGATACTGTATGGCCTATCTATTAAAAGAAAAGAATCAAGTTGCTGATATGTTAAAGAAGTTTGTAGCCTTGGTAAGCAATAAATTTGATAAAAAACCAAAGATTCTACAGACTGACAACGGTGGTGAGTTTACTTCACATACCATACAAACATTTCTAGAACAAGAAGGTATTCAGCACATAAAGACAGTTGCATATACACCAGAACAAAATTCTGTAGCTGAAAGAAAGTTCAGATCACTTGTAGAAATGACAAGATGTATGCTATCTGATAGTAATCTTCCAAAGAGATTATGGGGAGAAGCAATTCTCACAGCAGTATACCTACAGAACAGACTACCTACAAAAGGGACTGATCGCACCCCACATGAAATGTGGCATAGTAAAAAACCAAATCTGTCACATATAAGAATATTTGGAAGTACTATGTGCTGAAACAGAAGAGACATAAGCTGGATTCCACAACAGAAAAAGGAATTCTAGTGGGCTATGATTCAGGTCACAAAGGTTATAGAATTCTGAATCTAAACACTGGATTTGTTGGTGTAAAACACATCACATATTTTGATGAAAATAAAAAAATTGATAAAGACTGGAAAATTCCAAATGAACCTTATCATCCAGAATATGAAAAGAAACCAATAATCAATATCCCGGTGATTATAAACACTAACATACCAGAATTGTCTGATAATAATTTTTCTGATTCTAATGAGGAACAGGAAAATGAAATAGATACAGAAAGCGTTTATACTGAAGACAGTACCACTGATGAAGGGGAAATGATTGGAGATAGAATCTCGATCTCAGATGACACGGAGAGGTCAGACCAACAAAATGTCAGACGCTCATCCAGAGAAAATCGAGGTAATCCACCCCAAAGACTATCTTATTTAACAACTTCTGATAATGCACAAGAACCTTTAACTTGGGATGAAATTGATCAAATGTCTAAAAAAGAAGCAGAAGAATGGAAAAAAGCTGCACAAGATGAAATCGACGCATTGCATAAAAACAAAACATGGAACTTAACTGAATTACCCCATGGCAAAAAGGCCATAGGATGCAAGTGGGTATTTAAGTTGAAAAGAAATGCACAAGGACAAGTAGAAAGATATAAAGCCAGACTGGTAGCAAAAGGTTATCTTCAAAAATATGGTGAAGATTATGATGAAGTATTTGCACCAGTAGTGAAACACACAACAATCAGAACTCTCCTAAGCATAGCTGCATCAAAGAAAATGCAAGTGAAACACATAGATGTTAAAACAGCATTTCTTCATGGAGATATATCTGAAGACTTGTTTATGAAACAACCAGAAGGTTTCATAGATACAAATAACAGTCATTTAATGTGTAAACTGAACAAAGGTTTATATGGTTTAAAGCAAAGTGCAAAATGCTGGAATGAGAAAATGCATGAAATGTTAACTGATTTAGATTTTAAGCAAGGAGAAGCAGATAAATGCTTGTATACTAGACAAAAGGAAGGTCATTGTGTGTACATTTTAGCATTTGTAGATGATTTGCTTATAGCAAGTGAAAGTGAAAAAGAGTATAAAGACATTGTAAAGTATTTAAATCAGAATGTTGAAATAACTGAACTTGGAAATGTGTCATACTATTTAGGTATGAATATTGAAAAACAGAAAGATGGTTCTTATTTAATAAGTCAGAAACAAAAGATTAATAATCTTATTGAAAGTATGGGTATGCAGGAAGCACACTCAGTAGGTTCACCTATGACCACAGATTTTCAGAGGGATGAAACTGAAAGGGAACCATTACCAGATAACATTCTATACAGATCTGCAATAGGAAAACTTTTGTATCTAACTACCACTTACAGAGTTGATATAGCCAATGCTGTAGGAATTTTAAGTAGAAGAGTGAACAAGCCTACTAAGACTGACTGGACTGCTGTAAAAAGAGTGGTAACATATTTGAAAGGTACAATTGACTGTAAATTGGTGATTCCGGTAAATAGTAATCAGAAATTGATTTGTTACTGTGATTCTGCTTGGGCTGGAGATCATTCAGTTTACAAATCCACAAGTGGGTATGTGTTTATGTATGGAAAAACATCTATTTCATGGGCAAGTCATAAACAAACCATTGTAAGTTTATCATCCACAGAAGCAGAATATGTTGCTGTGTCTGAAGCATGTCGTGAACTAATGTGGATAGAAAAACTGTGTACAGATTTTGGTATAGAACAGCAGAGACCGATACAGATTTTTGAAGACAATCAAAGCTGTATAAGGTTGTCAATAAATGACAGGGTACAGTCTAGAACAAAACATATTGCAACAAAATTCCATAATGTCAGAGAATTGTCAAGGCAAGGAGTAATAAGTTTGCAATATAAACAAACTGACCAAATGATTGCTGATATCTTGACGAAACCGCTAGCTGTAAGAAATTTTGAAAATCTACGAGAAAAGCTAGGACTGTATGTATATAAATAAATATATAAGAATTAAATTGTTGGACAATAATGCATGTGAAGGGGTATGTAGGAATATGTGAAAGACAAGTGCTGCATGCATTAACTGTCAACAATTCTATGAGCTATGATGTCATTGGATATAGTGTAATGTCTTGTGGGTGTGTCTGAGTCACTCTAGTTGCTCTGAGAGTGAGTCAGTCTGTGTCAGCATAAGATGGTGTTAGCAATCTCTCTTCAAGCTGTATGATAACCAACTGACAGAATTTTGTATTCAGTAGTTTTACCATGTCTACTGCAAGTATGATGTAAATAGTTATCTGAAGAAACTGTAAGTAAACATCATTTTTGTTTGGAAGTTAAAGAAGAGAGAGTAATTGAATCTTTTATTCAAGAGTCTGTGAGAGAGAGAGAGAACAAATAAATAAAAAGAATGGGAGTTAACACTTCTAAAGCTCTGCTGCGTATGGGCTAAATCTGCTGAAGTAAAAGTCTATTTTTTCATTTCTCCCCATCATGCCCCTCTATGTATACATGTGGCCACTGTTTAAATTGAACCCCTCTTTACGCCCCGGGGAGACCCTTTCCCACGGAGGTGTACAGAGGGTTTGTGGCTCCACAATCTGTTTGCGGCGTTGTGGAGGCATCAGAAGGCTCAGTTCCAATCTAATTCCCATGACCACAGCTTTCTGTCTATCTGGATTTAAATGAATCCTTGGCCATTTGTGTTCCCACATATATTATGAGTCCTTAAATTAGTGCAAAGAGTGTGTATTATTTGTATGTGGCTTAGTTTGTAGTATAAATTGACAGGTAAGGAATACTTGAAAATAAAGACAGAGATAGATATCAGATAGAAGGCTTTATTCTTACCAAGTTTTCAAATCAGTACAGACATCAAACAGATTCTGGGTTCAGTTGCACAGAGCTCTGCCGTCCGAGAAGTGTTGGGGAAGGACTCCAACTCTCTGTCTAAATCTTATCTCTTTTATAGCCCAAGATCCTAATAGAAGTCAATTGTGAGGTACCTTTTTTCTAATATTTCTCAATTTCTGAGATCATATTTTCCTATCTGGCCAGATGCTTCCGTTCTAGCTATTGCAAATTATTGTGCAATTTCCTCTTTTGTCAACATGTTTTCTCTTCTGCCAGAACATCTTATTTTTAGCATATCAGTTTCACTTCCTCTTTTTTTATCATCTTATGATCTAAGTTTCATCTTATAGAAAGACAAACTCCATTTTAATAAGTGCTACATTCAATTTGTACCTGATTTTGTTAAGACTCATCTATAAGGCCATTAGTAGGTTATCAGGCCTAGTCAGTGCTTTTCAACTGTACAAAGCTATGTAGCTTGGCCCACCACTATCCCAGTGGATAGATCTTAAACTAGAACGCATATTAACTTGCAGGAAAAGCAAGTCCTTGCTCAGCCAGTCATAGATTTTTAAACCTAGCTGGTATTTTTACAGCCTGAGTCCTAAAATCAGGCCTTCCACCCTTCCGGTGGGCATCCAGTGAGGGCCTCTTGCTGTAGTATAATTATACACCACCAAACCCAAACCGGTGATATTCAGCCGGGGATAGCCGGTTATCCCCGCTGAATATCAGCGGATAGCCCATTTGAAGACATTTTATTGGAAAAGTGCCAATTCTGGCCGGTTAAATGCTTTTGAATATTGGTCGGTAAGATTTTGCAGCAGATGCAATAATTTGAGATTTATTGGCATACCCGACTCCATTAAAGAACAAGACCTGTGAGAAACAATTGAGCGATGGCTTCCTAGTGTACTGGGCCTGAAAAGCAACATTTCACACATCAAAACTGAATGTGCACATTATCTGGGGCAGAGTAAAGAAGGAGACAAAAGGCCAAGACCCATCATTGCCAGAGGTTTAAACTATTCAGAAAAAGACATGATATTATCAAAATACTGACAACTGCGTGAGGTGACATTTAATGGCACTGCTATATTGTTATTCCAAGATTTTTCTGCACAAGTATCTGCATGAGGTCACGAGATGGCTTTGCTTTGCAATGAACTTTTTCAGAGAAAGATAAAATTCTCACTTTTCAACTATTCCTTCCACTTGTCGGTATGTTTATTCAAGTTTAATGATGGAACTGGAACCTGGAAGTTTTCTTTCATATTTCAACACCTTTTGTGTATTGGAATGTGATGATGCTATTAAGCTCTTTTCTGAGGAGGTGATCATGATAGATTTGCAGACAGCAAAAAGCACACAGAACATGGAGCTGGGTGTGACATGATGGGCTTCATGTGGATGCTTTCCTGCAGGATGGAAGCAAAGAATAAGCAGTTGGCCCAAGTCATACCACCTATGGGACCTGCACCTTCCTTAGCACAGCGATCACTGCCATAATCCACCACTTACCCATCCTATGGCTGAATGGCAGTAGCAGGGAAACCAGAATGCCTCCATGAGGCTGCTCATTAACACAGGCTCAGGGCTTGTGCCAAGGATCCCTGGGGGCATCCATGTCACAGAAGTGGCAAGAAAACATACATTGTTACAGAGACAGGCTTCCAACATTCCCCCTGGTGGACCCACCATTTGCTCAAGCTGCTAGGGCAGCAGGCATGGTGACAGATACTCTTCCAGTGCCTCAGACTGTTCTGAGAGCTTTGGACAAAGTGATGGCACATGCTGTGAACCAGCCAGGATCCTTGAAGGGGTCTGCTGCACCCCAGGGGGGAGAGGAAAGGTTCAAGTGATAGTGAAGTTATCAGTGGTGAGGGTGGGTGTGGCAAAGAGGGGAGAGAATAAGGAATGGGCACTCTGTGTTTGAGGTTATCCCTTGCTGTATATGCATGACATTGGTTTGTGGGTGCTGCTGTCCTGGTGATGACTTATTTTCCCCCTCTTCCTCTGGCTCTCTGTCATGGGGCTCACGTACCTCAGGAAGTGGGATTTTTCACCTTTGTGCAAGATTGTGCAGGCTTCAGAAGAACAGGACGATCTGGCATAACTTTCTGGTTTGTAGAGGAGGTCCCCTCCAGATCTTTATAGATGCCTGAAACATGATTTAGAAGTCCAAACGTTCTTTCTATGATGGCATAATTTTCTGATTTTGTAGAGGAGGACCCCTCCAGTCCTTTATGGGCACCTGAAGCTTTAGCAGTCCAAATGTTCTTTCTATGATAGCCCTGGTGTCTGGCATAATTTTCTGGTTTGTAGAGGAAGTCCCCTCCACACCTTTATAAGTACCTGCATGATTTAGCAGTCCAAATGCTCTTTCTATGATGGTCCTGGTGACCCAGTGTTCCTCATGCAGGATGTCCTCTATGGCCCAGAGATTCAGCAATTCTCATGATTTGATTATCCCACCATCAATACCCACAGGCACAAAAATGTCCTTGCCATTCTCAGGGCACAGACCGAAGAAGTCTGCCCAGCACTCTTCTTGTACTAAGTTACTACTACTACTTAACATTTCTAGAGCGCTACTAGGGTTACGCAGTGCAGGACAGTCCCTGCTCAAAAGAGCTTACAATCTAATGGGCGAAATGTCAAGTGTCAAGTGGGGGCAGTCTAGATTTCCTGAATAGAGGTATGGTGGTTAGGTGCCGAAGGCGACATTGAAGAGGTGGGCTAATTGAAGCTAATGTCAAAGCCCTTTAAAATTTACACTCCAGCCCATCCCTATCTATTCAGTTACAATCAGGGTGTAGACTGAGAAGTTTGCCCAGTGCCAGTTTTGCCTCCCAATTACCAGCGACGACACCCAATCTCTGCTAAGATTCCGTGGATCCATTCCTTCTAGACAGGATTCCTTTATGTTTATTCCACGCATGTTTGAATTCTATTACCATTTTCATCTCCACCACCTCCCGCAGGAGGGCATTCCACGAATCCACCACCCTCTCTGTGAAAAAGTACTTCCTGATGTTACTCCTGAATCTACCCCGCTTCAACCTCAATTTATGTCCCCTAGTTCTACCACCTTCCCGTCTCCAGAAAAGGTTTATTTGCGGATTAATACCTTTCAAATATTTGAATGCCTGCATCATGTCATCCCTCTTTGTCCTTTCCTCCAAAGTATACATGTTCAGGTCGGCAAGTCTCTCCTCATTTGCAACGTAAATACCATACCATTTTTGTAGCTTTTCTTTGCACCATCTCCAGCCTTTTTATATCCTTAGCTAGATACGGCCTCCAAAACTGAACACAATACTCCAAGTGGGGCCTCAACAACAACTCGTAGAGGGGCATCAACACTTCCTTTCTTCTGCTGGTTATACCACTACTACTACTACTTAACATTTCTAAAGTGCTACTAGGGTTACGCAATGCTGCACAGTTTAACATAGAAAGACAGTCCCTGCTCAAGGAGCTTACATTCTAAGGGACAAATGTACAGTCAGTCAAATAGGGGCAGTCTAGATTTCATGAATAGGTATAAAGGTTAGGTGCCGAAGGCAACATTGAAGAGGTGGGCTTTGAGCAAGGATTTGAAGATGGGTAGGGAGGGGGGCTTGGCGCAAGGGCTCAGGAAGTTTATTCCAAGCATAGGGTGAGGCGAGGCAGAAAGGGCGGAGCCTGGAGTTGGCGGTGGTGGAGAAGGGTACTGAGAGGAGGGATTTGTCCTGTGAGCGGAGGTTTCAGGTGGGAACGTAAGGGGAGATGAGGGTAGAGAGGTAATGAGGGGCTGCAGACTGAGTGCATTTGTAGGTAAGAAGGAGAAGCTTGAACTGTATGCGGTATCTGATCGGAAGCCAGTGAAGTGACTTGAGGAGAGGGGTGATATGAGCATATCGGTCTAGGCAGAATATAAGACGTGCAGCAGAGTTCTGAACGGATTGAAGGGGGGATAGATGGTTAAGTGGGAAGCCAGTGAGGAGTAGGTTGCAGTAGTCAAGGCGAGAGGTAATGAGAGAGTGGATGAGAGTTCGGGTGGTGTGCTCAGAGAGGAAAGGGCAAATTTTGCTGATGTTAAAGAGAAAGAAGCGACACGTCTTGGCTATCTGCTGGATATGCGCAGAGAAAGAGAGGGAGGAGTTGAAGATGACACCGAGGTTGCAGGCAGATGAGACAGGGAGGATGAGGGTGTTATCGACTGAGATAGAGAGTGGGGGAAGAGGAGAAGTGGGTTTAGGTGGAAAGACGATAAGCTAGGTCTTGGCCATGTTCAGTTTCAGGTGGCGGTTGGACATCCAGGCAGCAATGTCAGATAAGCAGGCCGATACTTTGGTTTGGGTTTCCGCAGTGATGTCTGGTGTGGAGAGATAAAGCTGGGTGTCGTCAGCATAAAGATGATATTGGAAACCATGAGATGAGATCAGCGAGCCCAGGGAAGAGGTGTAGATTGAAAAAAGAAGGGGTCCAAGGACAGATCCCTGGGGAACTCTAACAGAGAGCGGGATGGGGGTGGAGGAAGATCCATGAGAATGTACCCTGAAGGTATGGTGGGAGAGATAAGAGGAGAACCAGGAGAGGACAGAGCCCTGGAACCCAAAAGAGGACAGTGTGGCAAGAACTAAATCATGATTAACAGTGTCAAAAGCGGCGGATAGGTCGAGGAGGATGAGGATGTAGTAATGACCTTTGGATTTGGCAAGGAACAGGTCATTACAGACTTTAGAGAGTGCCGTTTCTGTCGAGTGTAGAGGGTGAAAACCGGGTTGAAGCAGATCGAGGATGGCATGAGAGGAGAGAAAATCAAGGCAGCGGCTCTGAACGGCGCGCTCAAGTATCTTGGAGAGGAAGGGTAGGAGGGAGATGGGGCGGTAGTCGGAGGGACAGGTAGGGTCTAGTGATGGTTTTTTGAGGAGTGGTGTGACTCTATGCAGCCTAGCATCCTTCTGGCCACGGCCGTTGCCTTGTCACATTGTTTTTTCACCTTCAGATCCTCGGACACTAACACCCCAAGGTCTCTCTCCTGAGTTGAGCTTACTAATCTCTCCCCTCCTATTTGGTATCTCTCTTTCGGATTTCTGCATCCCAAGCGCATTACTCTACACTTCTTGGCATTACAAGGATGGGGGCTGGAATAGTGTGCAGCTACCTGAGTTCAATGTCATTGGAATGTTTTATGTATACTGTGCATACATTATTATTTTTTGTTTTTAACTATTTTTCATTATTTTTAGTTCATCGTTCCCCTGAGGACGCTTAGGGCGAAACATGCACGCATGTCAGGAACTATTATTATGATGGTACAACAATAAGGACTGGGAACATATCTCCATTTTTACCTACATTCGGAACTGTTTTCTTCTTATATTTGTCTGTTTAATTTTATTATGTCACCCATGTTCTCTATGTAACACCAATTGTTATCTTCCAATCTGGAATGGCGAATGTCATAACGGTATATTGTAAGCCACATTGAGCCTGCAAATAGGTGGGAAAATGTGGGATACAAATGCAACAAATGCAAACATATGTTTTGATTATATAAGGATTTTACAGCACAAGTTCACAGAAACTGGGGCCGACTCTGTTTCGAGCTGAATCATTCTCCTAGGATTGAGACAAGTACCCCACGCACCATGGTTGTTGAAGCTATACTATGAAAACCATCAATATGTTAACTACATGCTTGTATATTTAACAATATATGCAACAATTGGATACCACGGGTAGGCGGTAGGGTGTGCTGTGATGTTAATAAGGATAATACCCTAAAGTTGGATGGTCAGCCGATACAGTATGGGATACCCAGATACTGAGCACAATTAGCATAAAGAAAAACGTAAAAAAATGTTTTTGCACATTTTTCCACATGAATTTTTTATTTTTATTCTTATTTTTAGTTTAGTTTATGTTTTGTAGTTTTGTGGGGAATATTGATTAAATTTTAACTGCCAGACCCTCTAACATTCGGAGATCCCTTCTCATCATTTCTACTTCCTCCAGGGTATCCTATCTATTGGCTATATTCGTGTCATCCGCAAAAAGGCAAACCTTTCCTTCCAACCCTTCAGCAATATCTCCCACAAACATATTAAACAGAATAGGCCCCAGCACTGACCCCCTAGGAATTCCACTGCTCACCTTTCTTTCCTCCTAGCAGATTCCATTTACCACCACCCTCTGCCACCTGTTGGTCAATCAGTTTCCTATCCAGTTCACCACTTTCGGTCCTAAGTTTAGCCCTTTCAGCTTATTCACGAGTCTTCTGTGGGAGACCATATCAAAGGCTTTGCAGAAATCCAAGTAGATTACATCTAGCACAGTCCTTCATCCAGTTCTTTGGTCACCCAGTCAAAGAACTCAATAAGATTCAATTGGTAGCCATGTTGTCTCAGGTCCTGTAACCCATTGGTTTCTAAAAAGTTAACTATCCTTTCTTTCAGCAGCGACTCCATTATTTTTCCTACCACCGACGTGAGACTTAACAGTCTGTAGGTTCCCACTTCTTCCCTGTCTCCACTTTTGTGAAGAGGGACCACATCCACTCATCTCCAATCCCGCGGAACCTCTCCTGTCTTTAAAGATCTATTAAATAAATCTGTAAGAGGTCCCGCCAGTACCTCTCTGAGCTCCTTCAGTATCCTGGGATGTATCCCATCCGGCCCCATAGCCTTGTCCAATTTCAGATTCTCCAGCTATTTATAAACTCTTTCTTCCATAAATGGCACAGTATCCACTCCATTCCCAGATGTTCCCTCAGCAGCCGACTGCAGTCCTTCACCAGGATTTTCCTCCGTATACACCGAAGAGAAATAATTGTTTAGCATGTTCGCTTTATCTTCATCACTCTCCACATAGCCATTCTCATCATCTTTCAGTCTTGCAATTCCATTCCTATCTTTTCTCCTTTCTCCAATATATCTGAAAAAAGTCTTGTCAACTCGCTTTACATCTTTAGCCATTTTTTCTTCCGTACGCGCTTTCACTAGCCGTATTTCCCTCTTCACTACTTTGAGTTTAATCTGATAATCTTTTCCGTGATCCTCTCATTGCATTCTTTTGTATTTCTTGAACAAAGCCTCTTTTGCTCTTATTTTTTCAGCTGCTTGTTTGGAAAACCATATAGGCTTCCTGCTTCTCTTGTTTTTGTTTACTTTCCTTTCATAAAGATCAGTTGCCATATTTATAGCAGCCTTTATTTTTGACTACTGATTTTCCACATTTCCTAAACCTTCCCACACTAAGAACTCCTTCTTCAGTTATTCCCCCATTTTATCAAAATCAGTACATCTGAAATCCAGTACTTTGAGTTTTGTGCATCTGCACTCCGCCTTTGCCCTTATATCAAACCATATGGTGTGATGATCACTATTACATAGGTGGGCACCGACCCGGATATTGAAAACACTTCCTCCATTCTTGAGCACTAGATCCAGCACTGACCCTTCCCTTGTGGGTTCCGTCACCATTTGTCTAAGTAAGGCACTTTGACAGGCATCCACAATCTCCCTACTTCTTTCCAATTCTGCAGATGGGGCATTCCAATCCATGTCAGACAAATTGAAATCTCCCAACAGTAGCACCTCCCCTTTCATACCAATCTTTTGAATATCTTCTATCAGATCTTTGTCTAACTTCTCCGTTTGTGCCAGAGGTCTTTAGATAACCCCCGTGTTGATACAGGTTCCATCTTCTTTTTCCAGGACAATCCATAAAGCTTTTTCCTTTCTCCAGGTTCCCCGCATTTCAGTCGCTCTGATATTGTCTCTCACATACAGCACCACTCCTTCACCTCTTTGGCCCTCTCTATCCTTCCTGAAAAGATTATAGCCCAGTATGGTCACATCCCATTCATGAGAATCGTTGAACCAGGTCTCTGTAATAGCAACAATATCCAAGTTTTCTTCAAACATCATGGCTTGCAAGCCTTAAACCTTTTACTTTGACTACGAGCATTTGTGCTCATTGCTTTCCATGTGCTTAGTGAGTTGAGGTGGTTTTCTATATTTATATGACCTTTCCCTCTGCCATCATATTTATTCTGGGGGTTACTTTCTGAATTCCCTTGTTTCCTTTTGTCACCCCACCCTCTAGTTTAAATATCTAGAAACATATTGTCTGAATTTCTCCCCAAGGATTCTTTTTCCCATCACAGAAAGATGTAGCCCATCATTATAGTACAGCCTGTTATTTTTCCACATATTACCCCATACTCCTATATATGTAAAACCTTCTTCTTTACACCAAGACTCAAGCCACTTATTGAATTCCACCGTTCCATGTAGTCTTTCCTCTCCCTTCCCCCATGTAGGAATTGCTTCAGAAAAAACCACAGAACCAAAGATTTCAGTCCCTTTCCAAGCTTCTGGAATGCTCTCTGTGCTGTAAAGTTGCTATTGTTGGCCAGGTCATTTGTCCCCAGGTGAATTACAACATCAGTGATTGAAGCCTTGCTCTCTTCTCAGATCACTTACTTCACCATTCGATGTCATTTACTTCTTCCGTTAAAGGCCTGGTTGAAAAGCCAAGCTTCACCCGCTTCCTGAAGTAACAATTGTCTTACGTTAAGTGAAGCCTTTCAGGGAGTGCATTCCAGAGCAGGGCTGATGAGAGGGGGGTGGGGGTGGGGGCAAAATTACCCATGCCCGGCCTCCAAGGGGGAGTCCGGTGCTGTGCTGCTGCATCGCAATGCATCTGCATTTAAAAAATTGCCGGTTTCAATTTAAAAAGGAAAGTTCAGCACTGGCATGGCGCTGGTGCAGCCAAGCATGCAGAAGACAATTCATAATTGGTTTCCTTCTTTCTGGGCCGCGACGCATTATCGCCTTAACATGTAATGTGGCACCGCTGCTGCTGTTTGAAAGTCTTCCAATTATACTGGTCTGTCCCTCATTCGTCCACCAGTAACATTGTCCCCTCCAACTCTTTCCCCCACCTGCATGGGAGAGGGTGTGGGGGGCTTTTAAGATTGTTTGGCCCGGGCCCGGCTTTGTCTGTCAACAGCCCTGTTCCAGAGTGTGGGGGCAATGCCAGAGAAGGTTCACTTGCAACTATCACATCATGTGATGTCCTTTGGAGAGGATGTGGTTAGGGAAGATCCTTGGGAGGACCTTAGTGACCTTGAAGGTGTATAGAGGGAGATGCTGTTCTTCAAGTACTCTGGGCCATTTCCTTTAAGGGCCTTGAAGGATAGAGGAGGAAGTACGTCACAGAGCCGCGTGCGTGCCAGAGAGACAGGAAGGAAGGATGGTGGATGAGGACCTGCAGTAGCGGCGCCATGTTAAACATTAATGCGATAATGTGGCGAGGCCCAGAAAGGAGGAAAACAATTATGAAGGTCAGAGAATTTTAAATTTGGCTCTGTATTGTACTGGTAGCCAGTGGAGTTTATGCAAAAATGGTGTGATGTGGTCATGACGCTTACAACCTTCTATTAGTCTTGCTGCAGCATTCTGAATCAACTGCAGCTGGTGCAAACCCTTTGTAGTCAGACCAGTATAGAGTGCATTACAATAATCCAGTCTTGATGTTATCATGGCATGTACAACTGAGACAAGGATTGCCTTGTCAATGTAAGGAGACAAGCAGTGTAGTTGTCGCAAGTTATAGAAGCTGCTCTTGAAGGTTGCTTGGATTTGGAGGAATCAGAATAAGTGTTTAATTGAGCTATATTCCAAAGTTCCTGTGATTTGAGGGGAAGTTCATATTTCCCAAAAGAGATTTTCCTAAAGGTTTAACTCACAGAAATAGCTTTGACATTACCCTTGAATTCTTACATGAAATATTTTTAGCCACGAAGAACTTAAGGTGAAAAAATAGGTACACATTGTAGCACACTGGAAATATAGAAAAGGATACTAGATTCCAGGGATTTACCATCAGTCAGTTCATTCACCTTCTGCAGCAAGAAGGGAGTGACTTCCTTACCCACAATTCCTTTTAGTCTAAAAAGCAAAAACACGAAAAGAACTTTAAACTGATGTTTACTCAACCTGTTAATCTGAGAATTGTTTTAATTTAATGTTCACATTTATAGCCCACTTAACCATAAATATAGCCCAAAGCAGGGAACAAATGATCAAACATCTGCATATTCAATAACCACCATTAATTGTAACTAAAATTAACATAATGTAAAACTACAAAATGAAAATTTGCAGAAAACTAAAGGGGTCTTTTACTAGCACATCTTAGTAAAAGACCCCCTAAATCTAACTAAATTTGGTTATAACACTTCGTAAATAACTATGTTTTCAGTAATGACAAAACTGTATATAGCTGTTTTGGTAGAGTATACTGAAAGGCAAAGAGTTCCATAATTTGGGGCACTATTCTATTGTTAAACCTTTTTTTTTCAAAGCTAATCATCAAAGTTATGCTAAACAGACACAGAATAAATCAATTTAACCCATAATCTCTCTTCTCCCAAGGTGTATGTCATACAGGAGCTCTCTTACTAGGTAGCTCAAAACTGTTTTACCACACAGCAGATGGTAATGCTGGTCTACTTTACTATCTCCTGTGCTAAAAACAACAGCATGTGATAAAATCAGCATTAGCTACCTAATATGGGAGTGAGCAAGAGATGGATGTGACATGGGTGGGCAGAGGAGTGGCTGGATGTGACAGCTAGTGCACTGGACGGTACTGCATGCTAGTAAAACTCCCCTCAAGGAAGGGTTTTTGAGATACAGAAGGTAGTGAAACCCCTCTGAAGGAAGGAGCTTTTGAGACAGATTTATTTTCTCTGGCTATGGCAAATTGTCTGAGATAGAAAGAAAGCATTCTAACTGTACATATTCTTCTCTGGAAGTAGTCCTGTGTGTGAAATTTAACCATCTGAAAATTGTTACATCACTAAGCAAAGAAGGGAGGTGAAAAACACAATATGTAAATTACTCACTGGGAGGCTAAATGATCAACATTTACACACTTTGGGATGATTATTCATTAAAGTTGATAAATAAAGTTGAGGCTAATAATGCACACACAGGGCAGTGGTGTGCTGGTAAATTTTTAACAACAAACTCTCTCCCCGGTCCAACTCTGCGCCCCCCCCATCCACCTCTGCGCCCCCCCCCCCCCCCAAATTGCAGAGCTGGCTATACCCAGGGAGAGAGCTGGGGGAGGGGTCATGCATTACTCTCTCCGGAAATTTTTTTTAATGCTTCCAGGCAGTGGCGTTCCTAGGGGGGCTGACACCCAGGGCGGTTCGCCAATGTGCCCCGCCCCCTGGGTGCAGCGCCCCCCCGGATGCAGCGCAGACCCCCCCCCAGCGAAAGGACACCCCCCGCGAAGGAATTCCCCCCCCCCCCCGGGTGCACGCCGCTGGGGGGGGGGGGTGCCGCGCGCGCCTGTCCTCCGTTCAATGCTTCTTCCATGGAACAACGGAGGACAGGTGCGCGCGGCACCCCCCAGCGGCATGCACCCGGGGCGGATCGCACCTACCGCCCCCCCCTAGGAACGCCACTGCTTCCTGGTTCCAATCTAATTCAAGTTTAACTTGGGATAAAATGCCATAAATAAGTAAATAAATAGATAGAAACTCTGATTCCCATAACATGATGTCTGTTTTAGAAGCCCATTACCAGGAGAAAAAAAATCTCTGCACCAATAACAGGGTTAAGTGTCATAAATAAATAAGTAAATAAATAAATAAATAGATAGAAACTCTGAATGTGGAGCACCTGATCCTTATAATATGACATCTGTTTTAATGGCCCTTTACCAGGAGAAAAAAAGATCTCTGCACAAATATAATACATGCTAGGGTGTCCCTATAACCAGCCCCTCTAAATGACACACTGATTATGATTTATAACAAATTACTACTCTATGAAAAGTTATTCCATTACTATACTTCTCTGACCTCTGTGTACATCTGTAAGCTGCCAAAGCTGTCATATTTGAAAATATAAGCGAGATTGAATTAAAATGCTACCAACAATAAAGAACGACAACATGGATGCAGCACCTGATTCTTATAACATGATATCTGTTTTAATGGCCCTTTACCAAGAGAAAAAAATCTCTGCACAAATATAATACATGCAAGAAGGTGTCCCTATAACCAGCCCCTCCAAATGATACACCGAGTATGATTTATAACAAATTACTACTACCTCTGTGTTCATCCGTATGCTGCACAAGCTGGCATGTTTGAAAATATGAGTGAGATGAAATTAAAATGCTACCAACAATAAAGAACGACAACATAGATGCAGCAGCTCATAAGTTTGCTTGATTTTGTTTTGGGTTTAAGGGCAGCGCGGGAGGGGGAATCAGACTAACCTAATCAGCTTCAATTTCTTTGTTTCATGCAGTGCCTGGTCTACCTGGAGCCTTGTCTCTGCCGAGTAGTGTACAGCCCCGCTGATGCAACTTCCTGTGGGTGGGATCCGGCAGAGAAAAGGCTCCGGGTTGGTCAGGCAGTGGTGAGGGGGGGATGATGAACATAAGGGACGACATGATGAGGTATGCTGGGGCTGGGGAAGGAGGGAGAGAGGAGGAGAAAAAAAACAACAGATGCTTGTGTTCTCGCTGCCTGACTCCAACAACCCGCTCGCAAAAATCAGTAAAATTTAACAACAGGCTCGCGTGAGCCAGCTCCAGCACACCACTGACACAGGGGCTCATTTTCAAAAGAGAAAAATGTCTAAAAAGTGGCATAAAGCAGCATTTGGACATTTTTCTCTCCAAAACATCCAAATTGGTATTTTTCAAAACCCATTCTCCAGACGTTCTTTTATTCTGTTCATCTTCAGTGTGTCCAAATCTCAAGGGGGCATGTTGTTGCATGTTAAGGGCAGGACTTGGGCATTCCTAAGACCTGAACATTTTCGTTTTGTTCCATTGTGGCTGAAAATGTCCAGGACTAATCAAAGACGTTTTGAACTAGACCTGTTTTAATAACGGTTACGCCACAAAAAAGTGCCCTAAATGATGAGATGACCACTGGAGGAATATAGGATTGACCTCTCCCTTAGTCCCCCATAACGGCTATTGTGGTGCACAATTGGGGATGGTGGTGGTCTTGGGTGGGTTTTGAAGGGCACAGCAGACAAGATAAGGTAATAACAGTGAGATGTGCACCTGGAAATTTTTATATGAAATCTATAGCAGTGCCCCCTAGGGTGCCCCATTGCTCTTCTGGGATGCCTGTGGGGCCAGTCTACTAAGAAGGCTGGCTCCTCCTACATCCCAATGGCTTGATTTTGTGCATTTTGCACTTGTATCTTTTTTTTTTTCAAAAATGGACCAGAAAGATAAATGCACAGAGCACAAAACATCTAGCATGTGGCCATTATCAGAAAAAAAGATAGACATTTTGCTATTTCAAAAATGGCTACATTTGCTATTCGGATTCTGGAAGTTTTGAGCAAAGTGTCCAAAGTCAGACTTAGATGTCATATCAAAAATGCCCCTCCACATACAGGTAACTGAAACTAGTTATGGGGTTAGAGAAAACTCCTCACCAGAATGTAATGGGGGTAGACTAAGAAAAGAATAGCCATACTGGATCAGACATGATCCATCTAGGCCAGTATCCTGTTTCTAACAGTGGCCAATCCAGATCACAAGTACCTGGCAGAAACCCAAATAGTAGCAACATTGCATGCTACCAATCCCAGGGGAAGCAGTGGCATCCCCATGTCTGTCTGAATAGCAGACTAAGGACTTTTCCTCCAGGAATTTGTCCAAACCCTTTTAAAACCCAGATACGTTAACTGCTGTTACTACATCCTCCGGCAAAGAGTTCCAGAGCTTAACTATTCATTGAGTGAAAAAATATTTCCTCCTGTTTATTTTTAAAGTATTTCCATCTGAGGGGGGGGGGGGGGGGTGCTAACGAGCACTGCAGAGTATGACAGCTTGAAATGCGAGCTCCAGAGGTGATTTACAGAACAATCAAATATCATCTATCAATACTGAATATTTTCAGTCTACTCTAAGATATTAGGATACTTAAAGATAATGGCATACAACAAACCTAGAAAGCGGAAATCTTTTGAGCCTTCCTCACCACAAAAACCATCAGTACAAAAACTGGAAAAGGACATTACTCAATTTAGTATTTATTTATTGCTCACACCTTTTTCAGTAGTAGCTCAAGGTGAGTTATATTCAGGTACACTGGATATTTCTCTGTCCCAGGAGGGCTCACAATCTAAGTCTATACCTGAGGTAATGGAGGGTTAAGTGACTTGCCCAAGATCACAAGGAGCAGAACAAATATCTGATTTTGATAAAAGACAATTTAAATATTTATCTGAAAAGGTCCTTTTCTGCTTTTTTAGGTGATTCTGTTGAAAGAAACAGAAAAAGTAAAGGGTATAAATGTAAAACTACATTTGAATGTTGAATATGTTATTGCAGTTCTATTAAGCCACACACTAATTGTGAATTTGAGTTTATTTGAATGAAAATTTGCTTGCATTTGTATTCAATAAAGAAAAAGATATCTTGCAAATCTGAAAGTTTGGTCCTTCCATTTCAGGAACCAATCCTAAATTTAGCTTCTTTTCCTCCTTTATTCTTTGAGAGTAAAGGACGAGGTTAGTTTATTTGTTCTACTCCCTCGGCTGTGAGTGTGTGTTCCTTGGATATTCGCCATGAGTACAACAACAGGTATCTGGGAGCACATCACTACAGTCCAGTCGAGAGGGGTGGTAACAATATGAGGGCAATATGCTGCTTTTCATTCCATACCTGAGCCAGCAATCCGCGAAGCTTCACAAAACTTTTTTAGCTTACAGGCCACAATAAAAAGCCATGGGAGCGAAATATGGCATGTTCTATCTGGCCCAATTCCGGATTACAATTTATAATCAAACAAAAGACTTCACTGATCCATCTGAGCTAGCTGACTTCATTGATGGAATCAGACCAACCACCACTGACAATGTCTGATATCATAAAATTGTTTTCTGCTTCATCTCATATGGTATTCTCTCTTGTGCCTTGGTATTTCTAGGCTGCCATGCCCGCATATATGGATTTGACAATTTATTTCATAGAGAAAGTTCCAACATGCTTTCTTCTGTTATACAAACGATTAAGACCTTTACTATATATTGAGCTATTATGCATATTTCTTAGATGCTTCTGCTTAGTAGTTCCTATATTTATATGGTGGTATAATTATTACATAATGTTCATCTCTACATGAGCTGCTTTTAGGTTGCCACTTTAGTCTTGTTACTCCCATAGATTGTTCTGTATGTTTGAACATGTTCTTTCATTGTTACTTGTTTTTCTTTAAGCCAAATGCTTTGTGTGTTATGCAGTGCTTAAATATGCATCTTGTCCTTATATAGTACTCTCATAGCAATTCCAAATTTTGCCTATGGAACTTTTTTGTACATTCCATCTTTAATGTCTTTTATGTCATTAACTTGCCTTTTACTGAACGTAAAGGGTATAAATAACCCAGTGAAAAGAACAAAAATTATAAATTGTGCCAACCAATTTAAATCTGATATTCTTTTTATTCAGGAGACTCACCTCTCACACTGTGAATCTCTCAAGCTTGGTGCCAAATGGGCCCATCCAGCAATCGTTTCAGTTGTGGATGGGAAAAAAAACAGTGTGGCTATCTTAATGTTAAAAACACCTGATATTAAAATCATTTTGCATACTAATCATACAAAAAGTCAGTAGGTACAAGCATGCTTAGAGATTAATTCTGTATATATGAACATTGTTAATATATATATAGACTAAATATAGATGATCATACCTTTTTAGAGGACATAGCTGCTGTTTTAACTAATAATGGTTCCTTGCCTATCATTCTTGGTGTTTATTTCAATTTAGTCCTCTACTAAGTGGTCCTTGCTGGATAGATGTTCCACTGCCCCATTTAAGAAAACATAATTTCGTGTAATTTATGCCAGGATTTAATGTCAATTGAGACTTGCTGACCCATAAAAAAAACTAATATCTCTGCTATTAAAGATAACTCTGGAGCTCAACATGACAAAGATGCTGACATTGCGAGACAGTTCCAAAGTTTTTATAAAAACCCCTATACTACATAATTGGATTCTACTAATATAGATGCTTCTTTTTTTGATAATATTCCTCACCCTCAATTGTCTGAATGTGATAACTCCACCTTTACTGAACCCATAAATTTACAGGAGTTAAATGAAGATGTTTGTGATATGGCAACAGGGAAAACACCTGACCCAGATGGCCTTCCTGTTGAATTTTATATGCCTTTTAAAGATCAGCTTTTACCACACCATCTTGAATATTTATAACATATGTTAGAAACTGGAATTATATCTGGTTCCATAACAGAGGCTACTATAATAGTACTGCTTAAGCCTAACAAAGACCCCCTTAGTGTTTCCAATTATCATCCACTATCTTTAATAAATGTGGATGCAAACATTTAAGAACACAACATGTTTTGCCTCATATAATTCATACAGACGGTAACAGACCCGTCAGGTTTTATGGGTGACAGTACTCACTTATTTGCTAATGTAATAGTACAGGCCAATACTTCTCCGTGTTCAGCAGTGGCTATGGAAATGGACACAGGAAAAGCCTTTGACTCCTGCCTATAGGACACTCACAGATAAGAATTGCTCTGGCTTAATTCTGCTTGTATTGGAGGCAGTGGCGTACCAAGGGGGGGGGGGGGGCGGTGGGGGCGGTCCGCCCCGGGTGTCAGTGGGTGGGGGGGTGATCCGCTTCGCTCCCGCTGCTCCCACCCTACCTTTTAAAAAATATTTTTGAAGCGTCATTGCAGGCAGCGCCTCGCGTCTGCCCTGCTTGTAAAAGAAGTAAATCTCTTCGCTTCGTCGTCATCGGGCCTCACTAATGTCCCGCCCTCGCGGAAATAGGAAGTTACCTCAGAGGAGGGTGGGACATAGTGAGGCCCGACGACGATGAGGTGAAGACATTTACTTCTTTTACAAGCAGGGCAGATGCGAGGCGCTGCCTGCAACGACGCTTCAAAAATTTATTTTTTAAAGGTAGGGTGGGAGCAGGAGAGTTGGGTAGGGGTGGGGAGGGGAGGGGGGTCCTCAGATGGGAGAGGGGTATTGTGGGGGTTCTCAGACTGGGGTGGGGAGGGGGTTCTCAGATGGGAGAGGGGTGTTGTGGGGGTTCTCACATGGGGAGGGGAAGGGGTTTTTATATGGGAGAAGGGGACTGGGGTGGGGAGGAGGTTCTCAGATGGGAGAGGGGTGTTGTGGGGGTTCTCACATGGGAAGGGGAGGGGGTTTTCATATGGGAGAAGGGGACTGGGGTGGGGAGGGGGTTCTCAGATGGAAGAGGGGTGTTGTGGGGGTTCTCACATGGGGAGGGGAGGGGGTTTTCATATGGGAGAAGGGGCCTGGGGTGGGGAGGGGGTTCTCAGATGGGAGAGGGGTATTGTGGGGGTTCTTAGATGGGGAGGGGGTTTTCAGATGGGAGAAGGGGACTGGAGTGGGGAGGGGGTTCTCAGATGGGAGAGGAGAGGGGTGTTCTAGGGGTTTTCAGATGGGAGGACTGGGGTGGGGAGGGGGTTCTCAGATGGGAGAAGGGGACTAGGGTGGGGTGGGGGTTCTCAGATGGGGAGGGGAGGGGTTCTCAGATGGGAGATGGGGTAGGGTGGGGGTTCTCAGATGGGAGTGGGGCTCTCAAAAGGGAGAAGGGGGCTGGAACTGGGGTCTGAGAAGGGGTCATGACGGAAAATGGGGCATGCCTGGGTCAGGTGGGAGAATGGGTTGGGCTGAAATGGGGGGCAAGGCATGTGGATGAAGGGGGCTGAAACTGGGGGCTGAAAGGAGGGTAGGTGGGATAAGAGGGCTAGTACTGGGACTGGGGGCTGAAAGGCGGCAGGGGCTGAAATTGTGGGGACTGGGGGCTGAAAAGGAGACAGGGAGGATGGGGCTGAAGCTCAGGACTGGTGAGAGAAAAGGGCTGGGGTTGAAACTGGGGGCTAAAAAGGGGACAGGGAGACGTGGCTGGGGGCTGAAGCTTGGAACTGGTGGGAGAAAAGGACTGGGGCTGAAACTGTGGACTGGTGGGATAGTGGGGCTGGAACTGGGGGCTGAAAAAAGGGGCAGAGAGAGGGGACAGATCCTGGATGGAAGGGGGAGGAGAGGGAGGGCAGACCCTGGATGGATGGGAGAGGGAGGGCAAAGGTAAAATTATGTATCATACCTGATAATTTTCTTTCCATTAATCATAGCTGATCAATCCATAGACTGGTGGGTTGTGTCCATCTACCAGCAGGTGGAGATAGAGAGCAAACTTTTGCCTCCCTATATGTGGTCATGTGCTGCCGGAAACTCCTCAGTATGTCGATATCAAAGCTCCATCCGCAGGACTCAGCACTTAGAGAATTACACCCACGAAGGGACACTCTGCCCAGCTCACCACCGCCGAAACGGGGGAGGGGAATTAACCCAGCTCATCCCCACACAAGTGGGGGAGGGGAATCCGTCCAGCTCATCCCCGCGGAGCGGGGGAGGGACACCACACCCGCCGATGCGGGGGGATCTGGCTTATCCTGCAACCGCAACCGCGGGAGGAGCTGACTGACCCTAACACTGCCGAAGCGGGAGGGGTACAAAGCTGCCCTACAGCCGCACGAAGCGGGAGGGAGTGCCGGCAGAATTTTAAGTCTCAATCCAGCCCCGTAAAACGGAGGGGAGAGGAATGCAGCAGCTCACTGTAACACAAACTCGTCTCAACTCTTGAAGAATCCAAGTGAAAAAACTTGAACACGAAGTCTTACTGAAGTAACTGAAGACTAAACTTGAACCTGAAATGCAACCAGAATAAAAACAGTACAGATATCTGGGAGGGGCTATGGATTGATCAGCTATGATTAATGGAAAGAAAATTATCAGGTATGATACATAATTTTACCTTCCATATCATCAAGCTGATCAATCCATAGACTGGTGGGATGTACCGAAGCAGTACTCACCCAGGGTGGGACATTGAAATCCCTGACCTCAACACTGAAGCTCCAAAACGGGCCTCCGCCCGTGCAGCCACAGTCAAGCGGTAATGCTTGGAGAATGTATGAGCCGAAGCCCAAGTTGCCGCCTTGCATATCTCTTCCAAGGAGACGGATCCGGCCTCTGCCATCGAGGCCGCCTGAGCTCTAGTGGAATGAGCCTTCAGCTGGATAGGCGGCACCTTCCCTGCGGCCACATAAGCCGCTGCAATGGCTTCCTTGACCCATCTTGCCACTGTAGGCTTAGCAGCCTGCAGACCCTTACGAGGACCTGCAAACAGGACAAACAGATGATCCGATTTCCGGAAATCATTGGTCACTTCCAAGTATCTGATGATGACTCGTCTCACATCCAGATATTTAAGAGCAGAGTACTCCTCTGGGTAGTCCTCCCTACGAAAGGAAGGGAGACAGAGCTGCTGATTCACATGGAAGCGAGAAACAATCTTGGGCAGGAAGGAAGGCACTGTGCGAATAGTCACTCCTGCCTCAGTGAACTGCAGAAAGGGCTCTCGACATGAGAGCGCCTGGAGCTCGGAAACTCTTCTGGCTGAAGTGATAGCCACCAAAAAGGCTGCTTTCAACGTCAGGTCTTTCAGAGATGCCCTCGACAAGGGTTCAAAAGGCGGCTTCTGCAATGCTCTTAGCACCAGGTTGAGATTCCACGCAGGCACCACTGAGTGCAGAGGAGGGCGCAGGTGATTAACTCCCTTGAGAAAGCGCACCACATCTGGCTGCGAAGCCAGGGAAGCACCCTTCAGGCGGCCCCTGAAGCAAGCCAGAGCCGCTACCTGGACTTTAAGGGAACTGAGCGACAGGCCTTTCTCCAGACCTTCTTGCAGGAACGCCAACACTGAAGAAATTGGAGCAGTGAAGGGAGAAAGTGAGCCTGCTTCACACCACGCTGCAAAGATACGCCAAACCCTGGTGTAAGCAGTAGAAGTAGAGCGCTTCCTCGCTCTCAGCATAGTGGCGATGACCTTGTCTGAGAAACCCTTCTTTCTCAGACGCTGCCGCTCAATAGCCAGGCCGTAAGACCAAAGGGGGAGGGATCCTCCATCACCACGGGACCCTGATGTAACAGGCCCTGCTCCACTGGCAGCCGCAGAGGATCGTCGACTGAGAGCCTGATCAAGTCCGCATACCAGGGACGTCTGGGCCAATCCGGACCCACCAGGATTACCCTGCCGGGATGCTTTGCCACCCGGTCTAGCACCCTGCCCAACATGGGCCAGGGCGGGAACACATAGAGAAGCTCTTGTGTCGGCCACTGTTGGAGAAGAGCATCTACTCCCAGGGATCGAGGGTCCCGTCCTCTGCTGAAAAAGCGCGGCACTTGGCAATTGGCCGATGACGCCATCAGATCTAGGCTCGGCTGGCCCCAGCGCTTCGTGATGTCCAAGAACGCCTGAGCAGATAGCTGCCACTCTCCGGGCTCCAAGGTATGGCGACTGAGAAAGTCCGCCTTGACATTCATGACTCCGGCAATGTGGGCCGCTGACAGCTGCTCCAGGTTCGCTTCCGCCCACTGGCATAGATTCATAGCCTCCTTGGCTAGAGGGGCGCTCTTGGTACCTCCCTGGCGGTTGACATAGGCCACAGCCGTGGCATTGTCCGACAGGACCCGTACAGGCTTCAACACCAGTACCGGGATGAACTCCAAAAGCGCCAACCGAATGGCTCTGAGTTCCAGGAGGTTGATAGACCACTTTGCCTCTGCAGGAGACCAGAGCCCCTGCGCTGTCCTTCCCAAGCAGTGGGCTCCCCAGCCCGACAAAGAGACGTCCGTCGTGACGACAATCCACTCCGGGGTCACCAGAGGCATTCCCGCAGACAACTTGTCTGTCTGCATCCACCAGCTCAGCGCCTTGCGCATTGCTGGGTCCAAGGGAAGGTGCACAGCATAATCCTCCGACATCGGAGTCCAGCGCTGCAGCAAAGAGTGTTGAAGTGGTATCATATGAGCCCTGGCCCAGGGCACTACTTCCATCGTGGCCGTCATAGAGCCCAACAGCTGCACATAGTCCCAAGCCCGAAGAGGAGAGGCTACTAGGAACTGGTCCACCTGAGCCTGAAGTTTGACAATCCGATTGTCTGGCAGGAACACTCTGCCCACTTGGGTGTCGAAGCGAACTCCCAGATACTCCAGGGACTGAGTCGGGCGCAGCTGGCTCTTCTCCCAGTTGATGATCCATCCCAGGGAGCTCAAAAGAGCAACTACCCGGTCCACAGCTTTGCCGCACTCTGCATAAGAGGGGGCTCGGATCAACCAGTCGTCCAGATAAGGATGGACTTGTACCCCTTCCTTTCGTAGGAAGGCCGCGATGACCACCATTACTTTGGAAAAGGTCCGCGGAGCAGTAGCCAACCCGAACGGGAGGGCTCTGAACTGGAAGTGTCGTCCCAGGACTGCAAAACGCAGAAAGCGTTGATGAGGAGGCCAGATGGGAATATGCAGGTACGCTTCCTTGATGTCCAAGGAAGCCAAGAACTCTCCTGCCTTCACTGCCGCTATAACAGAGCGGAGAGTCTCCATGCGAAAGTGCCGCACTTTCAAGGCCCGATTGACCCCTTTGAGGTCGAGGATAGGCCGGACAGAACCTCCTTTCTTTGGTACCACAAAGTAAATGGAGTAACGCCCCTTGCCAAGCTGACTTTCTGGCACCGGAACGACCGCACCCAGGCGGATCAGATTGTCCAAGGTCTGCTGCACTGCCACAGCTTTGACCGGAGACTTGCAGGGAGAGAGTACAAACCCGTCTCTTAAGGGTCAGCAGAACTCTAGCTTGTAGCCATCTCTGATGACTTCCAGCACCCAAGCGTCTGAAGTTATTGTGGTCTACTCGCCCAGAAACGAGGACAGCCGTCCTCCAATCTGCACTGGGGCGTGGACCAAGGCCCCGTCATTGGGTACGAGACCCTGGGGGAGGACCGGAGGGAGCACCTCCGGGACGGCGGTCTCTGCGAAAGGAATGCTGCTTGAGGGAGAAATTCCTCTTAAAGGAAGAGGGGGCAGAGGAACCCGACCTGCCCGGGCGGTACCGACGGGCTTCCTGAAACCGTCCTCTGGAGGTACCGGGACGAGTACTAGCCCGAGCCCTGACCTCTGGTAACTTCTTGCCCTTAGACGTGCCGAGATCGGTCACGATTTTGTCCAGCTCGACCCCAAAGAGCAGCTTGCCTTTAAAAGGCAATCTAGCCAGGCGGGATTTAGAGGCGTGGTCCGCAGACCAATGTTTCAGCCAAAGCCACCGCCGCGCAGAGATTGTCTGAGCCATGCCTTTCGCTGAGGCCCTCAAGACATCATACAGCAAGTCTGCCAAATAGGCTAAGCCCGATTCCAGGGCCGGCCAATCAGCCCTCAAGGAATGATCCGAGGGGGAAGCCCGCTGCACCATAGTCAGGCACGCCCTGGCCACATAGGAGCCGCAAACTGAGGCCTGCAAACTTAAAGCAGCCGCCTCAAAGGACGACCTTAAGGCCGCCTCCAATCTTCTGTCTTGGGCGTCCTTTAGGGCCGTGCCACCTTCCACCGGCAACGCCGTTTTCTTAGCCACCGCAGTGATTAAAGAATCCACGGTAGGCCACAGATAGGCCTCACGTTCACTTTCAGTCAAAGGATAGAGGCGGGACATAGCCCTAGCCACTTTAAGGCTCGCTTCCGGGACATCCCATTGAGCCGAAATTAAGGTGTGCATGGCATCATGCACGTGGAAGGTTCTAGGCGGGCGCTTCGTCCCCAGCATAATGGCAGAGCCAACAGGGGCTGAGGGAGAGACGTCCTCCGGAGAGGAAATCTTCAAAGTGTCCATGGCCTGTACCAACAGGTTGGGCAAATCCTCTGAGCTAAAAAGCCGCGCTGCAGAGGGGTCATCCGCTCCATCCGAGCGTGGATCCGTCTCCTCCAAGGAATCCGCAAAGGACCGTTGGGAGACCTCAGATACGCTGCCCTCATCTACATCGGAGGAGACAAAGTCCTCCAAGGCCTGGGAATCAACCCGAGGGCGTTTACCTCTGGGAACCTCAACCTCTTTACCAGACGAGGGAGCAGGGGCAGCGTTTTGCATAAGGAAGGCCTGATGCAGCAGCAAAACAAACTCGGGGGAGAAACCCCCCAGACTGTGCACTTCCGCAGCCTGGGCAACAGCCCTAGACGCACCCTCAACCGGCGCTCGCAAGAGCGGGGGAGATACATGCTGCGCATCCAAAATGGCGTCCGGCGCGACACTCCGCGAAGGAGTCGCGCGGGAAGAACGGCGCTTAACTTTAGCCGCTTTTGTGCCGTCGCCCAAATTAAGGGCGTTCATGGCATTAATGTCTCCAACCTCAAGGGCGGCCCAAGAAGAAGCCGTCCGAGCCGCGTGGCCGGCCAAGATGGCGGAGGCGAGGAGCGGGGGATGGGCGTTTATGGCGGGAAAAACCGCCACGCCGGAGGAAGGACCGGGACATTCATCGGTCACGAAACTGTCACCCAACAAGGGCGAATCAGGCTTTAAGACCCCCGCATCCCCTCTAGAAGCGCTCAAGCGATCCGGGGAGCGACTCTTTGCGCCCTCGCCCTCCGACGCCATATGCCACGAGGAGAAGAATCGGGGAACCCCCTGCCCGCTATAAAAAGGTAAAAATTACCTGCTTTCCGCTCCGAGCTGTAACGACCTGGTGTCCCAGTGAGTAGCTGCAATAAACGTTTAAATAAACGTCGAAATAAACGCCTTTAAGGACGTTCAAAAATTTTTTTTTTTTTTTTTTTTTAACGGAGCCAGCGGGAGGGGGGAGAAAAGGAGGGACCTGGCACCACCAGGTTTGCACTTGCTCTGAAAGAGCCCTCAACCCCAGGCACTCAACAAAACCTAAAAATTAGGCTTGGAGGCCTAGCCAGAGCTGCTGCTGTGTGTGACCACCACCTGCTGAGATAGAGAACATACTGAGGAGTTTCCGGCAGCACATGACCACATATAGGGAGGCAAAAGTTTGCTCTCTATCTCCACCTGCTGGTAGATGGACACAACCCACCAGTCTATGGATTGATCAGCTTGATGATATGGAATGGTGGATTGAAGGAGCAGAGAGAAAGGCCAGACAGTAGATGGAAGGGATAGAAAGGGCAGACAGTGAATGGAAGGGGGAGAGAGAGAGGGCAGACAGGGGCAGATGGTGGATGGAAGGGGCAAAGATAGAGGGCAGATGTAGATGGAAGGAGCAGGGAGAGAGGGCACAGCAGAGAGGGCAGACACTGGATGGCAGAGAGAGAACAAAGACAGATGTTGGATGGAAGGAAGACAGTGAAAAGAAGATGAGGAAAGCAGAAACCAGAGACAACAAACTGTAAATAAAATATATATATTTATTTTTTTGCTTTAGGATAAAGTAGTATTGTAGCTGTGTTAATGTTTATAATAGAACATGTAAACAAGGTAATCTTTTTATTGGACTAATTTTAATACATTTTGGCTAACTTTCGGAGAATAAAACCCCCTTCCTCAGGTCTGGATAGGATATTGTAACAGCACTATACTGTATTGACCTGAGGAAGGATGTTTTGGCCTCTGAAAGCTAAATGTATTAGTCCAATAAAATGGTATTATTTTATTTTCTATATTTGTTTTATTTCTATTTGTTAATTTGTAAAGTGGTGATTGGTACTTGTTAGTTTTTTCAAATTTACATCTGCTGTCTTTATGTTTTGCACAGTACTAGGGGACATTTTCTGTTTCTGTGGTGTTGCATTGTATGCAGAGTCTGGCATCTTGGGGGTTCAGTTTAATTTTTGTCTAAATAGAAAGTTTATTATTGCTTATTCTATAGTGGATTAGGGTGTATCTGTGTTTGTGAAAAAGACATGGAGGGGCATAATCGAACGAAAACGTCTATCTCCATGGGCGTTTATCTCCGAGTTCGGGTCCGTGAAGGGGCGGACCGAACCGTATTTTCGCAAAAAAATAGACGTCCATGTTTTATTCGACAATGTGTGAGCTGGGCGTTTTTGTTTTTCAGCGATAATGGAAAATGAAAGCGCCCAGCTCAAAAATGAATAAATCCAAGGCATTTGTTCGTGGGAGGGGCCAGGATTCGTAGTGCACTGGTCCCCCTCACATGCCAGGACACCAACCGGGCACCCTAGGGGGCACTTTTACAAAAACAAAAAAAAAGGTAAAAGAGCTCCCAGGTGCATAGTACCCTTCCCTTGTGTGTTGAGCCCCCCAAATCCCCCTCAAAACCCACTGCCCACAAGTCTACACCATTACTATAGCCCTAAGGGGTGAAGGGGGGCACCTACATGTGGGTACAGTGGGTTTGGGGGGGTTGGACGACTAAGCATTAAGCAGCACAATTGTAACAGGTAGGGGGGGATTGGCCTGGGTCCACCTGCCTGACGTCCACTGCACCCCCTAACAACTGCTCCAGGGACCTGCATACTGCTGCCTGGGAGGAGGGTATGACATTTGAGGGTGAAAATAAAAAGTTGTGAAACATAATTTTTTTGTTGTGGGAGGGGGTTAGTGACCACTGGGGGAGTCAGGGGAGGTCATCCCCGACTCCCTCTGGTGGTAATCTGGTCATTTAGGGCACTTTTTGGGGCCTTATTCGTGAAAAAACAGGGTCCAGGAAAAGTGCCCTAAATTCTACCTACAAATGCATACTTATTTTCCATTATCGGCGAAAGGCGCCCATCTCTGTTCGGGTGATAACCACGCCCCAGTTCCGCCTTCACCACGCCTCCGACACGCCCCCGTCAACTTTGTCCGCATCCGCGACGGAGTGCAGTTGAAAACGTCCAAGTTCGGCTTTCGATTATACCGCTTTATTCGTTTTTGTGAGATAAACGTCCATCTCCCGATTTAGGTCGGAACTTGGGCGTTTTTCTCGTTCGATTATAAGCAGGATGGCTTTCGGTTGGCATTGACTGTGCAAGATGGACGATCTGTACTATTCTGTCTGGTTTCGTTTTACAGTAGGTGAATTGATGTTCTAGTGCTCACTGTAGTGTTTAAGATGCTTTCCTTTTCCTTGTGTGACTTGTAGAAATGACTGCTTATGGTATGCTAGAATTGCTCTATAGGTCCTGAGTGTTTTGTATTCTCGGCATGCCTAGTACTAGATTTTGGAGGGGGGGTGTTAAAAAATGACTGCCCCCTGGTGTCAACTACCCTAGGTATGCCACTGGTTGGAGGAGGAGCAGTTAGACTTTTACTGACTCCTGCCTAAAGGACACTCACAGATAAGAATTGCTCTGGCTTAATTCTGCATTTATATCTTTATATCTTTCCTGTTTTTGTTATCTACTCTGCTAAAATTGTGATTTGCATGTCCCAATCCTTAGAGCTGTACACCTGGACATTTCTTCTGGTACATTTAAGTGCAGCTCTACAGATAGGTTACAGCAGACACATTCCTAAGACGTATTCCAGATTTAAGTGAAGAAAATCAAACAGCTGTCCTGTTAAACTATTTTCCTTTTGAGAAGGTCTGTTTGTAATGAGCTAAGTTATGTGAACTGTTCAGCATTTATAGAAAAGATATTGCAAGTTAGCTAGAAGGAATAAGAGAGTTGAAAGGTTTTTTTTAACAGGATTGTATAAGGATTGTATAGTTTCCGAACAGTGACCCCTACAGTTGCATTGTCATGGCAGGATATTGTTTCATGTTTGATAATGCTTCTGTCTACATAATCAGATTTTTACATATACCTTGAACTGTGTAAAGAATGACATCTGAAGAACTCCCTTAAGTTAATGACATGTTAATGACTAATGAAGTGGACAACTATTATATGGACTGTTTAACTGGCTGGAAACCATGAGAAGCTTTCAGTAGAAGTCTCCTAGATGCAACATGATGTTTTCCATGTGAACCCCTGCCTGCCTGAGTGAGCCTGCCCGAGTGAATCTTTCAACAGTATACAGACTGCTGTTTCACAATACTTGAACCACCTACACTGACTTATAAAATCCTCTGATGCCAAAATTGTCTACTCATCAGATCAATGAAATTTTAAGTGACTTTGAATTACCTGATTTCTAGCTGCTTACATTTTAAAACTACACATTGTGGACTTTCCCAAAAGATTATATTCCCAAAAGATTATATTTCTCAGTTGCTGTATAACACCCTGTATCAAAAGTTTAGTACAACAGTTAGTTGCAACTGTTTTAAGCAAGAAAGAACCT
This sequence comes from Microcaecilia unicolor, assembly GCF_901765095.1. Classification (NCBI taxonomy): domain Eukaryota; kingdom Metazoa; phylum Chordata; class Amphibia; order Gymnophiona; family Siphonopidae; genus Microcaecilia; species Microcaecilia unicolor. Next base: position 98,003,059 of record NC_044040.1, on the reverse strand, counting down.
ACAGGCCACTGTGTCTTGTATGAACACCTTATGGCTGATACCGAGCTTATTGCTGGAACAAAGGAAGAAGAAGAAGATTATGTTCCTATGTATTTTCCAAAAACACTATAACTCAACAGTGCCTTCATATACGATCTAGATCTATTGCACCCAGAGTTTTGCCATTATCTTGCTCATAATTATAAGACTGCTGTTTAACCTGCAGTATTTATTCATTATTTGGCCAATATTAACCCTTTTTAAATGCTACATTGAAATATTTCTTCCCTAATACTACTAGTTTTTAGCTATATTTACACAAAGTTTGACTAATGATCAGCTTTGTAATAATGATATATTAGTTGATTGCAATCATACACTCAAATTTGTTGATTCCATTGTATGACACATAGACTTAATTGAATTCTCGTGTTTCCAAGTCTCACTCTGCCCCCAAAGGGGTAGGTGTAGGATAGTTAGGCCCCTTGGGTTGGTTATGGTAAACGGGGAATCCCAACACTGCATTTCATCCAGCATATAATTATGTATCCACATGCTGACTCTTGCTATGGCCTTGTCCCTCACTATGTCAGAGCACCCATGTCACCTCAGATATATATATATATAATATATATATATATATATATATATATATACACTAGCCGTTGAGCCCGTTAAAACGGGCTAGTATGGGGTTTTGGCAAGGCCCGCTTCCCTTGCCGCTGCCCACCCCCCCCCCCCCCCCCGGAGTTGCCGCCACCACCCTTGTACCCGGCCCAGGCCCTCTCTTCGGTATTGAACTTACATCAGCGAAACGCAGGCAGCATGCAGATCAGCTGAGCTCCCGTCGGCCTTCCTTCTCTGCCTGTGTCCCGCCCTCGTGTGACCTAACATCGGCGAGGGCGGGACACAGGCAGAGAAGAAAGGGCGACGGGAGCTCAGCTGTTCTGTGTGCTGCGTTTCACCGATGTAAGTTCAATACCGAAGAGAGGGCTCGGGCCGAGTGGAGGGGGGGGAGCAGTAGCGACGTTGGCGGCTTTGCGCAGTTTCCCTCTCTGTCCCGCCCCCATCATTACTTATTGATGCGGGGGTGGGACAAAGAGGGAAGTCTCTACTGCGCATTTGCGAGTGAGTATGGTCACTCGCCATTTATATGTTTGATATATATCCTCACTAGACTCTAAGAGTCCTCTGAAAAGGACGGCCACGTGCTAGAAGTCATGTGTGCTGGCCCCCCCTGGGGGGGCTGGCAAGAGGGGAATGTAGAAATATGCTGTCCCTTGCTCTCAGTGAAATACAGGCCAATGGCTCAGGCTAAGAACTAGGCCTGTGAAAATCAAATATCATCTCTGACACAAAATACATTTCACTGCAGCAAAAGCTGAAGTGATTTCCCAGAGAGCTGACAGGGGAGGGGGGGTTCTGCTCTGTCAACAATGCTAGGACTGGCACCTGCGAGAAGTCATGAGCGAAGATGTTTTGGCTAACGGAAGATAGCAGTAGGTCAGGTGCAAGTAGGATGAGGACAACCAAAAGGGGGGCTAGAGGAAGGCTTGGGAACATGTGAAGTCATTCTTATCAACTGATAAGGGCCAAAGAGTTCTGGTGAGAAAGTTAGGGTCCATTGGAATGAATAGAGTCAGAAGGGTATAAAAAGGGCAGTCTGAAGGGTATCGGGAGAGAAGGCTGAAGAGAGAGGACAGACTGCACCTGCTGTGTGAACCGTGGTCCCATCATGTTCCAGAGATGAACACCTAATTGCCTGTACTACTTTGAGTGAGATGGTTTAATAAAGACTACATTATTATATCCTCATAATCCTGGGTGTCTTACTGATCATGTAGCTTGTTAGTTCTCAGACTGTGTAAAGCAGTAATGAGCAAATACAAGGTCAGAGTAATTAAGTATTTTAAGGGAATATGCAGTCCTTTTCAGGGTAGTAAAAATCCCATTGCTTCCGCTGCCCAAACCGCTCCGACAGACCCAGTTATATTCACCATATATGTGGCTGTATTATCCTGCCTGTATTTGGAGAACAGTTGGTATAACAATTCTTATGGTTTCATATATAGAGAGTATACAATGTTTATATATACAGAAAATAATGCTTTAGTCTCTTATTTCTATGTTTGGTCTTACCTGGCTTCCTGCAAAGCTTGTTGGACAGCTTCTTCAATTATGTGACTGATCGTGGTATATTCTTTGGGTATCGGAACTGCAAGGAGTACTCCGCAACCTAAACCCAGCTCCAGGGAACTGGCTGAGAAAGATGTGACTAATGTTAGGACTGTGACTTTCTAAATGGAACAAAAGGAGTAGTGCAGAATAATATTTATATATTATTGTCAGTATGTATATTATTGTATAAGATACTTCACACAGTAACAATCCAGCTGATATTCAAAACAATTTAGCGGGCAGGAGAAGCTCCCGCCCATTTAAATAATTTGTCTGTGGCTAAACGCCGATATTCAGCAGCACTTACCTGGTTAGCGCTGCTGGATATTCATGGTAGGCGCCCGTGCCAAAATTGACTAACTTGTGAGATTTCCAGGGACGGAGCTAGCACTTATGCAGTTAAGTGCCAATATTCAGCCTTTGACCACATAACATAATCACTTAAATTGGACTACATAAATAGCAGTCCTATCTTGAAGCGGTTCAGATTATGCAGTCAAGGGCTGAATATTGCACTTAACTGCATAAGCTTTAGTGGCCAAACTATAACCGGATATTCAATGCCACTGCCCAGACATGGCTCAGCATTGAATATCCAGGAATATATATACCCAGCGGAGGGTAACAAATTAGATTGTGAGCCCTCCTGGGACAGAGAAATATCCAGAGTACCTGAATGTAACTCACCTTGAGCTACTACTGAAAAAGGTGTCAGCAAAATCTAAATAAATAAATAAATAAAGGTGATATTTATTCATACCTGTTAATTTCCTTTCTATGAATCCTGCTATACCAGGCCCGACTAATGGGTTAAATCTCCTTACCAGCAAATGGAGATAGAGATACTGATCTATTCTAGTGACATCACCAGCATAAGGTCTGGTGCAGTCTGGAATTCTCTAGTATAATACTTTCAAAGGAGGAGTATCTTGCCACACACTAATTTAGAGACATCATTGATACCACTGAAGCACACATTATGAAAATACAAATACAAACAGATATCTACAAAACCCTAAGAGAGTTCAGGCTAAGCCCAAACGATATCCCTTTCACTGATCTAGGAAGAGTCAAGGAAAAGAAATTAATGGGAATGAATACATTTCACTTTTCTTATTATCCAGATAAACCAGTCCAGACCAGGGCCAGATTAACACTATATTGGGCCCAGTGGCGTTCCTAGCCTCGACGACACCCGGGGCGGATCGCCGATGTGCCCCCCCCCCGGGTGCAGCGCGCCCCCCCCCCCCGGCGAAATGACACCCCCCAGGGTGCAAGCCGCTAGGGGGGAGGTGCCGCGGCGCGCGCCTGTCGGCTGCAAGTTCAAATCTCTACGCTAAATTCTCTCGTTTGCTGCAGCTCCCTCCCTCTGCCCCGGAACAGGACCTGTTCCGGGGCAGAGGGAGGGAGCTGCAGCGAACGAGAGAATTTAGCATAGGGATTCTAACTCGCAGCCAACAGGCGCGCGCCACGGCAGCCCCCAGCGGCGTGCACCCGGGGCGGACTGCCCCCACCGCCCCCCCTTGGTACGCCACTGATTAGGCCCTAGGCAAATCATAGGAGCCAACTTTTCAAAATTATTGGGGGTGCTAAGCCCAATGGAAATAACCCCTCCCTGGACCCATACAAGGAATTTGCTCAGTATTGGGGGTGCTCAAGCACCCACAGCACCCACAGAGTCGGCTCCTATGAGGCAAATTATATATTTGTGGACCCCCCTATCAGGGACCCCATTCCCCACCATCATTTCACCTCTCCAGAAGTAGCAGGGAAAAGTGCACAGCCTAGCTGTGGGTATGATAGCAGTAATAATTAGTCAGTGAGCATGGGGACTATGCAAGCACATGCTTTGAATGGAGAGGCTTAATGGGTAAAGATGGAGAGCTGCCAAGTTACCCAGGGGCCCTTTTACAAAGGTGCGCTGAAAAATGGCCTGCGGTAGTGTAGACACATGTTTTCGGCGTGCACAGAATCATTTTTCAGCGCACCTGTAAAAAATGCCTTCTTTAAATTTTTGCCGAAAATGGACATGTGGCAAAATGAAAATTGCCATTTTAGGTCTGAGATCCTACCACCAGCCATTGACCTAGCAGTAAGGTCTCACACGGTAACCGGGTGGTAATGGTCTACACATATACAATGCTGATTACTGTCCGCATGTCAGAAAATACAAATATTTTCCAGTGTGCATAGCGAACGTACATCAAAAATAAATTACCACAAGGGGCACGCGGTAGCCCAGCCGTAACTCAAAACTGATGCATGTTGGCCGCGTATAGGCACCTACACAGTTTAGTAAAAGGACCCCCCAGTTCCAGGAGGGAAATTCTGAGCTAGTCCTAGATTTCTACAACCCTATCCTGGTACATTATGAGACCCGAAGTGCTGATTTCAATTGGTGGTATCAGAAACTATAAATAGAATACTGAATTGAGAGATAAGTTCAAAAACAGGACCGGCTAAAACGTCTCCCTTTGGGACCTGGGTAACTTGGCAGCTCTGCAGCAAGGAAGCAAAACAAGTCATTTTCACTCTCTATTGCTTCTGATACAAACCACAGATTCCAAGGATGGAATGCCTGAAAGAGTGAGATTTATGGGCAATGTGTTCCAAGATATAAATTTACAATGTTTTGTGTTTGAAAAAAGTTTCAATGCTTCTGAAAGAATATAGTGAACTGCCAAATTACCCTGGCACTACTCTACTAAGCTTGTACAATACAAAACAAAAAAATGTAGTAGAGAATTCTCTCGGAGTAACTTTGTACCATTCATATATTGTTTAGGGTGGAGTCTCATATAATCACCACGGCTGGTTTCACTTCACTCCCACCGTGAACCTCTGCCTGTGTATATTACTAATCCTAGACTCTTCCCCCAACCTGCCTATGCTGCAATAACTATCACATTTACTCTTAACCTTGCATAAGCATATATCATCAGTCGCTACATGACACTCATCTGTTTGAACCTGTCAGGGCCGCCGAGAGGGGGGGACGGGGGACAAAATTCCCCGGGCCCGGGCCTCCAGGGGGACCCAGCGCCGCATGTCCTTTGCATGCATAGGCGCCGAGTCCGTAGGTGCTCGCCCGTCCCTCCCTCTTCTTACCTCGTTCTTCTCAAACCATCTCTTCACACACTTTAGGTTTTTCCTTAAATTACAAATATGCATACTTGAGACCTTTTCACAGTTTCTCCATTAGAGCTAAACAAATATTTTCATCACACTCAATTAATTAATTCTAAAATCCCTTTCATCTTTCTGCAGTCCCATTAACTGTTAAGCCTCTTTATGCTTGCACTACCAACCATTCGTCTGTGGTCAGTCCAGTTCATTCACTACTGTAGAAAAAAATTTGACAATTTGTACCCTTTAGGCACCCACTAACATTACTTTCATTAAAGGTCACGCACCATGAATGAAATTTCTTCCCCAAATTTAATATCTACACCCAAGACACACATAATATCTCTCTGGCTAAACTAAAATATTTTCTTTCACCCTTAACCCAGTGATTTAGGGTCACTTTCACACCTATGCAAGCAGCCCAGCCCAGCACATCTGATCTATTTGACTGCCTTTGCTCTTCTGAGTAACAGACAGAAGAGATGTTTCCTATGAGAAACTGATTCGGCTTGAACATCTGATACAATTTAACCAATCAGGTCATCCATTTAGAACCTTCATTTTTTTTTCTCTCTCACACAAACCCCTCCATTTTGGTTTAAAGTTTTCCCATAGAAAACAATGGGGAAAATACAGTTTTATATATTTTTGTGAGGAAACAAACACAAATTCCCAACCAAAGCACCATGTTAATCAAGCACTACTATACCTACACTCCTATGTTCGTACAATTTAAAAATGCACATTTTTCTCAAATAAAACCATTTAGAATGTTCCAAAACTACTTGATATACCTTAGAATAATTTAACACTTTCTAAACCACCTCTGTTGAGAAATTTTCACAAAAACCCACCATAAGGTTTCCCCAGATCACCCTGTGGTTTTTTTTTTACATTTGTACCTGCACTTTCCCACTCATCGCATGCTATGGAGGGTTAAGTGACTTACCCAGAGTCACAAGGAGCTGCCTGTGCCGGGAATTGAACTCAGTTCCTCAGGACCAAAATCCACCACCCTAACCACTAGGCCACTCCTCCACTCTCTCTACTAAAATTAGTTTTACCCAAATTTAAACCTTCTAGCACAGGGTAACCATATGGCTCCAGAAAAAGGAGGACGGATTGAGCCAGCCGGGTTTTACTTCCATTGCTTTCCATTGAAAGCAATGGAAGTAAAACCCGGCTGGCTCAATTACTTCCACTGAAAGCAATGGAAGTAAAACCCGGCTGGCTCAATTACTTCCACTGAAAGCAATGGAAGTAAAACCCGGCTGGCTCAATCCGTCCTCCTTTTTTCTGGAGCCATATGGTAACCCTAGAATCTAGCACCCTCTGAGATTCTCAATAACCCATAATGACTACTAAAATTTTTATAAAATTAACTCCTCAAGTCTCAGGGCTGCATTTCCAAAAAGAAAAACGTTTTTTCAGGTCACCAGACTCCTTATTTTGTTCCCTAGGGTCTCTACATCAGGTGACCACCTTTTCTTCAGGTCCCAATGGACCCCTGGCGATCCCAGACACCAGCAACTGAGAACCGCAAAACTCACAGAACTTCGGCTGGGCAGGCTAAAAAATTGAGCCCCCCCCCTCCCCCGGCTCCATTTTGGGTATAGTCGCATCCCCGGAGTGCTATTGCACATGTGCAAAATTTTGCGCATGCTCTGAGGTCCCACCTAGGCCAAGACCAGCCATTTGCCTATGTGCTCAGGCCCTGGAAAACCTCATTCCCAGGTCGGACAGAGCTGAAAGCAGTCACATCTTTGGCGACTTCCCTCCAGAGCACCTCTTAATGCTCCAGAGCACTGCAGCACCACCAGCCCTGACCACCAAAGAAACCCTGGCAACCAATGAAAAGGAGTGGGCCAGCAGCGGCTTGAAAATGGAGCGGATGGCCACAGGACCAAATCCCCAGGTAAATAAAATAAAATTTATAATAAACCCCTTAGAGGGTTACAATATATGAGAGTTAGCCCCCAAAAGAATAATATACAAACAAGGAAATTTCAAATTAAAACTAGCACCAAGATGCAGAATTTGAGGTTTAATAACTAAGAGTTCCTCTTGTCTCTTCTGTGTTTCTAGAAAGATCAGGGAACATATGAATTGATGATTCCATAAACAGAGTATTCATATGTCTAAAGTATAAATGCAATACAAGATTATGGTCAGGCTCAAGTGCAAATGTTACCAGCGTTGTTGTTCTCTGCATGATGACTTCTAAAGATGAATCTAAAAAGCCAGTCAAAACCATGGAGGCCTGGTCTCCCATCTCACCTCCAATGGCCCTCAGTGTAACTTTCAAAGCCCAAATAAATATTGGGTTCTCACTAACGAAGGTAGTTATTGTTGGCCCATACCCAATATTTCCACAAAATATTTTCTGACTCAGGGGCGTAGCCAGACAACAGATTTTGGGTGGGCCTAGGCAAGAAGTGGGTGGGCAACAAGTGTTCTCCCTCCCCCCCATCACCACCAAAAATATCTCAGCTAGTGGGAAAATGCTTCTTTCCACCTTGGCAATCTGTAGCAGGCGTGCACTGAAAACTGAGCATGTGCAGGTGCTAGTATTGTGGAAAGTAGCATTTTCGTTAACATCAGGGGAAACTCTTCAGCTGGTGGAGCTTTGGATCCCCACCAGCTACCGCTAAATGTGTGCTACTGTTGGGTGGGCCTGAGCCCGAAGAGGGTGGGCCCTGGCCCACCCAGGCCCACCTGTGGCTATGCCACTGTTCTGACTATGTCCAAAGGGACTACTATAGGGGACCTGGGGAAATTCAATAAAAGCAAATTATTTTTCTTCAATTGATTGTCCACAGATTTCATTTTCTGACACCAAGGGGAGAGACTACTTTCAACGAAATGAAGACACTGTTCAAGGAGAGACTGCATCATTTGAGACAAATAAGTGTCCCTGCAAGACAAGGCTTGTATCGCTTTGCTCTATGGCTGAAGAAATGGCACTCAGATACCTGTTTTCAGGGTGAGATCCTTCATTAAAGAGTCCATTGGAGGTTCAAATGTCATTGACGATCAGATTAAGGTCTCACTGCTGAAGAATAAGCCAGAGCAGGAGCCCAATTTGCTGCACCCCAATGCAAAAACTGTACATGTCTGCCTTAGCTGCCAGGAACTTCCTATGGACTTTGCCTCAGAAACACAATAGCACCACTACCTGTACCTTCAGAGAGCTGAAGACCAAACCTTTCTCCAGGCCTCCCTACAAGAACTCCAGCACATCTGGAACCTGCACTCTCCAGAAATAAAGTTTACATCCTGTGCACCAATTCTCAAAAACCTGCCAGACTCAAACACAGGCCACGAATGCAAACAACCTCCAAGCTTTAAGAAAAGTGTAAAGGACTGAAGCCAAATAGACCCAGATGTAACGTACTACATCTCAAGGGCCAAGCCATAAGCCAAAAGGGATCAGGATCCTCCATGACTACTAAGCCCCATCTTAGGAGTCCCTGACCCTTCAGTAGTGGGAGCAGGGGCCCTGCCAGCTCACGTACCAAGGATGGAGGGGCCAGTTTGAGGTAATCAGAAGTCAGCAGTCCAGCAGTGAGAGGGGTGCTATCCAGTCTTTTGAATCGAGTGTCAAATGCATGATTATCTCCCAGTTTGTGAGCGGTTATATGTGTGTGCCCAATGCACAGAGCTCCTAGCTCCAGTGGTGTGCTGGAGCCGGCTCGCACGAGCTTGTTGTTAAATTTTACTGATTTTTGCAAGCCGGTTGTTGGAGTCAGGCAGCGAGCACACAAGCATCTGTTGTTTTTTTTCTCCTCCTCTCTCCCTCCTCCCCCAGCCCCAGCATACCTCATCATGTCGTCCCTTATGTTCATCATCCCCCCCTCACCAATACCTGACCAACCCGGAGCCTTTTCTCTGCCGGATCCCACCCACAGGAAGTTAAATCAGTGGGGCTGTACACTACTCGGCAGAGACAAGGCTCCAGGTAGACCAGGCACTGCATGAAACAAAGAAATTGAAGCTGTTTAGGTTAGTCTGATTCCCCCTCCCGCGCTGCCCTTAAACCCAAAACAAAATCAAGCAAACTTATGAGCTGCTGCATCCATGTTGACATTCTTTATTGTTGATAGCATTTTAATTCAATCTCGCTTATATTTTCAAACATGCCAGCTTTGGCAGCATACAGATGTACACAGAGGTCAGAGAAGTTTAGTAATGGAATAACTTTTCATAGAGTAGTAATTTGTTATAAATCCTAATCAGTGTGTCATTTAGAGGGGCTGGTTATAGGGACACCCTAGCATGTATTATATTTGTGCAGAGATCTTTTTTTCTCCTGGTAAAGGGCCATTAAAACAGATGTCATATTATAAGGATCAGGTGCTCCACATTCAGAGTTTCTATTTATTTATTTATTTATTTACTTATTTATGACATTTAACCCTGTTATTGGTGCAGAGATTTTTTTTCTCCTGGTAATGGGCTTCTAAAACAGGCATCATGTTATGGGAATCAGGTTCTCAATGCTCAGAGTTTCTATCTATTTATTTACTTATTTATGGCATTTTATCCCACGTTAAACTTGAATTAGATTGGAACCTGGAAGCATTAAAAAAAAAAATTCCCGGAAAGTGTAATGCATGACCCCCCCCCCCCCCCCAGCTCTCTCCCTGGGTATAGCCAGCTCTGCAATTTGGGGGGGGGGGGGGCGCAGAGTTGGATCGGGGAGAGAGCCTGTTGTTAAAAATTTACCAGCACACCACTGCCTAGCTCTCAGAGACCGGGTCCATTCTTTTCAGGCTAGAGTAGCAGACTTGGTGGAGCTGAGGGAGACAGAGAGGTACATAGAGGAGACCTACAGGGATGTTGTACAGAAGTTCCACCTCCAGTCTGGTAGCCCCTGTGCTACCTTGCAGGAGGGAGGTCTCCTAGAAGGAGAGCATCACCCTGGTGAAATAGGAAGTACTCCTGTAGCCAGGACCTGCCCACCAGGTGCTGGCTACATGGGGATTCGATCATTAGGCATATAGATAGCTGAGAGGTTGGTGAACGTGAAGATGGGCTGGTGACTTCCTTGCCTGGTGCGAAGGTGGCAGACCTCACGTGTCACCTAGATAGGATTTTATATAGTGCTGGGGAGGAGTCGGCTGTCTTGGTACATGTGGGTACCAATGACATAGGAAAATGTGGGAGAGAGGTTCTGGAAGCCAAATTTAGGCTCTTAGGTAGAAAGCTCAAACCCAGAACCTCTAGCGTAGCATTTTCTGAAGTGCTACTCATTCCACGCGCAGGGCCCAAGGGACAGGCAGAACTCCAGAGTCTCAATGCGTGGATGAGATGATGGTGCAGGGAGGAGGGTTTCAGATTTGTTAGGAACTGGGCAACATTCTGGGGAAGGGGGAGCCTATTCCAAAAGGATGGGCTCCACCTTAACCAGGGTGGGACCAGGCTGCTGGCATCGGCATTTAAAAAGGAGATAGAGCAGCTTTTAAACTAGAAACTGGGGGAAGGCCTACAGTCGCTCAAAAGCGCATGGTTTGGAATAAGGTACCTTTCAAAGATATTACCAAAACAGGGAAGATAGGGTATCCCGATAATAAGGATGCAAAAGAGACCATAGTAGACAGGTGTCCTTAAATAAAAATAAAAATCAGACTAAAGATTGCAAATTAATACTGTCATGTACTGAGCATGATGATGTAAATAGGAACAACAAACAGAGTTTGAAATGTCTATATGCAAAAGCCAGAAGCCTAAGGAATAAGATGGGAGAGTTAGAATACATTGCACTAAATGAAAAATTAGATATAATAGGCATCTCTGAGACCTGGTGGAAGGAGGATAACCAGTGGGACACTGTCATACCGGGGTACAAATTATATCGTAGTGATAGGGTGGATCGAATTGGTGGAGGGGTAGCATTGTATGTTAAGGAGGGCCTTGAATCAAATAGATTGAATATTCTGCAACAAACAAAACACATCTTGGAATCCTTATGGATTGAAGTTCCATGTGTAAAGGGGAAAAGGACAGTGATAGGAGTGTACTACCGTTCGCTTGGCCAGGATGAACAGACGGATATAAAAATGTTATCAGAAATTAGGGATGCTAACAAACTGGGCAACACAATAATAATGGGTGATTTCAATTACTCTGATATTGACTGCATAAATATAACATAAGGGCATGCTAGGGAGGTAAAATTCCTTGACGAAATCAAGGACTGCTTTATGGAGCAGCTGGTACAGGAGCCAAAAAGAGAAGGAAAAATTCTAGACCTGGTCCTTAGTGGAGCATATGACCTGGTGTGGGAGCTAATGGTGCTAGGGCCGCTTGATAACAGTGATCATAATATGATCAGATTTGATATTAGCTTTGGAGTAAGTATACGCAGGAAATCAAATATGTTAGCGTCTAACTTTCAAAAAGGAAACTATGATAAAATGAGAAGAACGGTGAAAAAAAAAACTTAGAGAAGCGGCTATGAGGGTCAAAAATTTACATCAGGCATGGATGCTGTTCAAAAATACCATCCTGGAAGCCCAGGCCAAATATATTCCACATATTAAAAAAGGAGGAAGGAAGACCAAACAACAGCCAGTATGGTTAAAAAGTGAGGTGAAGGAAGCTTAGGACCTTACGAGACTGGGAGACTGGGCGTCTAAATGGCAGATGACGTTTAATGTGAGCAAGTGCAAAGTGATGCACGTGGGAAAGAGGAACCTGAATTATAGCTACATAATGCAAGGTTCCACGTTAGGAGTCACCGACCAAGAAAGGGATCTAGGTGTCGTTGTTGATGATACGTTGAAACCTTCTGCTCAGTGTGCTGCAGTGGCTAAGAAAGCAAATAGAATGTTAGGTATTATTAGGAAAGGAATGGAAAGCAAAAGTGAGGACATTATAATGCCTTTGTATTGGTGCATGGTGCGACTGCACCTCGAATATTGTGTTCAATTCTGGTCACTGCATCTCAAAAAAGATATAGTGGAATTAGAAAAGGTGTAGAGAAGGGCGACAAAAATGATAAAGGGGATGGGACTACTTCCCTATGAGGAAAGGCTAAAGCGGCTAGGGCTCTCCAGCTTGGAGAAAAGACGACTGAGGGGAGATATGATAGAGGTCCTTAAAATAATGAGTCCCATCCCCTGCATCATCTTTGTCACCCTTCTCTGCACCTTTCCCAATTCCACTATGTCTTTTTTGAGATGCGGCGACCAGAATTTAACACAATACTCGAGGTGCACCCTTGGAATTCTGCTGCAAAACCATTAGGTCAAAGCACAGTGCTACCCAGCAATCCACCAGGTGCTGGAAGGCAGAGGAGCTCAGCTCCCACTTCACTAGGTCCAGAGCATTCTGACTAAGGAAGTCCACCTGTACATTCTCTTTTCCTGATATGTACACTGCCAAGATAGCTGCCAGATGAGATTCAGCCCAACTGTAAATCCATTCAGCCTTCAAGACCACCAATGCACGCCAAGTTCCCCTTTGCTTGTCGATGTATGCTATCGCAATGGCATTGTCCAACATCACCTGAAGTGCCTTTCAGGTCAACAGGGAGAGGAACTCCTATAGTTCTAGGTGAATGGCCATCGCCTCCAGGCAATTAATGGACCAGGTCAACTCCATCTAGGACCACTGACCTTGTATGATCTGGTCAAGGCAGTGGGCTCACTACCCCTGGAGGCCTGTATCATAGGTCAACACTATCCATTTGGGGGGTCCAGAGGAACCCCCTTGAGCAGATGGTGGGGATTATCCCAAGCCAGACTTTAGTACAGAGTCCTGGAAGGGGGAGATGTACCTCAAAATCCTAAGACCAAGGAGCAAAACAAGGGAGCAATGGCTTCTGGAGCAAGCGTATATGAACCCTTTCTCATGGTACTACCTCCAGGGTTGCTGCCATGGACTCATGGAGCTGCAATAATCCCAGTTCTAAGAGACCTCTTGATCACATTAGGCCCAATTTTCAGACCACAGGAGTTGGCCTGGCTAACTCCTGTGGTCAGCATTGAGCCTGGGTACTCAATGCCAGGCTATTTCCAGTGACCAGCATTGAATATCTAGTTTATTTTAGCCTGGTTCAAACTTAATTGGTCAAACAATATTTAGTGCTGGCCAATTAAGTTTGAACTGGCCAAATATATTCCAGGTATTCACACGGCCAAATATAGCAGCCAAACTTGCACTGAAATTGGCAGATAGCCAGTTAAATTGCACAATATAACTGGTTAGCTAGCCACTAACTGTGAATTTTCATCAGATCATGGCTGGCCATGTCCCGCTGAAAATTCATGGGATTAAATGTTTTTGAATATCAAAGGGATAGTTCTTACTCTGACTACAGATTGAGAACGTGCTCAAGGGGAAGGAGCACAGTCTCCTGCCTGATGTTGAAGTGAACTCTATGATACTCCAGGTCCAGAGAGGAAGTCAGCTGACTCTTGATATAATTCACTACCCAGCCCAGGCAAATTACTTCACTGTAGCTGCCCTTGAGCCCACCACAGAGTTGGCATGGATCAGCAAGTACAAATGCACTCAGATCCTCTGTCTGCGAAGATGTGCCACCATGACCTTGGAAAAGGTCTGGGATGCTACTGACAGTCTGAAAGGAAGAGCCTTCAACTGGAAGTCTCTGCCCAAGACGCAGAGAGCGCTTATGAGTCTCCTGATGGTAATATGGATCCACCCCAGGATATTGAGGGAGCTCAGAGAGGTTCTGGCGGGTCCTCTTAAAGATTTGTTTAATAAATCCTTGGAGACGGGAGAGCAAGGGCGTGGCTAAGGGTGGGCCCAGGCCCACTCAATCATAGTTCAAGCCCACCCAGTTTCTCTTGATGTTCCAATCGGGATTCAGTGTAGTCTTGGTTCCAGTCCAAGCAGCAGGCAGCTCTCAGCAGTGGCGTACCGAGGGTGGGGCGGTCTGCCCCAGGTGCAGGTCATTAGGGGGTGCTGCCATCCATGGACATCTTCCCTCCTCCCCCAACTGGTACGGTGTTGCTGCGCGTACGTCTTCACCCCCCCCCCCCCCGACTGGTGCGGTGCTGCATGGCATGTCCCATCTCCCCCCTCACCCCCAACTAGTGCGGTATCGCTCTCCCCCTTCCTCACTCGCCCCACTCTGCTTTTCTTTAAACTTCGAGGCCTCCGGCAGCATCAGCAATGTGAGCACTGCCTTCAGCCAGCCCTGGAAGCATTCGCTGTACTGCGTCCCGCCTATACAGGAAGCAGTATAGAGGAGGCTTCCGGGGTAGGCAGAAGGCAGCTTGGAGGCATGCAGAAGCGGAACAGGCATGGAGTGAGGAGGGCATTACTGCACTAGTCGGGTGGGGGACGGAGGGAGAGTGATTCCAGCCAGACCGAAGGGAAAGGAGGGTGGGGAGAGGAGAATGTGATGCCAGCTCTAAGGGGAGAGGGGGTGGAGAGAGGGATGCCAGACCCAAGGGAAAAGAGTGTTGGAGAGAGGAAGGAAAGCAATGACAGGGGAATGGGAAAAAGGGGGGTGGAGAAAGGAGTGAGAGTGATGCCAGACCAAAGAGAAGCAAGAGGGGGAGGGGAGAGAAAGGTGGGACGCATGAGGGAGAGGAGACTGGGAAAAAGCTGGATCTGGGGAGGGGGAGAACGAGATGCAGTACTATGAAGTAGGGGAGAGAAGAGGGAGAGAGATACTGGCCCCTGGGTGGGAGTGCAGGAGAGAGAGAGAGAGAAAGAAGGGTGAGGAACATGGGAAGGGGACACAGAGAGCAGATTCTGAACATGGGGGGGAACAGGGATGAGAACACAGAGAGCAAATGCTGAACACAGGGGGAATAGGGACAGGGACACAGAGGGGAGGTTATGGATAGGAGAGATAGTGAGTCAGAGAAAATGACAGTGGACATGGAGAGAAAAAAGTAAAATAGGAGATAAGCAGAAGATGGATATGGATGGAGTACATAGAGAGGAGAAATAAAGATGGAGAGGGGGGAGAGATACTGGAATGAATCATGTAAAAAGGAGAGAGGGAGACAGACAGGATAGAAGGGAAAGAAAAGGCAGGCAGTGGATGGAGGAGGCAGACAAAGCTGGCAGACACCATATGCAAAGGGGGAAAGGGCAGACAGTGGATGGAAGGGGAAGAAAGCAGACACGCTGGATGAAAGGGAGAGAGAAAGAGAACAGATGCTGGATGGAAGGGAGAGAGTGAAGAGAAGACAAGGAAAGCAGAAACCAGAGACAACAAAGGTAGAAAAAAGATTTATTTATTTACTTGCCTTAGAATAAAGTAGTATTGTAGCTGTGGTGATAAATAGAAAATGAAAATAAGGTGATATGTTTGTTGGACTATTTTAATACATTTTTGTCCAACTTTCAGAGACCAAAACCTCCATCCTTAGGACAGGACCATAACAGCAGTATACTGTACTGACCTGAGGAAGGAGGTTTTGGCCTCTGAAAGCTAATTGAAAAAGTATTAGTCCAATAAAATGGTATTATCTTATTTTCTATGTTTTGTTTTATTTCTTTTTTTAATTTGTAAAGTGTTGATTGGTATTTGTCAGTTTTTTCAAATTTACTTCGGTTATCTTTATATTTTGCACAGTACTAGAAGACATGCATCACTGTTTCTGTGGTGTTGCATTGTATGCGGAATCTGGCCTCTTGGGGGATCAGTTTAATTTTTGTCTACATGTTTCTATTTTAGTTTGTGGTTACTTATGCTATAATTGGTGAGGATGTATCTGTGTTCTATGTTTGTGAAAAAGACATGGTTTTCTGTTGGCAGGATCATTTTGACTAATGTCTTGTTTAGTTTTTACAATGGGTGTATTGATGTTCTAGTGCTCACTGCAATGTTTAAGATGCTGCCTTTCCTAGGTACATGTTGTGTGACTCATGGATTATTAGTAAAAATAATATTTTCATATAGAGGAGGCCCTGGGTGTCAAATACGCTAGGTATGCCACTGGCTCTCATTTCTATATTTTAAAATGTTTGTTATAAAGCAATGTTTGAAGGATATATGCCATGGCTGTTATATTGCAGGATCTTGTCATGAGATGTTTTCCATTATTGCAGACTTAAGTCTGGTCAAGTTTAAGATATGGGATAATGTAACTGGTTGTTTTTTTCATTATGTATGTTTGTGGTTTATATTGATGCAGAATACTTACAAATCCATCATCAAGTGTATTCCAAGGCATTATTTTGTAGTGTCCCAAGAAACACTTCTTATATGCACAGTGCCCACCCATATTAGTTCTGGGCCCACCCAAAATGGTGGGTCTGGCTATGCCACTGCGGGAGAGGTTCCATGGGATTGGAGAACAGCGGATGTGGTCCCTCGTCACAAAACTGGTGATAGGGAAGAAGCTGGAAACTACAGGCCGGTAAGCCTCACTTCAGTTGTTGGAAAAGTAATGGAAGCGATGCTGAAGGAAAGTATAGTGAATTTCTTGGAAACCAATAAGTTGCAAGATCCGAGACAACATGGTTTTACCAAAGGTAAATCGTGCCAAATGAATCTCATTGAATTCTTTGACTGGGTGACCAGAGAAATGAATCAAGAACGTGCTATAGATGTAATCTACTTAGATTTCAACAAAGCTTTTGACACGGTTCCCCACAGGAGGCTCTTGAATAAACTTGACAGGTTAAAGATAGGACCCAATGAGGTGAACTGTATTAGGAACTGGTTGACAGACAGATGCCAGAGGGTGGTGGGTAATGGAATTCACTTGGATGAGAGAAAGGTGAGTAGTGGAGTGCCTCAGGGATCAGTGCTGGGGCCGATTCTGTTCAATATATTTGCGAGTGACATTGCCAAAGGGTTAGAAGGTAAAGTTTGCCTTTTTGCAGATGATACCAAGATTTGTAACAGAGTGGACACCCTGGAGGGAATGGAAAACATGAAAAAGGATCTGCAGAAGCTAGAAGAATGGTCTAAAGTTTGGCAATTAAACTTTAATGCAAACAAATGCAAAGTGAAGCACTTAGGGAGTAGAAATCCACGGGAGACGTATATGTTAGGCAGTGAGAGTCTGATATTTACAGACAGGGAGAAGGATCTTGGGTGATAGTATCTGAGGATCTGAAGGCGACGAAACAGTGTGACAAGGTGGTGGCCGTAGCCAGAAGGTTGGTAGGCTGTATAGAGAGGTGTGACCAGCAAAAGAAAGGAGGTGTTGATGCCCCTGTCAGAGGCGTAGCCAGGTTTTGATCTCAGGGGGAGCAGACTTTTATAAAATAGGCGCCGGTTGGGGTCAGCTAGACAGCAGTGTCTGTGTTGCTCAAGGGCTGTTGCAGGCACTGATTAATACAGGCTGTCTCTGTTGCATCCTGCCTACAAGGAAACAGTAAGTTACATCAGGAGGCAGGATGCAGAAGAGGTCCCTGGACTGTCCAGAGCAGGCAACCTGTCTTCTTAACTACTAGCACACACATTTATTCCACTGCTAGACACCTTGTTAACATTAGAGTAGCCATACTGGGTCAGACCAATGGTCCATCTAGCCCATTATCCTGTTTCCAACAATGGCCAACCCAGGTCACAAGCACCTGGCAGAACCCAAATTGTGACAACATTCCACGATAACAATCTAATACAAAATAGGGAGCCACAAAAGAAAAATAAAAACAACAAAAATTGAAATAGAGACCCCCTCCTCTCTGCCCAAGGAAGCCAGACTCTATAAACAGTGCAATACTGGTAAAAAAGAAACAGAAATGCATTTTCTCCTGTACTTTGCAAAATAAAAATTGAAAAAAATATACCTTTTACAAAACAAGTATTTGTATTTTCAAATGTAAGCCACATTTAATCCAACTTTGCTTGAGATAAAGTCGGCCTTATTTTCAAAAGTGATGGGCGCCCATATTTCGACCCAAATCGGGAGATGGGCGCCCATCTTGCAAAGGCGCCCAAATCGGTATAATCGAAAGCCGATTTTGGGCGTCTTCAACTTCAATCTGTCACGGAAACGAGCAAAGTTGACAGGGCGTGTCGGAGGTATGGTGAAGGCGGGACTGGGATGTGTTTATCGGCCAAGGAGAGATGGGCGCCCTTGGCCGATAATCGAAAAAAGAAAGGCATTTTTAGCGCGAATGTAGGTCACTTTTTTTAGACCCTTTTTTTCACAAACAAGTCCCAAAAAAGTGCCCTAAATGACCAGATAACCACTGGAGGGAATTGGGGATGACCACCCCTGACTCCCCCAGTGGTCACTAACCCCCTCCCACCAAAAAAAAAACTTTAACAACTTTTTTTTCCAGCCTGTATGCCAGCCTCAAATGCCATGCCCAGCTCCATCACAGCAGTATGCAGGTCCCTGGAGCAGTTGTTAGTGGGTGCAGTGGACGTCAGCCAGGTGGACCCAGGCCCACCCCCCCCCCCTACCTGTTACACTTGTGGTGGTAAATGGGAGCCCTCCAAACCACCCCCCCAAACCCACTGTACCCACATTTAGGTGCCCCCCTTCAGCCATAAGGGCTATGGTAATGGTGTAGAGTTGTGGGCAGTGGGTTTTGGGGGGATTTCAGGGGCTCAGCACCCAAAGGAAGGGAGCTATGGAGTTGGGAGGTATTTTACCTTTTTTTAAAATTGTTACAAGTGCCCCCTAGGGTGCCCGGTTGGTGTCCTGGCATGTGAGGGGGACCAGTGCACTACGAATCCTGGCCCCTCCCATGACCAAATGCCTTGGATTTGTTCGTTTTTGAGCTGGGCGTCTTCAGTTTCCATTATCGCTGAAAAATGAAACCGCCCACCTCAAATCTGCACAAATCCAATGCATTTATCTGGCACAAACCGTATTATCGAAAAAAAAGATGGGCGTCCATTTTTTTCGAAAATACGGTCTATCCTGCCCCTTCACGTACCCGTTCTCGGACATAGACACTGTATAATTATGGTACAGCCAGAGACCCCCCCCACTGGAATGGTGGCGGGCCCAGTCATAGAGCTCAGGCCATTACAGACCTTGGCTGAGTCAGAAATCTGATGGCTGACAACTCTGGGAGCTTACTGGAAAAGTATGGCCTAGTTTGTAGCCCGGATTGAGGCCTAAATAAGCTAAATTAGGAAAAGTTAAGTCAATAGATATGGAAACAAAATGGAGGATTTCAGCACAAAATGGAAGCTGTGTCTGTTACAAAGTGGAATTTTCTCTAATGTAAGTTAGAAAAACAAGTTGAGAAATGAGACTTTCCTGTGAGCAGGATTGTGGTCAGCCATGGTGTGAGAAAGGAAAGGTGTAGCTGGATGCAGGGTCTTGCTTAATATTTGTGGTCAAGCGAGCTAAAGACAAAACCATGGTAGCAAGATAGAAGCTACTCATTAGCATGAGCCAATCAGTGACAACCATGACATTAGCATAGATCCAATCAGGTATATTTACTGTCATATTATCCATATCCTGAGGGCACCTATAAAAATCAGGTTATTTCCTGGTTTAAGTTAGAGAGAGAAGGGTTGGCACTCTCTCTCTCCAAGGGAAACCAATGTGTCCAGCAGAATTGACAAATTACCTAATTGCTTTCCCTTGTAAAACCTCTAATTGGTAAGAGAAATTATAAAAGATTAGGAACTAATTAATACCTGTTTGCAGCTGGATTATTATATTCCTATAACTAATTGATTGTACGTGCCTGTTGTCAATCACTTATTTGACTTGTACCTTGGCAAATAAACTCCTCATTCCAAATGATGATTTGTGGGCTTCACTTAATGATGAAAGGCTGTAAGTATAAATGCTTTTGCTGTATCAGGCTGTCTTTCACTGCATTGTATAACCTGTGACATAAATCCAGTTTGTCATAAGGCTGGTATCTTTTCCTTAGACCTAACATCTCTCTTAGTGGCAATTCCTTTTAGAACTTCACAACTCCTTGATTACCCCAGCACTAGTGCTATTTAGAGATGGAGTCAGATTAAGGTCACTCCAGCCTTCTTGGGGGGCTCTGGACCCCTAAATTCACAACAACACCCATGGAGATGGGCGTTCGCGTTCGATTATGCCCCTCTGTGTGATATAAATGTGTAAAAAAAAAAAAATCCTTTATCCTCCACTTTTTAAGACACTGACTATCCTGCTGGATAGTGATGGTACAAAGAAAGCAAGTTTGGTCCAGTGAAGACTAACTCAAAATAACCTGTTCCTTAGATGGGCCTTAGTATTACCATTATTAAAAACGCGACCATACCATGCCTCTATGGCTATGTTCCACTAATGTTAAATGATTAACTGGATTTCTTGAAAGGATTATATAAACGTAGGATGCAAGACTAGTGACACAAATATACATTTATTTATTCAATATCACAATTCCTCATGCACAGCCACAAAACAACGTTTTAGGGTGGATAGTGTTCCTTTTATTATCAACCAGATAGAGATAAGAGTTTTCAGTTTTGGCACAGTCATCACAAGCAAAAAATATAAGAAAACCAATGGACTGCATTAGGGGCTTATAGCCCATTTATGTTTAGACAAAAGAGATCTGATGAAACAAAATATTTCTTTTTATTTTGACTTATAAAACCACTTGCCCCTGAGACACATTCAAAACAGAATAATCCATTTGTGTATCTAAAAGAAAGTTCTACAAAATAGATGATGTGATTCCATGTGCCCCAATGAAAGGAGAGTTTAATTCTACTTTCATTTAATTTCAATATATTCTATCACCTTTAAAACACCAGGCTTCCCAAGGCAGATTACAACAACAGTTAAGATGAACCCATCAGGAAACAGGATATCCTCACTGAAATCTGGACATCTGTATTGTATAGAACAAGAACAGTGAAGAAAAATGAGCTCAACCTATAGAGTTTATAATTGCGGTTTCTACCGGCTACAATATTTTTTGAAGCTGTTTTAGTGATATTCAATTGTTATTTCTTTTCTCCTCCCGCTTTTAAGGCACTGCCTATCTAACTGAAACAGCTTTAGACTTGCTACAGATGGGCCAACAATAAAAAATGACAAGGTGGAGGCAGCAGCTCATAAGTTTGCTTGCTTTGTTTCGAGTGAACGGCAATGACGGCTGCGCGGGGGAGAGGAAACAGATTAACCAAACCGGCTTACTTGCTTACAATGGACTAAATAGGCTCACTTCCACTCCTATTAAAACCTCCTTGGGCAGCTCTTTTTCCCTTCTCCACCCCCTCCCCGAGTCTTACATCTTTCGCGTTTTGCCCATAGCCTCTCTACAGTCCGCGTGGTCATTTTCAGTGCCCTGAAGCGTTCTCAGTCCGGCACTGGCGATTCAGATAGTCAGCCTTCTTGCCAGCGTTGGGGCCTCTCCTCAGGCGCGTCCCGCCTACTGTAATACAGCATCCTGTTTTCCGCAGAGGTAGGACGCGCCTGAGGAGAAGTCCCGATGCTGGCAAGAACGCTATCTGAATCGCCGGTGCAGGACGGAGAACTCTTCAGGGCTGTAAAAATGGCCACGCGGATGGGAGAGGCAGAAGAGACATGAGAAGCTCGCAAGGGAGGGAAGAGGACAGAGGTAGAGAACGATATTGGCATGTGGCGGCAGCGGCGCATAGGTGCCATTTTTTCTAAAAGTCTGTTTGGGGGAGCAACCGGTCTCCCTGTGCCCCACCTAGCTACGCCACTGGCCCCTGTACAAGTCGTTGGTGAGGCCCCACCTGAAGTATTGTGTTCAGTTTTGGAGGCCTTATCTTGCAAAGGATGTAAAAAGAATTGAAGCGGTGCAAAGAAAAGCTACAAAAATGGTATGGGATTTGTGTTACAAGACGTATGAGGAGAGACTTGCTGACCTGAACATGTATGCCCTGGAGGAAAGGAGAAACAGGGGTGATATGATACAGACGTTCAAATATTGGAAAGGTATTAATCTGCAAACAAATCTTTTCCGGAGACGGGAAGGCAGTAGAACTAGAGAACATGAAATGAGGTTGAAGGGGGGCAGACTCAAGAAAAATGTCAGGAAGTATTTTTTCATGGAGAGAGTGATGGATACTTGGAATGCCCTCCCGCAGGAAGTGGTGATGAAAACGGTAACGGAATTAAAAAATGCGTGGGATAAACATAAAGGAATCCTGTTCAGAAGGAATGAATCCTCAGAAGCTTAGCAGATTGGGTGGCAGCACTGGTGGTTGGTTTGCGGGGCTAGTGTTTGGGAGGCGGAGCTAGTGCTGGGCAGACTTCTATAGTCTGTGCCCTGAAAATGGCAGATACAAATCAAGGTCAGGTATACATATAAAGTAGCACATATGAGTTTATCTTGTTGGGCAGACTGGATGGACCGCACAGATCTTTCTCTGCCATCTTCTACTATGTAACCATGGATGCAGACCTTCTCCATATCCATGGAGATCAGATATTCACCTGTCCTCTTTAAGGCTAATACTGACCGCAGAGTTTCCATACAGAAATGTGGAACCCAGAGGAAGGCACTGACCCCCTTGAGATTCAGAATGGGTCTGTCAGAACTGCCCTTTTTGGGGACCATGAATTAGATGGAATATCTCCCCCACCCCTGTTCTTGACAGGGAACCAGCTCCACCAACGCCAGTTAAAGCAATCACTAGAGGATGAACAGGGAGAGCTTGCTGCCCATCTACACCACCGCAGTGGCGTAGCCAGAAGGCAATTTTTGGGTGGGCCAACAGGTTGGATGGGTGGGCACTACCCCCCCCCCCCACACGTCCAGAACCTCTCCCTTCCCTTCAGCCTGCTCCCCTTTGTCTTCCTCACCCCCCCCCCCCACACACATGTCCAGAACCTCTCCCTTCCCTTCAGCCCCCTCCCCTTGCAGGGCGAGCAGACCACTGTCTTCCTCACCCTCTCCCACCCCCGCCGCAGCGCTTGTATTCAACGTTATTGGCGCTGCCTCCGAGGGTTCGATACAGCATCAATACATTCAGTTTATTTGACTTCACTTGTTTATTAACACATGCGCAACATATTCCTTTCTCCTGAATGGAAATCTTAAAAGGTATTTTTATTATCTCATTTCTCTCTGTCACACCTCAATGCTGCATTAGGGTCATTTACACAAGCACAGCTGAGATCTTACTGGAAAGCACTGCCTAATTTAAGCATACTCATTAAAACGATGATTGAAGATCATTTTAAAGAAGCCAAAATTGAAAATAAGGCATCCAAGAGGCAAAACTATTTATCGATTTCCCCTAAGATTCGAATTCTTATTGCGATAAAATCTAGCCACTATCATGGATAGAGTTTTAGACGAGGATACGGGGCTGACCTGAACTATTATAGGAAATTAAAAAAGAGAGAAAGAAATTGGGCTTCAGCAGCTCAAAAAGAAACGGAGAAGCCAGCTAACTTAATTAAGGGCCAGATGCACTCAGCATTATTCTCGAGTCTAGACACTACGGGAAATCGCATTAGTACAGCTGGCTTTTAAGTAAGTGTCAGGAATCATAAGTAGAGCGTTTTTGTTCAACAGCATGACCACCGGTCCCCATCACAATTCAAATGAAAAATAAAACTTAATAGCCTGCCATAAAAATGTGGAAATGCCTGTGGACTTACTGGAATGTAGCTGAGTTGTTTTGGTACCGTTACATCTAAAAGCAGTCTCTGTCTGGGCACTGCTAAACAAGGCTCCAGTGCACAGGTGGTCACATCCTCCACCTCACAGTCTCCGTCTTCCACCCCCGTGGCAACGCTTGCAATTTGCTACCGGCGCTGCCTGACAGCAACTCACAGACGCGGAGCCGATGACCTGCTCCAGGACCTTCCCTCTGCCGCGTGCGTTCTTTCCTGCGTAAACAGGAAGTTGAATCAGCGCGGCAGAGGGAAGACCCCGGAGCAGGACGCTGTGCCATGTCTGTCAGCTGAGCTGTCAGGCAGTGCCGGTAGCAAATCACAAGCGCTGCCACGGGAGTGGGAGACGGAGACTGTGAGGTGGAGGAGGCAGCGCCGATAGCGTTGAATACAAGCGCTACGGCAGGGGTGGGAGAGGGTGAGGAGACATGGTGAGGGAGGGACTCTTCAATCTGGATGGGCCTGACTCAAAACTGGGCGGGCCTGGGCCCATCCAGGCCCACCCGTAGCTATGCCCCTGCACCATCAATGGGGTCAGTGTGAGTGCCTCCCTACAGGAATTCAGCTCAGCTTACTGGGACCTTCGAGCTTGCCTGTTGCCTCAACACTAAGCTGCTCATCACTGAGCCAAAGTGTGTGAGCTTTACTTTTATGTCATATTATTCTTATTTTTTTGAACATCTTTATTCCTCTAACAATAGTCAGGAGAATGCAGCTCCTTTGTTTATTTCCAGGCTGCAGGGGAGCAGCAGTGGGGAGCATGCAGCCTCCCCTGCTAGCAGGGTCCCCATGGAGGCTAATACCAGCAAGCCTTATGCTAGAGTTTTGGGCTGCAGAAGGAGACACTCCTCTGAGGATAATGACCATGGTCCAAATGCCAGGAATAACACTGGCACAAAGACTCAATATCATGGAATACAGAGCATGGACTGCATCCTGGGGAGTTAGGCCTATGCAAGGAACCTACTGCACCAAACCAGATTAATGTTTATCATCTGCTGGAGGTACAAAAATAGTGGAGAATTCCAAGTTACACCAGCCCTTACACCAGTGATATCATGAGAATTATCTTTACCTTAATCTTCTGGTAGAGGTACTCAATCCATTAGTCTGGACTGGTCTAGCTGGTGTCTAGCTGAATGATAAGAAGGGGCCTACTTAGTAAGCTGTATTAGAAAAGTGAAGGGCAATTCTATAACCTAGGCACCCATATTTATGTGTGCAATATGGGTATAAAAAAAAATGTTGAAAACACTAGCACTTATTTGAATATGTGTGCACATACCTGTATAAGTGATAGCAGAGTGCCTAAGCACTATGCTGTAAATACCCATTACCTTAAGCAGTATTGGCAAAAGGGGGCATACACAGGGGTGAACCATGGGTGGGACATAGGCAGGGGTCCCACTTATGTGCATAACTTACAAAATAGTGTAAGTTACTGTATGTGCATCCCTGCTTCATTTAGGCATTCATACTTACATAAGGTCTATGACTGGCATAAGTACGAGTGCCTAAATGTTAGGCTCACTGTTATTGGGTTATGCTGGTATTCTATAATGGAACCTAACTGCCTAAGATCTGTTATAGAATAGGCTCTTATCATTTGGCATTGAGGTGACTTAATGGGGGTGCCCAATTATAGAACTGCCTCTATAATGTCCATCAGTGCCTAGTTAATAGTATTGAGTGATTAAAGTGCATTATCTGCTGCTTAACATTAAAGTGCATTACTACTACTTAACATTTCTAGAGCGCTACTAGGGTTACGCAGCGCTGTACAAATTAACAAAGAAGGATGGTCCCTGCTCAAAGGAGCTTACAATCTAAATAACGAAATGTCAAGTTGGGGCAGTCTAGATTTCCTGAGTACAGGTGTAGTGGTTCGGTGCCGAAGGCGACATTGAAGAGGTGGGCTTTAAGCAGTGATTTGAAGATGGGCAGGGAGGGGGCCTGGCGTATGGGCTCGGGGAGTTTGTTCCACGCATGGGGTGAGGCGAGGCAGAAAGGGCGGAGCCCGGAGGTGGTGGAGAAGGGTACTGAAAGGAGGGATTTGTCTTGAGAGCGGAGGTTACGGGTGGGAACGTAAGGGGAGATGAGGGTTGAGAGGTAAGGAGGGGCTGCAGATCGAGTGCATTTGTAGGTTCGTAGCAGAAGCTTGAACTGAATGCGGTACCTGATCGGAAGCCAATGAAGTGACTTGAGGAGAGGGGTGATATGAGTGTATCGGTTCAGGCGGAAGATAAGACGTGCAGCAGAGTTCTGAACGGACTGAAAGGGGGATAGGTGGCTAAGTGGGAGACCAGTGAGGAGTAGGCTGCAGTAGTCAAGGCGAGAGGTAATGAGAGAGTGGATGAGAGTTCGGGTGGTGTGCTCAGAGAGGAAAGGGCGAATTTTGCTAATGTTATAGAGGAAGAAGCGACAGGTCTTGGCTATCTGCTGGATGTGCGCAGAGAAGGAGAGGGAGGAGTCGAAGATGACACCGAGGTTGCGGGCAGATGAGACGGGGACGATGAGGGTGTTATCAACCGAGATAGAGAGTGGAGGTAGAGGAGAAGTGGGTTTGGGTGGGAAGACAAGAAGTTCGGTCTTGGCCATGTTCAGTTTCAGGTGGCGGTTGGACATCTAGGCAGCAATGTCGGATAAGCAGGCTGATACTTTGGCCTGGGTTTCCGCAGTGATGTCTGGTGTGGAGAGATAAAGCTGGGTGTCGTCAGCATAAAGATGATAGTGGAAGCCATGAGACGAGATCAGGGAGCCCAGGGAAGAGGTGTAGATTGAGAAAAGAAGGGGTCCAAGGACAGAACCCTGAGGGACTCCAACGGAGAGCGGGATAGGGGTGGAGGAAGAACCATGAGAGTGTACTCTGAAGGTACGATGGGAGAGATAAGAGGAGAACCAGGAGAGGACAGAGCCCTGGAACCCAAAAGAGGACAGTGTGTCGAGAAGTAAGTTGTGATTGACAGTGTCAAAAGCGGCGGATAGGTCGAGGAGAATGAGGATGGAGTAATGACCTTTGGATTTGGCGAGGAACAGGTCATTGCAGACTTTGGATAATGCCATTTCTGTTGAGTGTAGTGGGCGAAACCAGATTGAAGCGGATCGAGGATGGCATGAGAGGCGAGAAAATCAAGGCAATGGCTGTGAACGGCGCATTCAAGTATTTTGGAGAGGAAGGGTAGGAGGGAAATGTGGCGGTAGTTGGGACTGAGGGGGAGGGTGATGAAGTGTGAATGTGATCAGGTGATGGTCAGAAATGGGAAGAGCAGAGGCGCAGAAATTGGAGGGCAAGCAGGTAGAAGAGAGGACGAGATCAAGACAGTGACCAGATTTGTGAGTAGGGGTGGTGGAGCTCAGTTGGAGGTTGAAGGAGGAGGTTAGAGTGAGGAATTGAGAAGCGTATGAGTCGGATGGGTTATCAGTGTGTATGTTGAAGTCACCAAGAATGAGGGATGGGGATGCGGGCTCAAGAAAAACGGAGAGCCAGGCATCGAAGTCGGTAAGGAAGGAAGGAAGGGAGGGACTTATCAGGGGGGTGGTAAATGACTGCAACTTGGAGTGGCAGCGGCTAGAATAGACGGATGGAATGGACTTCAAAGGATGAGAAGCAGTGAGACTGTGGTAGGAGGAGGGGTTGAAAACTGCAGGAGGGCGAAAGTAGTAGGCCAATGCCGCCACCGCGGCTAACTGGGCGGGGCGAATGGGAGAAAAGATAGCCTCCGTGGCATAGGGCTGCGACTGAGGCAGAGTCGTCGGGGGTGAGCCAGGTTTCAGTTAGGGCGAGCAGTTGAAGGGAATGGGAGATGAAGAGATCATGGGTGAAGGTAAGTTTGTTGCAGATTGAGCGGGCATTCCATAGGGCACACGAGAAGGGGAGGGAGGAAGGGGGGAGGAGGGGAATGGAGATGAGATTGGAGATATCGCGGGAACGTTTGCATAGATGAGACAAGGACATGTGTGGTGGACCTGGGTTGGGATTGATGTCTCCCGCGGATAGCAGGAGAAGGAGCAAGAGAGAGCGGAGAAGGGTGGGGGAGGTAGGGTGACGAAGGCGATGAAGACGGGATGCGCTTAGGAGGAATGGGGAAGGGTTCATGGCAGGAAGGAGGTGTTGGAGGTTGAGAGCTAGGAAGGAGGAGGAGGACAGTAGGGATGGTATTGCAGTAGTGAGCAGGATGGGGGAGGATGGGTAGTGAGTTCGTGTGGTATACAGCGGTGGGAGGGGGAAAAGATTAGGGAGGGATAGGGCGAGGAATAGAATGTGAATAGGGGCCATGAGTAGTGAGTGAGGTGTTTATGGGGGCAGTGAGGTGTTTATGGGGGCAGGTAGCTGGGTTGGGAGACAGGCAGGTTGAGGTGAGCAGCCATGTAGGAGAGTGATGGGCTGGCAGGACGATGGACTTGGAGGCAGGCAGGTTTCAAGGTGAGTAGCCAGTCGGGAGGGTGAAGGGCTGGGAAGTGGCAGGTTGTTGATGGGCAGACAAGCAGGCAAGTTGAAGGGCTGACAAGTGGCAGGCAGAATGATTGGCCAGCAGGCAGGCTGAATGATTGGTTAGCAGGCAGGCGGGCAGGAACAGGTGGTTGGCTAGTAGGCAGGTTGATTGGTTAGCAGGCTGCAGCAGAAGGACTGGAGCAAGCAGGGAGAAGCTGAACAGGCGGGCTGGAGCAAGCTGGTGCAGATGGACTGGAACGAGCAGGGGGAAGCTGGAAAAGCTGGATCAGGCTGACTGGAACAAGCTGGATCAGGCGGGTTGGAACAGCTGGAGCAGAAGGACTGGAGCAAGCAGGGAGAAGCTGCTCAGGTGGGCTGGCACAAGCTGAAGTAGATGGCTGGAACAAGCAGGGAGAAGCTGGATCAGGCGGGCTGGAACAAGCTAGATCAGGCGGGCTGGGACAAGCTGGATCAAACGGGCTGGAACAGCTGGAGCAGGAGGATTGGAGCAGGCAGGAAGAAGCTGATCAGGCGGGCTGGAACAAGCTGGTGCAGATGGACTGGATCGAGCAGGGAGAGCAGAATTACAATTACAATTAATGAGTTGCATTGCATGCAACTGCATATAAAGCAATAACACAACATGCTATTTCAGGAAAGTTAACAGTACCTCTGGAACTGATGTTAACTTTCCCTCAGTAGCATATACATTCTAATGTGTTAACCTATGTGCCTTGGGAAGCACTTAAAGAGCTTAGCTGTTAGAAGCAAAAGCCCACATCCAAGGCAGCAATCCCTAGTAGGCATATACACATGATGAGAGAGACAGTGTATATGCCTACTAGGGATTGCTGCCTTGGATGTGGGCTTTTGCTTCTAACAGCTAAGCTCTTTAAGTGCTTCCCAAGGCACATAGGTTAACACATTAGAATGTATATGCTACTGAGGGAAAGTTAACATCAGTTCCAGAGGTACTGTTAACTTTCCTGAAATAGCATGTTGTGTTATTGCTTTATATGCAGTTGCATGCAATGCAACTCATTAATTGTAATTGTAATTCTGCTCTCCCTGCTCGATCCAGTCCATCTGCACCAGCTTGTTCCAGTGAAATGTGTTGAAAAATCTTGCCCTCAAGGCCCTACTCAATTTGCAAAAAGATAAAATAAAATGAAATAAATTGTGTCCGCCCCCTTCCCAGCACCCACAGGGGCATCTCTGGAGGTTTGATTGGGGGGGGGGGGGGGGGGACAATCTAGTTACTCCTGCCCTGGTGGTACCTTCTTACAAAATGACCACCTGACCTCTAGTAGTAGTCTCACTAGAGGTCAGCCAGCACCATTTAGGAAGATGATGCCAAGACAGCAGGAATGACTGGAGATTGCTCCTGTCCAATTAGACACCCAGAGAAACCTTGATGTGTGATGGGTGTGCCTGGACCCAATTAAGGACTTAGGGAAACAGAAACTCTCTAACTTGCATACATCAGGGGCATAAGGCTATAGAAACAGGCAGCTTCCTAGCAAGACTGTAGTCCTGCAGTGGCAAGGCATAGACTTATTTATTTTATTTATTTATTAGGATTTATTTACCACCTTTTTGAAGGAATTCACTCAAGGCGGTGTACAATAAGAATAGATCAAACATGAAGATAGACAATTACAGCAGTAAAAATACTCAAATAACAATACAAAGACCAGGGGAGGTCTGGGGGTCCCTAGACTGGATTTATACCATAGAGCCGCACAAGCTAAATCCGCTGTGGAATGGTTCCAGGAAGCCCCTCACAAACTTTGGGTACAGATGGAACAATATACATTATGCAGCCCCTTGAAGTTGGGCCAATTACTCTGGCTGCAGCCTAAATATCATCATTTGGGGGAGGAGGTGAGCCCAATAATTAGGTTCACTTTGCTCTATTGGGATAAATTAGAGCGCTCAAAGAGAACATATTGCTCCCGGCTGTCACCTATTGCTTGTAATTTAGCATTTCCATTAGGATGCTCACGCTCAGTTTTTACTAGATGGGAAAGGCAAGGGAGGGGGGCAGTTGATAAGTAAAGACACTTTTATATCATTCCGGGAATTGGCACACACCTACAATTTACCTTCAACAGACCATTATGCCTATACTCAACTGGTTCACTTTCTTACTTCAGAAGGCCGACGTGCCCATTTATTTGGAGACGTAACCCTTTTAGAAGAACTTTGTGTTTGGGAACAAGGGACACGAGGCCTTATTACTTTGCTTTATGGGTATTTGCGAGATAATTTGTGTGTTAGTCACAAACATAGGGTGTTGTGGGAGAAAGACTTAGCGGTGAGTTACTCTGCAGAAGAGTGGCAGAGGTTAGAGAGGCACTCAGTACACATATCTCCAGTGGTAAATGTTCAAGAAAATTTGACAAAAGTACTATACTGCTGGTATCTCACCCCGGTAAGGCTTAGTCATATATTTGGATCAGTTTCACCGACCTGTTGGCGTAAATGTGGTCAATGTGGTACACTAGTTAGGTCATATTTGGTGGACATGTTACAAAGTAAAAGCTTTCTGGAAAACTGTCCAGGCCAGGATTGGATACTGAGTGGGAGTTGAGATACCATGGGATCCATCTGTATTTTTTTGTTTCATAAGACTATTTTGAGTGTGAGTGAACATGGTCAAATATTAATCAAACACTGCCTCTGTGCAGGCAGATTGCTTATTGCTCGCTCGTGGAAACAAAATAATAGCCCATCAGTAGTCCAATGGCTGACCCTACTGCGGAACATTGCAGAGAGAGAACGATTGGTAGCGAAGGACTAAGATCTGGGAGCCTCTGGGTATTCCGACGCATTAATAAGCTGTAGAGAAACATCTGCTATGTTCAATTATTGCTGTTACCCTGGTTACTGTAAGGGGGGAGGGGTTTGGAAGGTAAATTAATCAATAGTTTTGCTGCAAAAGGTGAAGGGGGAAGGGGGGGGGGGGGAAATTGTAAAATAACAGGAATTCTGAATGTTTAACTACTCATTGGACGGGTATTACTACTACTACTACTACTTAGCATTTCTATAGCGCTGCCAGGGTTACGCAGCGCTGTACAAGTTTAAACATGGGGAAGGACAGTCCCTGCTCAAGAGAGCTTACAATCTAAAGGTAAAAACTATGTAGTCAGTGTAGGTATCAGGAATGGGAAGGTGGTTAGGCACCAAAAGCAAGGGAAAAGAGATGGGCCTTGAGTAAGGACTTGAAAATGGGCAGGGAGGGCGCATGGTGTATGGGCTCAGGAAGTCTGTTCCAGGCATAAGGTGATGCGAGGCAGAAGGGGCGGAGTCTGGAGTTAGCGGTGGTGGAGAAGGGTACAGAAAGGAGTGATTTGTATTGGAGAAACAATGTTTAAGTTTTATAGTGCATACGAGCAGGGCCGACCCTAGGGTTTCTAGCGCCCTCCTGCAGTCTATTAGTCGGCGCCCCTACCTATCCAGGGGTGGGATCACTATGGCTCCGCCCCCACAGTAGACACACCCCTTTTACCAGCCATGGCATCATTGAAAATATTACACCAGTATAGAAGAAAAATAACTTAGCACACAGACCAGGAATTAGGAGAACAGACAGTCTTGCCAACTCTGAAAAACAATGTGTTATCAAAATTTCAGAATCTAACAAACTGATCCCTATTCAGACACTTGGCCTTGCAGTCACACATGTAGAACAGAGATAGCCCCTCTTCAAATTCTTCAAAAATTAACCTGAAATCTTAAGAAGTTAGACTCTGCATGCAGCACAATAGCCTTCCCCATAAGCGCCCCGTATAAGAGGCTTGAGGAGGCTAAGCCTCCCCAGCCCAATCTTGACGTTCCCCTGACTGCTGCCCTCACAAACGCAGGGCTTCCGCAGCAGCCAGGGAGCTCTCCCACCGTCCTTCCTGCTCTCCCCGTCGGGGAGTCCCCGACCGGCAGCTCTCCTTGCCCCCCTTCCGCACGTTACCCCAACCCCCCGCCAGGGCCCACCCAACATCCCCTCGCAATTTGCCTGCCTCTTATCTTCACCCGTACCCGTCGCCGTCAGCGCTGCCTCACTGCCTGCCATTCATTTTCACAGGCAGCTCCGTTCCCGCTCCCCTTTGCCGCGTCCACTCCTCCAGCTCTCTCTGATGCACTTCCTGTTAAACAAGGTTGAAGATAAGAATGCTTTAGGGAGTCAGGGACCGAGGCAGCATGCTGGCTGGTAGAGGTGAGAGAGGGAGGTGGGAAATGTTGGGGGGAGATGCATGGGGAGAGAGAGGGAGAAATGCTGGATGTGAAGGAGGACGGAGGGACAGATGCACATCAAGAGAAAAGGGGAAATGTTGGAACATGGATGTGGGAGGGAGGGAGACAGAGAGAGAGAGATGCTGTATGGGGATGGAAGGGATGCTATAAGGGGAAGGAAGAGGAAGAAAGAGATAGATGTTGGGCCCAGGGTGCAAGGAAAGGAGATACTGAGAGTGATATGGGCAGTGGGAGAGAAGAAGGAGGGAAGAGAGGTTGTACATGGGGATGGATGAGAGGGAGGGATAGATATACACTAGAGGGGAAAGAGAAAAAGAGGGAGATTGTGGATCCAGGGACAGAAGGGAGTGAGGAGAAATGCTGGATATGGATGGAGGGAAAATGGCTGAATTTAAGGGCTGGATTGAAACAATTTGAGGGCAGATGTTTAAAGTGTAGAAAGGATAGGGACAGGGCTACAGATGGTAGATAGGACGCATAAGGACACAGGAGGATGGTGGACATGGTGCGAGAAAAAATATCAAATGAAAAGAAGACACTGTGTAAAACAGAAGACACTGGGACCAAAGTGAATAGAAAAACTAAATGATCAGACAACAAAGGTAGAAAAAAGCATTTTATTCAGAATTTATTAACTGGAATATGTCAGCTTTTGGAAATATGCATTTGTGATGTTTTGCATGTAAGTTTCAATTTTTCTAGTATTGCTGCGTGCTGAGTCTGACTTCTTGAGGTAACTTTCCAGTTCAGTATTTTGCCTTCATATCTGTTGTGTCATGTGTTTTTCATGTGTGATCAAGGTGTAGTATTCTGCTAGCGTGTAGTATTTTCAGCCCTTTTTGGGTTTTTTTTTTTGTTTCACTAGGTTGTGTACTGGTGTTTTAGAGCCCGGTGTAATTACAGTGCTCCCTTTCCACGCATAAGGTTGTAGCTCGTCCTGTCCTTGGAATTAGTACTGTTATGGTTTGGTAAGGTTATGAGTGTGTTTTTGCACAAGTTTGTGTATAGTGTTTTGCAGTGGAGAAATTATGTATTGGCCTTACTGAGGTGGCACCAAATCATCAGAAAGGGTTTTAGAGCCTAAATCATGACACACTACCTCTTGAAGGATCTACATACAGTTGTTTATAAAAGGAGCTCATTGTGAACACTTTCCACCCTAAAAGGGTGTTTTGTGGCTCTACATGAGAATTGTGATATTATGATCCCTTGTTTCATATTGTTGACAGTCTGCATTTTCCGTATGGGTAGTATATTGGTTTATTAGGGTCTGCCCAGTGTTATGGTACAGTAAGGTTTATGAGTGTGTTTTTGCACAAATTTGTGCATAGTGTTTTGCAGTTGAGTAATTGTGGTTAGTACATGCTTTGAGCAACCACTTTATTCTTTGATATATGATACATATTTAATATCTAAATTTAATAAAAAGGTATTAATTGTGACTTATTTTTACTTATTTTTTTTCTGTGTTGTCAGACAATTATAGATATAAGTCCTGCCCCTGGCCCCACCCCTAATCCCGCCCCCTTTAGCCTCCCCAAACAGTTGGGCCACCGACCGCCTATGGCCTTCCCATCCAGCACAGCTTAGGATCTAGCTAGGGCAGACTTAATCAGCATAAACTAACATATTCTACAATCTGAGTTGGACAGACTAACAGGAGTTACTGAAGTGGGAATGAGAGATAGGAGATTGGTGATGGTTAGGAATTGAAAGCAGCCATCTAGGCCTCCTGTCCTGTGAGTTGCTGTGTTGGGGTGGGGGTGGAAAAAGGTGGGTCAGGTGCAGCACTAAACAGCAGTCTCTGACAAAACAAGGGTCCAGGCTGTGCTGTGCTGTCTCTGAGCCCTCTCTGGGCTGGATTCCAGCTCCTGGTTTCACTCTCAATCTCAATGTGTTTGGAGCAGTGAGGTCCTCTGACAAACACAACAGGAGGATATTTCTCTGCTTGGGAGGGGGGAGGGGACTGGACAGAGAGCTGACAGCTCCTGCTTTGGAGCCAGACTGAGATGAGCAGGAGAGATTAGATAAACAAAAGCCTCAGCAGGCGCCCTTGAAGGCAGACGCCCTCCTGCAGTGCATAGCCTGCTTACCGGGTTTGACCGGCCCTGCATACGAGAGCCTATAGGCTTACTGTTTTGACTGTATTTCTATTTTGCTTGACTTATTCAATAAAGATTCATGTTTCAGATTTAAAAAAAAATTTAGTTCCATGTATGTCCATTTTCCTGAAGCTGTCATAGAGCCTGGTGTCCCTTGCTAGTTTCACATTCAGGGGAGAGAGGGGGACAGCAACAACTGGGCAATTAAGGACGTAACTTTCCAATGGACAGCTGCTGAATCAGAGCACTTATCTGTAACCTGGATGTGACAAGCACCAGGTCTAAATAACAACAAGATAGCAGGGAAATGAAGTCGGGCTTTCCAAAAATCTTGCCAGTAGCTTAGTTAGAGGGAGAAATAGTCAATTTCATATAATCATCAATCTCCTTCTAAGAGAATGTCATATCTAAATATTTGTGCACCTAGTAGGACTAGGTACCCTGGCACATAGGCAGATTAGCTTCCTTAAACCGCTCCGTACAGCGTGGAAGTGGTGGAGAAGTCGGCAAGAGAGAAGCCCACTCACCTCGCCCTTTCAGAGGCTGGTAGGGCTGGTGGACTTCCCGGCGGGTATGGGACATTCGGTATTTAGGAGATGGGCAGAGAATGGGTATGTGACTTGGGGAGATTTGGTAACTACAAGGGGAGATGGGTTCCTTCCATTCTCCCAAGTGAAAGAAACATGGAATATCCCAAATAACCATATGTTACACTATATGCAAGCACGACATTATTGGCAACAACTGTGGGGGAAGTATGGGCATAGTTGGACATATGGAGGTATGGATGAGATGGTGCTGCGCTTACCCCCAAAAGGAAATAAATTGTCCATGTGGTATAAGCTGACAAAAATGGTTTTATCTGCTGACAGGGAGGGAGGAGCTGTCTCGGGCTGGAATAGAGAGATGGGAACTGATTATTCGCAATCCCAATTTAATTTCTTGTTTGTGAGGCTTGCTGAATTTGTCAAAGCTGCAGATTGGCAAGAAACCCAGTGTAAGCTGCTCCATAGAGCATTTATTACACGTGAACGGGGAAAACAAATGAAACTATGGGATTCGGACATATGCACTAAGTGCCTATTGGGCACTGGCACTTTTTTTGCATAGTTTTCTGGAATGTTCTAAACTGGCTTTATGGAATGACATCTTTAAGGTGCTGAATTCAGTGCTTGGGGTTGAGGTGGAATGGTCCTATCAATCGTTGTTGTTGGGGGATCAGTCGGAACTCCTAGAGCAGGGGTTCTCACAACCACAAAGGAGATTCTTATATATGACAACCCTGACAGCGAAGAAAACTATATTGCAGTGTTGGACAACAGCAGACTCAGTACCATACAATTGCTGGGTAGTAAAGGTTAAAGAAGTGGCACAGCATGAGACATCACTATTTAAGCAGTCTCCCGACTTAGATAACAGGACATATGCCTCACTTTGGCAGAAATTAGCAGTTATAGTATGATAGTACGGCTTCTTAGCATCTCCAGAGCTGTAGGGAGGAGGGAGAGAGGGGAGGCAGGTAGGGGAGCTCGGTGGGAGGGGAGGGGTAGGATGGATGAGTGAGTACACTTTTCTCTTTGTATGGAATAGTTAGGGGGGTGGAGGGAAGGGTGAGGGGATATTTGGTGGGGGGGATTAAAGATGGAAAAAGTCAGTGCAATTATGCTAAGTGGAGGATATAGGATTATATTCCCGTTCTCACTGTTAAGATGTTTATAACACTGTTGGCATGTTTCAGTCTATGTGGTTTGTGAGTATGTATTGTACTGATGACAATAAAGAGAATAAAAAAAAAAAAAGAACTATAATTTATACTTGTTTTCTCTCCCTGAGACAATCATATACTAGTGGAGGAGTGGCCTAGTGGTTAGGGTGGTGGACTTTGGTCCTGGGGAACTGAGGAACGAACTGAGGCACAGGCAGCTCCTTGTGACTCTGGGCAAGTCACTTAACCCTCCATTGCCCCATGTAAGCTGCATTGAGCCTGCCATGAGTGGGAAAGCATGGGGTACAAATGTAACAAAAATAAATATACTACAAATTGGCACCTGTGGGGCATAATAAGTCAATGTCACATGGAGGAATTGAATCACCCAGGTTTCTGTGATCCAAATTATGGTAGAATTGCACTCTTCTAATACATCCTGTAATCGAGTAATTTTATTTTCTATCAACAAGCAGAAATGAGTCAGGCACAAAAGTAGCTGACTTCATCTGACCACACCAAATACAACTGCTCTCTCAGAGCTCAGAACTTAATATTAATTTCTGGGCATGTACAGTGGTGGAAATAAGTATTTGATCCCTTGCTGATTTTGTAAGTTTGCCCACTGACAAAGACATGAGCAGCCCATAATTGAAGGGTAGGTTATTGGTAACAGTGAGAGATAGCACATCACAAATTAAATCCGGAAAATCACATTGTGGAAAGTATATGAATTTATTTGCATTCTGCAGAGGGAAATAAGTATTTAATCCCTCTGGCAAACAAGACCTAATACTTGGTGGCAAAACCCTTGTTGGCAAGCACAGCGGTCAGACGTCTTCTGTAGTTGATGATGAGGTTTGCACACATGTCAGGAGGAATTTTGGTCCACTCCTCTTTGCAGATCATCTCTAAATCATTAAGAGTTCTGGGCTGTCGCTTGGCAACTCGCAGCTTCAGCTCCCTCCATAAGTTTTCAATGGGATTAAGGTCTGGTGACTGGCTAGGCCACTCCATGACCCTAATGTGCTTCTTCCTGAGCCACTCCTTTGTTGCCTTGGCTGTATTGGGTCATTGTCGTGCTGGAAGACCCAGCCACGACCCATTTTTAAGGCCCTGGCGGAGGGAAGGAGGTTGTCACTCAGAATTGTACGGTACATGGCCCCATCCATTCTCCCATTGATGCGGTGAAGTAGTCCTGTGCCCTTAGCAGAGAAACACCCCCAAAACATAACATTTCCACCTCCATGCTTGACAGTGGGGACGGTGTTCTTTGGGTCATAGGCAGCATTTCTCTTCCTCCAAACACGGCGAGTTGAGTTCATGCCAAAGAGCTCAATTTTTGTCTCATCTGACCACAGCACCTTCTCCCAATCACTCTCGGCATCATCCAGGTGTTCACTGGCAAACTTCAGACGGGCCGTCACATGTGCCTTCCGGAGCAGGGGGACCTTGCGGGCACTGCAGGATTGCAATCCGTTATGTCGTAATGTGTTACCAATGGTTTTCGTGGTGACAGTGGTCCCAGCTGCCTTGAGATCATTGACAAGTTCCCCCCTTGTAGTTGTAGGCTGATTTCTAACCTTCCTCATGATCAAGGATACCCCACGAGGTGAGATTTTGCGTGGAGCCCCAGATCTTTGTCGATTGACAGTCATTTTGTACTTCTTCCATTTTCTTACTATGGCACCAACAGTTGTCTCCTTCTCGCCCAGCGTCTTACTGATGGTTTTGTAGCCCATTCCAGCCTTGTGCAGGTGTATGATCTTGTCCCTGACATCCTTAGACAGCTCCTTGCTCTTGGCCATTTTGTAGAGGTTAGAGTCTGACTGATTCACTGAGTCTGTGGACAGGTGTCTTTCATACAGGTGACCATTGCCGACAGCTGTCTGTCATGCAGGTAACGAGTTGATTTGGAGCATCTACCTGGTCTGTAGGGGCCAGATCTCTTACTGGTTGGTGGGGGATCAAATACTTATTTCCCTCTGCAGAATGCAAATAAATTCATATACTTTCCACAATGTGATTTTCCGGATTTAATTTGTGATGTGCTATCTCTCACTGTTACCAATAACCTACCCTTCAATTATGGGCTGCTCATGTCTTTGTCAGTGGGCAAACTTACAAAATCAGCAAGGGATCAAATACTTATTTCCACCACTGTATGTCTCTTCCATTAAGCTACTTCTCAGCTCCTTAGTTTTTGTTTTTTTTCGCTCCACTGAATTGACATGTGACAAAGCTCTCCCAACAAAATTTATTCTTTTGTTATTTTTATCATTATTCATTCTTTTCAGCATACTGTTGAAGTTCTTTGATATCTATCAGTTTTTCAGGTACTCTGACTAACCCCCCTGTTTACAAAGCCATGCTAGCAGCTGCCGTGCAGCAATGCTGACACAGACCACTCAAAGTGAATGGGCTATGTCAGCATTACTGCACCAACAGCCACTAGAGTGGCTTTGTAAACAGGGGGGGGTAAGGGTTTGTTTGGGGGGTTTTATTTTTCAGGAATGCCATCTTTTCAATTGTGCCCTCTATGTGGAAAATTCCACCCGGAGGACCTACATCCATTTTGCTTGGCCTGTAGGGCACTCAGTCATGATCTAGAAAATTTCATGTTCTGTATGGTCATGTTGATAGCCCATTGATATTAACAGCATAAAATATCTATATTGTTATTGGGACCACCTTTGTAACTTTGTCTGCAGTGGTAGTATACCAGACTACTTGAGTCATAAGGAGACTGCCTCCTTTGCTCACTAGACTCGGAATGGCACCTCATGCCATACCTCCCACCTGTGAAGTAGCTGAGAGAGGTATGGACCTAGAAGAGCATTTCCACTCCTTCGTGCTCTGATTATATGGAGGTTTTTGATTCATTTCCTTTGCACGAGGTTTTTTTGAACTTCCACGATGATGACTTCTGTGCAATCAGCTTCCTCATGCCTTGCACTATATCCTGTTTTTATTTCTTTGGTAGTGCTTGTGTTTCTTTCCTATGATTTATGGAGTTTCCTTCCCGCTGCATTTTAGATTTGTAAACCACTTTGTTCTGATTTCAGTTTCAGCTGTATAGTAAATTTTAACAAACTATAAACATTCTCAGTGCAGTAATCATGCACATAAGCAGCAGAGCCTTCTATATCAT
The DNA here is from genome assembly GCF_901765095.1 of Microcaecilia unicolor. NCBI lineage: Eukaryota > Metazoa > Chordata > Amphibia > Gymnophiona > Siphonopidae > Microcaecilia > Microcaecilia unicolor. The sequence continues at coordinate 97,963,635 of NC_044040.1, read as the reverse complement.
CAAAGCACCCACTAAGATTGTGCAGCAACTACTTGCACACTAGTCCAGACCTATGCTGATTCTCTGTAAGCTTCCACTGTGCAGTTGCCAGATGAGACCATTCCTTCCTTCTCTGTGCAGCACCAACAGTTTTGACACAGCCATTCTATGCAGATGGTTCCAGCTTATCTCTTTTTGCAGGCTGTGCTGCTCTGCCATGGAAAGGATTCTTCAAAATAAGAGCCTCCTTTCCACTTGTGAAATGGAAGATGACTACTTGAACACCAAACTCCAGATTTATATACTTTTTCTATTACATTTGCTCATGTCAGCCTGTTATTGGCTATATATAAAGTTCATTGTTTTGTTCCTTGCTGTTGTGCTCTGGTAATGAGATACTGATATCTTTGTTTGATAGATTATTCATTTGATAAAAAAAAACCTTCTATTGGTTATTTAGTGCTCTTGATGTAAATGAACAATACAAATTGTATACCTTAAGTTCTACTTTCTGTTGGATTGTTACAGTATATCAAGAACAACCAAACAGTTTCAACTGAATAAATTTTGCTTTACTGCTTTGACTGTTATTTTTGTTTATTCTGAGGCCACAATGCTCAAAACTCCAGCGCTGTTCTGAATAGTGCTGTAAAAATACTGTTGGAACAGCACAGAAGTACAACACCCTAATGCTCAATGCTAATGAAATGCAAATACAGATGTGCTCATAGCATTTAACATTAGAAAGTTTGGCTTAAGGATTGTGCATTGACGCAATACGATTATGCTTGTGATGGTGCATGTGCAGAAGAGATCCTTGGTAAGCTTGGTTCCTGTGTGCATGCATCTGGTAAAACACAAACATGAAACACACATTGGTGTCTGTTTTCTACAGCCTAAATATAAGGGGTTTAAATTTTTTTTAGCTTGGACGCTTATATTTAGACGCAGGGAACAGATGCCAATGTGTGCTTTCACTGGCATTTTAATTTTTTTTTTTTTAGCATGGACACTTTAAATTTAGATGCAGGAAACAGACACCAATGTATGCTTTCGCTTGGGTCTGCTGTTTCTCATGACCAGCACTTAAGGGCTTGCATGAGCTTTCTTCTGATTCCAAAAGCAATCAAACCCAGATCATTTTTCAGAAAGAATCATGAGAGAAGAATGAGAATCATGAGAAATCCTCTCTTCCAGCATCCTAATGCCTGCTCCAACCTGGCATTATTTTTTGCAACAGTAAGGTAATTTTGTTTCAGGCGCTCCTTTTTGAGCACTGGGGAGTAATACAAAATGACCTCATTTACATAAGCTTGACAATATTTACATGCTGAGCTAGTGCCTGGTGCGCTCATTTCCCATGCTAGATCCCTCTGAACATTCTGCGTAGGTAAATGTGGGTGCTAGTACAGCGCAAATAGCCTCTAGCGCCCGCATTTACTTTTGAGCATCAGTGCCTGAGAGCTTTACAGTCTTATGTTTCAACAATTTTATTGAAGACAAATTAAACATACACTCCGCAATAAGAGGTACATGTTACACATAAATCCTGTACCCTATAACAACGCCTTAGTACCTTAGTATACAGAACATCATGTTCAAGTTTGTAATTTCCCCCCCTCCCTATCCCCCCCCTATTACCCTACCGTCCTTCCACCCTCCCCCACCTGTCCTCCCCCTCCCCCTTCCTCCCTCCCCTCCCTTTTAGGTTACATTGAGGCATATTTTCAAAGCACTTTGGGAGGCTAAGTTCCATAGGTTTCTATGGAACTTTGGGAGGCTAAGTGCTTTGAAAATGAGCCTCACTGTGTATATTGCAAATTCCTATCATAAAGTGTAATTCTGGCCAATCATAACTTATTAAGTACAAGACTTCTACCACGGTGTGTAAGAGTGTTTATAAAAGGTCCCCAGATCTTTAAGAATCGATTTTTCCTTTTGTAGGAGCCTTTGGCTTCTTTCATCTCCCACATCATCAATTGGTGTATTTGATTCCTCCAGTGCCAATACTCAGGAGATTCTGGTGAAGTCCATGACTGCAAGATACATTTCCTTGCAAGTAAACAAAGTTTACGGCAGAATAGTTTTTCATCTGCTTTCAGGCCCCTAAATGAGCCCGGACAATCCAGGACCAGTTGTATAGCTGTTCCTTGAGTGTGGCCTGACAGCATGAGGGACAAAAATCTCTCCACTCTTCTCCAGAACTGTTGTATCACTGTACATTCCCAAAATGCATGATAGTAGGTATTTTCAGTACTATTACATTTCAAACAGTTGGGCGTGTGAATTCCTCCCGCTCTAAATAGTTGTACCTGTGTGAAATAGGCCCTGTGTATAACCCGGAAGGCACATTCTTGATAGAGCGCCCCACTGACCAGTTTAGGTATTCCCTTTATATGAGCTGCAATGTCTCAATTGGCAAGGCTTGTCCCCACATCTGCTTCCCATCGTTGCCTAAGCTGGGCTAGCTCTTCCCCAGGTCTCAACAACCATATCTTCCCCTGAATGTAGGAAATAGGTGGAGCTTCGTCTGAGAGCTCCATAAACAGCTCCTGAATCTTCTTGCCCAGGCCACTTTTTAGTGCTTCAGTATCTAAGGTCCTGATATGATGTTTCAACTGACAGTGAGCGAATATATCGCCCCATGCTATTTTTCCCTGTTGGAGCACTTGCCCTAAATCTTTAATCTGGCCCTCTGAGTTTACCACTTGCCCAATATCACTAATACCCACCTGTGCCCACCTCACAAAAGTCTGATTCGCCATCCCGGGTAAAAATTCTGGATTCCCCACAATGGTCAAAAGCTCTGTTGTGCGCACGTCTCCCCCCAAACACTTCCCCAAAAACTTCCATGCAGCCTGCAGTGGGCCCAAAAGCATTGATTGTCTAAAAGCCTTGGTAATGTAGGTCTGTCTGCATGCAATAAAGATATCAATGTATAAGGTCTAAAGAGAGCTCCCTCCATGTCAATGGGTGTATGATAATCAGTGGAAAATACCCAGTCCCTAACATGTCGTAAGAGACATGCTATGTTATAATATTGCAAATTAGGTAATCCCAGCCCTCCCTGTTGCTCTGGCCTTTTTGTGTGCCCAGCAAAATTTCAAAATTAAGCGATAAAGAAGTCTTATATCCTTCTTTAGCAAAGAAGTCAGTGGTAGAATTTGTAACATATATAACCACCTGGGGAGGATTACCATTCTAATGAGACATATCCGCCCCGATAGGGACACTGTCAGTGGGCGCCACACTTCCAATTGCTGCTCTGTTTTGTCCATAAGTCTCTTAACATTTAAACTATAAAGAGTCTTTGTGTAGTAAGAAGGACCCCCAGGTACCTAAAGGAATCCGCCTCCCAGCACAGCGGGAACTGTTCCGGCCATAATCGCTTCGTGGTTTCTGGTATCGCTAGCGCCTCTGATTTTTTCAAAATTTAATTTGAACCCCGAATATGTCCCAAATTCTTGAAAAAGTTCTAATAGAGCCGCCAGGGATTCCTGTGGTTCCGTGAGCAATACCAGAAGATCATCAGCGAATGCAGCAACCTTAAACTCCTGAGCCCCAATCTGTACCCCGTGAACCGCCGGGCACGAGCTCATATCTCGAATCAAGGGGTCCAGGTACAGGGCAAAGAGCAAGGGGGACAAAGGGCATCCTTGCCTAGTCCCTCGCCTTATCTCAAAATCTCCGGAGTTTACCCCATTTACCATCACTCTAGCCCGTGGGGAAGAATACAGTGTCTTGATCGCCTGTAGAAACCATCCCTGAAATCCATAAGTATTTAGGACAGAGAATAAAAAAGGCCACTCCATGCGATCAAACGCCTTTTCAGCGTCAAAGCTTATCATAATTGAGGCCTTGTTTGTTATCTCTAAACGTTCCAGGGAAGCTAGGATGCGCCTTAAATTCTGTGCCACAGATCTCCCCTGCACGAACCCCACTTGTGCATCATGGACTATATCTGGGAGCACTCTACTTAATCTATTGGCAAGTATTTTTGCTAACAATTTTACCTCTTGATTTAGAAGGGATATAGGTCTATATGATGTCACTAGGGTGGGGTCTCTCTGTGGTTTCGGCCAGTACTATAATCTGAGCTAAGTTAAGATGGTCTGGTAATCGACCAAGTGTTACCCAAGAGTTAAATGCATTAGTTAACGCTGGCACTATGGGGTCTCCCATCATTTTATAGAACTCTGCCTTGAGTCCATCAGGACCCGGCACCTTCCCCACCTTACTATTAGCAATAGCCTAACTGACCTCATCCGTGGTAACAGGCGCATTCAGTCTTTTGTTATCTGATTGTGTTATAGTAGGTGTCACAATATTACCCAAGTACAAATCCCCTGCTAAGCCCCCCTCGTCCTCTGTATCATATAATTGTTGGAAAAAAGTTTTAAATACATCACTTATTTCTGCATCAGTGTGAAGGAGTTGTCCCCCATGTCGAAGTGTCAAAATTTGTCTCTTGACCTTCTTTGGAGTCGCCAATCTTGCCAACATTTTCCCTCCTTTATTCCCGTGTTTATAGAGGTGGTATTTATAATACTGTTGTGATTTGACCGCTCGTTCATGAATTAAAGAATTTAAAGTAGTTTGGACCGCCAGAATGTCTCGATGGACTCCGGACGACGGTTGTTGTCCAAAAAGCTGCCGCAGTCATCTTAACTGCTTTTCCAACCACATGATCTCCCTGTCCTTCTTATAATGGCTGACGTAGCTGATTATATCGCCGCGCAGTACCGACTTGGCCGCTTCCCATGATAGTGTAGCATCTGTTGTGGGCCCCTCGTTATGTCGCAAGTACTCTGTCCACTTCCCTATTAGATATTCTTTAAACTGCCCATCATTATACAAGTAACTAACATAGTAACATAGTAGATGACGGCAGAAAAAGACCTGCACGGTCCATCTAGTCTGCCCACGATAAACTCATATGTGTATACCTTACCTTGATTTGTACCTGTCTTTTTCAGGGCACAGACCATATAAGTCTGTCCAGCAGTATTTCCCGCCTCCCAACCACCAGTCCCGCCTCCCATCACCGGCTCTGGCACAGACCACGTATAAGTCTGCCCTCCCCTATCCTAGCCTCTCAACCACCAACCCCTCTTCCCCCAGGTCTTCGCACAAGTATTTTGAGTCCCTGGGGTCCAAACTGACCACACCGCAGCATGATCTGATATTCCGCATGGGCCAATTTTGGCCTCTGAAATGTCCGAGAAGATCGATCGCGAGAAGAGCAAATAATCTATTCTGGAATGTGTGTTATGGGCCCTAGATTGATGAGTGTATTCCCTGTCAGTGGGGTGAAGTGTCCTCCAAACATCTATAAGGTTAAGTAATGCGCAAAAATTAGGTAGTCCCTTAGACCCAGGTCGTCGTTGTCCTGGAGGAGGATTAGATTTATCTACTGCGGGATCCCACGTCATGTTAAAATCCCCACCCAATCACAAGGGGGTTGCATCTACTTTAGCTAACATTGCCACTAACCTTTTATAAAAATTAAGGTCCAGCTGGTTTGGGGCGTATATGCTGCCCAGCAAGACCTGTTGACGGGCTACCACCGCTGAAACAAAGATAAAGCGTCCCTCAGGATCTTTCACGATATTAGTGAGTTGTGTGGCCACTCCTTTCCTGATAAGAATAGCCACACCACCCTTACGCCCAACTGCTGCAGAAGCAATGCAGTCGCCCACCCACCACCTCTCTAATTTAGCATGTTCACTGTCAGTTAAATGTGTTTCTTGCAAATATACTATATCTGCTCTTATACGCTGTAGGTAATGTAATATTTTAGATCTCTTTACTGGGGAATGAATGCCTCCAACATTCCAGGTTACTATTTTAACCAGGGTCTATTAAGTGTCCATAGGTGATGTGCCGTGTCACATCCATTTCCGCATAGAAGAGCCAGCCCAGCCCCTGGCCCCTCCTTCTCCTCGTCCCCCAGATCTTATGTATTGATGTTGGCCTGTTGTCCATATACCAATATATATCAGCCATTATTCCCACTATCCACAGTGTAATTCCACCTATCTGAACCCCTACCCTTCCCCTTCCCTTCCTTCCCTCCCCTCCCTGCTCCTTCCCCTAAAATTACCATACCCTTTCTATTCCCCGACGCCCCCCGAAGGAGTTAGGTCACCTCTGACGCCCCTTAAAACCCATTCTCCCCTTTTGCCCTTTTATATATCCCCGTAACCACCCATGATGTTACTCCATATCTTCCTTCCTCCTACCATAATATTGTCAAACACTAGTGCCTAGCCTGCTCCCAACCTTATCCTTCTGTTTGTCACATTTCAATTCTGCTTGTACATTCAAAATTCTGATACACCTGGGTACCTTTAACCAACCCATAGTGGAGCCTCCATTAATTAATCTTAATGCAGTTCAGAGTTCCAGTCTTCCTGTTTGCCAGGCATGGTTAGTGGTCCTGTAAAACTTCTCAATGTCATGCTTTTAGTTATGCAATGAAATCCAAAAATGGAACACTTACAAACAAAACTTCTTAATATTTGTATTCCGCCTGCGCTACTGCACCATCAAGTTACCAAGCCAACTATGGTGTCTCCTTCCATCTCAGCGCTCGCCGTCCAGCCGATGCAGAAATTTCTGTGCCTCTTCCACTGAAGAATAAATATCTGTGGAGGATTGATATGTGATCCAGAGCCTTGCTGGGTACAACAACGCGAAGCGAATCTTGCGTTTCACTAATTCTGTGCAGATAGGGGAAAATAGCTTCCGTTGAGCTGAGACCCCTGCCGAGTAGTCTTGGAAGCATAATATTTTCTGGGCTCCGCATACCAGCTCCTTGCCGCCTCGAATCGCCTGTAAAATCGCCGTTTTGTGAGCGAAATTTCGGACCTTGCAGATTATCACTCTTGGCCGTGTCACATTTACCTGCTTTAGTCCCAAGCGGTGTGCCCTCTCAATCCGCAAAGGGCCCAATGCTACAGGGAGTTCCAGTTCCCTCTCCAACCAGGTTTCCAGAAAACTTTTTAAATCATGTTCTCCCTGATTTTCGGGAATGCCCACCAGACGCAAATTGTTACGTCTGGATAGGTTTTCTAAGTCCTCTATTTTTGCAGCATAGACTTCAACCTGTTTTGTGAGCTTGGTTTGCGCCTCTTCTAGTTGCACCATGCGGTCTTCCACGTCGCTGGTACGTTGCTGATATGCAGCCATATCTTCTTCTATTTGGGCAACATTATTGTGTAGAGTCTCCAGCTTCACTGCCAGGGTGCCCAGTTTTTTTTCCAGGATCACTTCCATGGCGCTAGTGACCTCGCCGACAATTTTGGCTGCCCAGGCGGATCCCACCTGTGAGGCCGCCGGACTCGCCGGGGCCGCCATCTTGTCCTCCGTCGGTTTGCTTTTTTCTTTTCGTAAATTCTTCGTTGCCATCTGTGGAGTTCTTCTCAAAGTTTGGCTGTGATATCCGCTTTGTTTGTACTACAAATTGGGTGGTTTTCACGGTGTTTTTTGGGCTAGTAATTGCCGATTTGGCGAGTAGAGAGTGGGATCGAAGCTGCTAACGTCCACTCCCGAACATAGCGTCACGTGACCCCCCGCTTTACAGTCACCATTGTTATAACATAGTAACATAGTAGATGACAGCAGAAAAAGACCTGCACAGTCCATCCAGTTCGGGACCTATCTTCAGCCCATCGAGTTTATTTAAAAGCCTCCTGTGGGGAACCGTGTCAAAAGCTTTGCTAAAATCTAAGTAGATTACGTCTATAGCATGTCGATGATTCAATTTTCCAGTTACCCAATCAAAGAATTCAATGAGATTCGTTTGGCACGATTTCCCTCTGGTAAAACCATGTTGTCTCGGATCTTGCAACTTATTGGCTTCCAGGAAATTCACTATCCTTTCCTTCAGCATCGCTTCCATTACTTTTCCAATAACCGAAGTGAGGCTTACCGGCCTGTAGTTTCCAGCTTCTTCCCTATCACCACTTTTGTGAAGAGGGACCACATCCGCCGTTCTCCAATTCCTCGGAACCTCTCCCGTCTCCAAGGATTTATTAAAAAAATCTTTAAGAGGACCTGCCAGAACCTCTCTGAGCTCCCTCAATATTCTGGGGTGGATCCCGTCCGGTCCCATGGCTTTGTCCACCTTTAGCTTTCCAAGTTGTTCATACACACTCTCTTCCGAGAACGGTGCTATATCCACTCCATTCTCAAATGTACTTTTGCCAGTCCCTCGTGGTCCTTCTCCAGGATTTTCTTCAGTGAAAACAGAACAAAAGTACCTATTTAGCAAATTGGCTTTTTTATCATCATTATCTGCATAGCGGTTTGCTGTATCTTTTAGTCTCACAATTCCCTTTTTAGTCATTCTCCTTTCACTAATATACCTGAAGAAATTTTTGTCGCTCCTCCTTACATTTCTAGCCATTTGTTCTTCTGCTTGCGCCTTTGCCAGACGTACCTCTCTCTTGGCTTCTTTCAGTTTCATCTGGTATTCTTCCCCGTGTTCCTCTTCTTGAGTTTTTGTGTATTTCTGGAACGCCAACTCTTTAGCCTTTATTTTCTCAGCCACTTGCTTGGAGAACCATATCGGTTTCCTTTTTCTTTTGCTTTTATTTACTCTCCTTACATAAAGGTCAGCCTGAACCACTGTCCTTCCACTTCTTGTACGTCCTCCCAGCCCATCAGCTCCTTCCTCAGGTATTCCCCCATTTTACTAAAGTCAGCACGCTTGAAATCCAGGACTTTGAGTTTTGAGTGGCCGATCTCCACTTTAGCTGTTATATCAATCCAAACCGTTTGATGGTCACTGCTTCCCAGGTGTGCACCCACTCGGACATTTGACACACTATCTCCATTGGTGAGCACCAGATCCAGCGTCGCTCCCTCCCTCAGGGGTTCTGTCACCATTTGTCTGAGCGGAGCACTTTGGAAAGCATCCATGATCTCTCTACTTCTTTCCGATTCCACAGACGGAACCTTCCAATCTACATCCGGCAGATTGAAATCTCCCAGCAACAGCACCTCTCTCTTGTTTCCCAACTTTTGAATATCCATGATCAGGTCTTTATCTAATTTCTCTAATTGTGTTGGAGGTCTGTAAACAACACCCATGTGGACAGGGGTTCTATCATCTCTCATTAAGGTGATCCATATCGCTTCTTCCTTTCCCCAGGTCCCTGTCATTTCAGTCACTGCGATCTCATTTCTCACATATAGAGCTACTCCTCCACCTTTATGACCCTCTCTATCCTTCCTAAATAGATTATAGCCTGGTATGTTTGCATTGAGCCACGTCTCTGTGATTGCAACATCTAAGACTGCCTCCAAAATCAGGGCTTGAAGGTCATGAACTTTATTGCTTAGACTACGAGCATTTGTGGCCATCACTTTCTGTCTATATTTCCTGGTATGTGTTTCAACATTATGATTTGGGGGTGTCTTTTCACTTTGGGTACCTTCATATCTTTTTGTTCCAACTTCATTGCTTTTTCTTCTGCCTCAGTTCTATTTTCAGGAACATCACAGTGCTATAATGGAGCAAAAGAATTCTTTAGGGGCAACACTTGTGTGGGCGGATGCTTCTGTGTCACATGACGAAGTCTGCCTGAGCCTACCGTGAACCATCTATTGTTAGGTGATTTTATTCTTTGAGGCAGTGGTGAGAAGTTATGATTCTGTGCAGTCCTAGAAGCTGCTTTAAGTGCATACAATTCTTGCATTACTTTACTGAGCTCCTGTTTTAAACTAGATAGCTGAAGACAGATAGGACAAGCCTTAAGTCTCCTGATGATTGGCCTTGAAACTAAAGCACCACAATTATTGCAGAGAATAAAAGTCATCCTGATTGGTTGAAATGGGTATGAACAGGTGTACTATGTTGGGGATAACAGTCTGCAAGACTGCCTGTGTATGATTGAGGAGTAAAGTTAATGAGGTTTGGTTTGTCTATAAATGAGTGGAAAACCCTGGGGTGGATGGGATTGTAAGTCCCAGTGTGTGTCAGTAACATCCCTGCATAATGAATGTAGTTAAGGTTTTTAAAACATAGATACAGGTATGTAGTTCACTACTCAACCTCTTTCATCTCTTTCTTAATACAAACTGTGAATTACAGAATATTCACCTAGACCTCTGCACTGCTCAGTAGTTAAAAACAAATATGGATAGACCACTAAGGAAGAGAAAGCATATGCATTTGCAATCCACACATCACCGAGTTTCCTTCGTTAGCAAGGTTGCCATCTTAATCTTTGGTGTATTTAATTATACATCCCATATCAGGTCTCTGCAGTTTTGAATCTACATGATACTTGCTCTTTGTCTGGGATCCACTTTCTTATAGTCTTTCTTACATATTCCCTCATAACAGATGTTTTTCCTTTCTTCCTAACAGCTTGACAGTTATATGTTTCCTGCAAGAGGAAGTCCACCTTCTTCTCCACGCTAAAGCTATAGAACATGATCCAGCACTAAAAGAGGAGCTCTGGTTCCTACTTAATATAATTAAAAAAACAAAACAAAAACAAGATAGGAGGCTGACATTTGGTGCCTAATCTCAGATATTTCAACCATTTCTTTTTTTTTCAGGACTTGAAGCTATTCTTTTTTCTTGGATGTGTTACATTGTAACATAGTAAATGTCGGCAGATAAAGACCTGCACAGTCCATCCAGTCTGCCCAACAAAGTGACCAGAGCTGAAACTGACATTCTGCCAGGTTCCACTTCTTCATGCTTAAACACTGGTATATTTTCTCTCTTTCTCTCTGTCAATTTTGGGGCACAGACCGTAGAAATCTGCCCGGCACCAGTCCTATTTCTGAACTCTTGGCCACTCTAATTGTGATCTTGTTCTCAAAACTACATAAGCATTGATGACTCCTTTCTAGTGGATCAGTCAGTCACTCTCTTTGACTATGCAGCAGAAAACTATCATTCTTCTTTTGTGTTAGGGCTTTATTCTCAACCTTCAGAAATCTGTACTACATTTGTACACTTCTGCAGCTAGTCTTGGAACTATCCAGTTCAGGCCATTTCTTCTGGGCATGGCCAGTCCATATTTAATGACTTTACAGTGCACAACTGTACCCATTTCTCACATCTCCTTAGTTCATCTCAAAATACTACATGTTCACCTGCTCTTGCTATGCAACCTCAAAATCAGCTAGCTTCTATTCTAGGAAAGGCTGGTGAATGTGGTACCCATCAACACAGCAGCTTATGATCCTGTGAAACCTTGTCACTGTCTCTGCTTCCACAACTGTGACCAGACATTGAGCATAATTCCACACTTCTAGACTGAAATGTCACGTTTCAATGGAATCAGCGCTCCTAACCATTGTTCCCTCTAAGCTGTGCAGGCATAGGCTCCCGGTATAAGAGGCTTGGGGAGGCTATGCCTCCCTAGCCACAGCAGGATGGATCAGCTGTTTCTATAGAAATGCTAAATAGTAGTAGTAGTAGTTCTCCTGCAAGTCCTGCTGCTCTGGGGGGTTTAAATAGCAGCAGTGAAAGCGTATCTAGCCTTTTGTATAACCAGTTGTAATTTGATTATCTTACTGCTGGGAGAGCAGAGCAGGGGGGTTGGCTGGAGGTGTCCTGGGTTGCCAGGGAGATATTTAACTAGGATCATGAATTCCTGCACATGAGCAGTTCACACCAAAGAGACTTGCACTGACCTCTGAAATTTTAAAAGTGCTAAAAATAAGTTTTAAAAGTATTTGCATTAAATCTAATTGCAGAATTTGGGTGCTAGGAAGTGGGATTGGTATGCTATGTACTCAAATTTGCTCAAGCCATATGCAAATTAGTCCGTTTTTGGGAGGTTCTCATTTGCATATTTATGGGTAAAAATTGTTGGAAATGTTTACAGCCTTAATGTTAGGGCATGGCTCTGATCAAAAATGTGAACTTTGATCCAAAAACGAAAGGTTTAGCTAGTGTTTTTGACTAAAAATTCCCATTAGACTGTCTGTATGTTAATCTGCATTCAAATAGAGCTCTCTGATTGGATGAGCAGCTCCTGTTAGAAAGTCTGCCTGGGAACAGAGAGGAGAGGAGAGAATCAATGGGTGGGTGGGTGTGGATGGCTGGAGGGGGGCAGGGGAGAGGAGAGAATCAATGGGTGGGTATGGATGGCTGGAGGGGGGGCAGGGGAGCAAGGACAAGAAATGAAGAAGAAAGGCAGAAAGTAAAGAAATAAATGGAAAGGAAGCCCTGGAAACGGAGTTAAGAGGACAGATAGCAGCAGAATCGGATACTGGGCCAGCATGATCAGAAAAACAAAGTCACCAGACAACAAAGGTAGAAAAGATCATTTTATTTTCATTATAGTGTTTGGAATATGTCCACTTTGAGAATCAGGTGCTCAACATTAAATGGAGTGGAGGAGTGGCCTAGTGGTTAGGGTGGTGGACTTTGGTCCTTGGGAACTGAGGAACTGAGTTCAATTCCTGGCACAAGCAGCTCCTTGTGACTCTGGGCAAGTCACTTAACCCTCCATTGCCCGCCGCATTGAGCCTGCCATGAGTGGGAAAGCGCAGGGTACAAATGTAACAAAAAAAAATAAAAAAAATTATTTATGTATGGCATTTTATCCCACATTAAACATGAATTAGGATGTTTTGTGGCTCTACATGAGAATTGTGATATTATGATCCTTGTTTCATATTGTTGATGGTCTGCATTTTCCGTATGGGTGGTATATTGGTGTATTAGGTTCTGCCCAGTGTAATATTTATGGTACAGTAAGGTTCTGAGTGTGTTTTTGCACAAAGTTGTGCATAGTGTTTTGCAGTTGAGCGATTGTGGTTAGTATATGCTTTGAGCAACCACTTTATTCCTTGACATATGATACATATCTAATATCTAAATTTAATAAAAGGTATTAATTGTGACTTTTATTTTTATTTATTTATTTTTTCTGTGTGTTATCAGACAATTATGGATTTAAGCTCCACCCATGGCCCCACCCCTAACCCCGCCCCCTTTAGCATCCCCAAACAGTTGGGCCACCGACCGCCTATGTGTGCAGGAGTCCTCCAACTGCAGTGCTGCCAGTGGTGGGTGGTACTTCAATACTGTGTCCTCAATTACTAGGGACAGGCAGATTCCCTGGAGTCCTGCAGAGTTTGCCTGTCCCTCACTATTGAAAATGTGATAGCACCCCCTACTGGCAGGACTGTAGGTGGAGGACTTCCACTCGGCTTAAAGGGAACAGTGCTCCCAACCTCTTTTCTCTATACCTTACTTCAGATTGCAAGAGTACCCTCACTAAATCTATCATAAAGCATTCTTTAACATTCTAATGGCATTCCACTATATCTTTTTTTAAATGCGGCAAGCAGAACTGAATGCAATACTCTAGGTGAGGTCATACCATGTAGCGATATAGAGGCATTATAGTATGCTCAGTCTTATTTATCACCCCTTTCCTAATAATTTCTAGCACTCTGTTTTCTTTTTTGGCTGTCGCTGCACACTGGCCAGAAGATTTCAGGGTATTATCTACAAAAACACCTAGATCTTTTTCTTGGGTGCTGACCCCCAAGGTGGACCCTAGCATCAGGTATCTATGATTTGGATTGTTCTTCACAATGTGTATCACTTTGCATTTGTCCATATTAAATTTAATCTGCCATTTGGATGCCCAGTCTTCCAATTTCCTAAGGTCTTCCTGCAATATTTCACAGTCCGCACGTGTTTTAAGACCTTTGAATAGTTTTGTGTTATCTACAAATTTAATCACATCATTCTGATTTCCATATCATTTACAAGTATGTTAAATAGCAATGGCCCAGTACATATCCTTGTGGTACTCCACTATTCACCCTCCTCCATTGAGAAATGGCCATTTAACCCTACCCTCTGTTTCCTGTCCAATAACCAATTCCTAATCCACAACAGAACCTTGCCTCCTATCCCATGACTCTTTAATTTTCTCAGAAGACGCTCATCAGGAACTTTATCAAAAGAGCTCTGAAAATTTAGATATACTACATCAACTGGCTCACTTTTATTGACATGTTCATTCACACCTTCAAAGAAATGAAGCAAATTGGTGAGGCTAAAACCATGCTAACTCTGTCCCATTAAACCATGCTTATCTATGTGTTCCATAATTTTATTCTTCATTACAGTTTCCACTATTTTACCAGACACTGACGTCAGGCTTACTGGTCTGTAATTTACCAGATCATTCTTTATATCGGTCATTTGGAACTCAAGCTATAATCTATGTCCTATGGTTGTTCCCTCTTCTTTCTCACAGTGCCTCTGTACTCTTGATGATGTTCAGTCAATCTGCATAATCTTGAGGAAATAAGCAAGAGGGCACACCCTCTCTATATTTTTGCCAGAACCTGCCAAAATCTAAAACTTTGCCATAGCAATCTGCATCCAAGTAAAGGTCACTTATATACATACAAAATCATTTATCTGAAAAACTCAGCACAATGCTTCATCTTCATGATTGGTCCCTGGATGAGCTCTTCTGAGTTCCCTTTTTCAAAAGTGGGCAACATCACAGTTCAGTCTTTTTCCCACTGAGTACACTGTATGTTTCCTCTCTACTTTTCCATTCTTCTTTCCCTCTGTGACTAGCTTTGTACCTCTGGGCAACCCTATTAACATGAGTGATTTCTACACGTTTAACCTTCCTCACTCACAATGAAAGCTCTGCTCAGGTCTCAGTGAAGCCAAAAGCACCATGATTCTTGCAGTGTCCTACAAGCTTCTTCTTGAAGAGAAGATGGTGCTGCTTCCTTGCAGTTACTTCACCACCCAATAATAATAGTTTTACAGTGGGAATACCTTCTTCATCCAAGCCTATCGTCTTTAGCCCTTACAACCTGATAATACTACAGCTTCTACTTCTGCTTCCAGTATTCCACAGATCATTCAGGGCATATTGCCAGCTGCTTTGAAACCACTTGAATAGACAACTGTGTGTCTCCAATAGCCACCACCCTATCATGTGTCTTCTTACAACAATCCTATAGTCTCTGTCCTGCTTGTACCATCTTGTCTTTTGCACCTCTTCTGCTAGATATACACATCAGTGTTCTTGGGTTTATCATGTTTCACTTGATAATCCTCCAGCTGTCACAGCTGTGACCGTGCCCCTGCATCCAGACTCACCCTTTTCCAGTGATCTGGCTCTGTGGCTTCTCTGGACTGCTTTGTTCCTGCATTGATGCATCTGCTGTCTGGTGTTCCTGCTATCCTAGCCTCGCTTTGGTGTTCCTGCTATTCAAGCCTCGCTTTGGTGTTCCTGTTATCCAAGCCTCACTCTGGTGTTCCTGCTATTCAAGCCTCATTCCAAGTTGTGACATCATCAGCCAAGTCCTTTATAAAGCACCTTGGAACTCTCATGCCTTTGCCTTTGCAACAGGTCTTTTAACCTTGTCTTTGTGTTCCTTGTTTAGATCCAGTCTCTGCTTGGCTTTGTTCCTGCATGCTTTGATTCCAGCCTGGCTTTGTTCCTGTGAGTCTTGTCCCTGAAGGTTTGTTCTTGTGTTTCTGAGTCTTGTTCCTGAAAGCTTTGTTTCTGAATGTCTTGTTTCTGAACCATGTTCCTGAAAGCCTTGCTTTTGTAGATTTTGTTCCTGAAGCTTACTTCTGTGTAGTCTTGTACCTACTTGTGTTTCCATGAGTCTTGTCCCTGAAAGTCTGGCTTCTGTAAATCTTGTTCTTGAAGCTTTACCCTTGTTCCTATTTAACTGTGTTTCTATGAGTCTTGTACTTGAAAGCTTTGTTTCTGTGTGTCTTGCTTTTGAACTTAGTTTCTGAAAGCCTGGCTCTATAGCCACACGCTGTTCTTGGTGTCTGCTACAGTTTCACTCTACCTCTGGCTCCTGCTTTTTTTAGTCTAGCCCTAGCCCTAGCCCTGCTCTTGATTCTTGCTAAAGCTAAAGCTCTGTTCCTGCTTTCTGCTAAAGCCAAGTCTGATCCTGAATCCTGTTCCTGCCTAGACAAGTCTGTTCCTGAATCCTGTTCCTGCCAAGCCAAGTATGTTCCTGAATCCTGTCTCTGCCTAGCCCAAGTCTGTTCCTGTTGAGTCAAGTCTGTTCCTGAATCCTGTTCCTGTTGAGCCAAGTCTGTTCCCTAATCCTGTTACTATTGAGCCAAGTCTGTCCCCAAATCCTGTTCCTGTTGCCAAGCCAAGTCTGTTCCCAAATCCTGTTCAGGTTGCCAAGTCAAGTCTGTTCCTGTTGCCAAGTCAAGTCCCGTTCCTGCCTTGTTTATAGTCTTACTTATGTTTGTTCTTGTTGCCTAGCTCCTGCCCTGCTTGTCTGCCAAGTCTGTGTCTGGATCCAGCTTCTATTTTGCCTGTCTGCCTTGCCTCATCTCGTCCTGTCTGGATCCAGTCCTTGCCTTGTCTTGCCCTTTTCTGGACCCAGTTTTAATCTAGTTCCGTTTCTTGCCTTGTTCTGCCTTGCCCTATATCACCTGGGTCCCAGTTTTAATCCAATTGCGAGTCTGCCTGTCCTGTCTGGGTTCCGGTTCTGCCCCTTTGCCTTGCTTTCCTTGCCTCACCTGGATCCAGTCCTTGTCTTGTCCATTGTGCCTTGTTATCTCTGTCCTGCCTTGTCGAGTCTCCTGGTTTATTCTAGTCCAGTCTGTTATGATTCCTTCCTATGCCAGCCCTGGTGACTTGTCTGCAAAAGCTCCGGCTTTGGTCCAAGGGCTCACCAGACCTGAATCCGTGACACCAGCATCAAAATCATATTGGGTGGTTGCTTTCATGGAAGGTTTGCTTTATCTACAGCCCCCGTGGAGGGGCATAATCGAAAGGGGCGCCCAAGTTTTCCTGAGGACGTCCTCACAGGACATCCCAGTGAAGGGGCGGGGAAACCCGTATTATCGAAACAAGATGGGCAGCCATCTTTTGTTTTGATAATATGGTCGGGAATGCCCAAATCGTGAAATTTAGGTCAACCTTAGAGATGGTCGTCCTTAGAGATGGTCGTCCCCGATTTTCGGCGATAATGGAAACTGAGGACGCCCATCTCAGAAACGACCAAATCTAAGCCATTTGGTTGTGGGAGCAGCCTGCATTTGTAGTGCACTGGTCCCCCTCACATGCCAAGACATCAACCGGGCACCCTAGGGGTCACTGCAGTGGACTTCAGAAATTTCTCCCAGGTGCATAGCTCCCTTACCTTGTGTGCTGAGCCCCCCAACCTCCCCCCAAACCCACTCCCCACAACTGTACACCACTACCATAGCCCTAAGGGGTGAAGAGGGGCACCTACATGTGGGTACAGTGGGTTTTGAAGGGCTCACATTTACCACCACAAGTGTAACAGGTAGGGGGGATGGGCCTGGGTCCACCTGCCTGAAATGCACTGCACCTAATAAAACTGTTCCAGGGACCTGCACACTGCTGTCAGGGAGCTGGGTTTGACAATTGAGGCTGGCGAAAAATATTTAAAGTTTTTTTTTAGGGTGGGAGGGGGTTAGTGACCGCTGGGGGAGTAAGGGGAGGTCATCCCCGATTCCCTCTGGTGGTCATCTGGTCAGTTTGGGCACCTTTTTGAGGCTTGGTCGTAAGAAAAAATGGATCAAGTAAAGTTGCACAAGTGCTCATCAGGGGCACCCTTCTTTTTTCCATTATCAGTTGAGGATGCCTTCGCTATGTTTCTGACACGCCCCCGTGAACTTTGGTTGTCCCCGCCACGGAAAGCAGTTGAGGACGCCCAAAATTGGCTTTTGATTATGCCGATTTGGGAGACCCTGGGAGAAGGACGCCCAACTCCCGATTTGTGTCAAAAGATAGGTGCCCTTCTCTTTCGAAAATTAGCCTGATAATGACCCTGTGTCAGGTGGGGGTCAAATTTGGTATTCACTTCCCTAAGGTGGTTCACTGTTGTACCTTTAGTCTTCCTAGCAGTGATTGTTTTGCTTAGGACAATAAATGAATGTAAGGCAATTGTAAAATGAAAGCCTTATATACAATTCCATCATCATAAGGCTATTGTTCAAACACATTCCTAGGTCTTTCCTCAACTAATGCCAACTTGTCACTGACTGATGGAACAGTATTTCCTATCTTTCCTTCATACCCATGTTCAGATCTTAGTGGGAAATCTTTTCATACATTAGAATGTAAATGGGTTCTCACCTGTTGCTTGCCAAAAATTGAATTATCTCAAAAAACTTTATCTTTATCTGCTTTGATCCAAATAGACCTGATATGCCAACAAGTGAAAATAGTTTCACAAATTGACTTCCTTCAGCTGAAACTGAAAACCATAGTTTTAGTCACCCTCTACTTATTTCCTTGCCCTTCATCATATTAGATCAGGGGTTCTCAACTTAGTCCTCAGGACACACCTAGCCAGTAAGTTTTTCAGGATACCCACAATGAAAATGCGAGTTGTATACAAGGGAGGCAATGCATGCAGATTTATCTCATGCATATTCATTGTGGATATCCTGAAAACTTGATTGGATTGCTGTGTTCTGAGGACTGGGTTGAGAACCCCTGTATTAGATCAAATCAGCTTACATTTAAGATAAGGATTTGCTTCTCATCCTGAACTATGCCCCTATCACAAGCTGACTCAACTGTTACAACATTCTAAACTGGTTTATGGTTATCTTCTATTAAAGACTCCAAAACATGTAGAATACTGCTGCTAAGTTATTCTTCTTTTGATTCAAAATTACTAGCTTACAACAGCCCACAGAATTAAATTTAAAATTCTTATTCTAGTGTTCAATATCTTTAGATTTGGCCAGCCATTATATATCTCCAATTCTCTGATTTCCTGCATTCCACCTTAGGCCCTGCATTTTTAGAACAATAATTTATTTATTGCATTTGTACCCCACATTTTACCACCTATTTGCAGGCTCAATGTGGCTTATATAATACCGTCAAAGGTATTTGGCCAGTCGGTTGATAACAAATACAGGATGTATAGAGATCGAATGAGGTATATGTGGAGGATCGGAAGGGATGAAGATTACGTGATGTCCGGTGCAATCATTAGTCATGTTATGTTCCTGGGTGAAGAGGTTTACATGGGGTCATTGGGATAGGCCTTTTTGAAGAGGTTGGTTTTTAGTGATTTCCTGAAGTTCAGGTAGTCATGGATT
This sequence comes from Microcaecilia unicolor, assembly GCF_901765095.1. Taxonomy (NCBI): domain Eukaryota; kingdom Metazoa; phylum Chordata; class Amphibia; order Gymnophiona; family Siphonopidae; genus Microcaecilia; species Microcaecilia unicolor. Next base: position 97,944,569 of record NC_044040.1, on the reverse strand, counting down.
GTTTTCACCGCTTTTGGGAGGCTATTCCATAGCTGTGCACTTATGTAGGAGAAGCCGGATGCGTGAGTTGTTTTGTATTTCAGTCCTTTGCAATTTGGGTAGTGTAGGTTTAGGTATGATCCTGACAATCCAACTCTGTTTCTTATTGGTAGATCTATAAGGTCTATCATGTATCCTGGGACTATGCCGTATATAATTTTATGGACTAAAGTGCAGATTTTGAAGATGATATGTTCTTTGGTTGGGAGCCAGTGCAGCTTTTCTAGAAGAGGTTTTGCACTTTCGAATCGTGTTTTGCTGAATATCAATCTGGCTGCTGTATGTTGGGCGATCTGGAGTTTTTTTGTGAGTTGTTCTTTGCATCCCGCGTAGATTCCGTTGCAATAGTCTGCATGACTTAGGGCCATTGATTGTATTAGGTTTTGAAAGGTTTCTCTTGGGAAGAAAGGTTTTAGTCGTTTGAGCTTCCACATTGAATAGAACATTTTCTTTATTACAGAGTTTACCTGGCTCTCGAGAGTAAGGTTGCAGTCGAGTGTGACGCCGAGTATTTTCAAGCTGTCTGAGGTAGGGAGGGTGTGTCCTGGGGTATTTATGGTTTTGGGTTTGTACTTGTTGAACCCCACTCTCTCGTCCTTGAGTTTGTCTTGAGAACACTCATAGAATGGCGTTCCGTCTTTTGATACCATTATTATGAAATTCTACTTCATGACATATTTGCCTAGAAAGTTCTTCAGTCCGTTTAAAGCTGGTCTAAAGGCCTATTTTATCCTGCAAGCTTTTGGGCCATGTCTGGCATCAGTTGTGGTAGTGGGATAATAGCAGTAACACTTGATTCTTTTCTTCTCTCTTTCTGCTATATTATAGTTTGCTTTTGTTTAATTTTGTAAACAGTTTTATCATGTTATGAAGGGCAGACATGGAGACAGATAATCAAAGTCCCAGTCTTAAAAACTCACCAATGAGCTTAGCTGCCTCCTCTTCGTTCTGGATATTGCATGGTGCCTTAAACCCACTGCGATGGGAGAAGAAAGCCGGGAACTCCTTTGATTCTCCAAAGGTAGCAACACAGACTCCCTGAGTTTCCTAAAAATACACATCAAAAAAAGAGAAAAAACTGCTGTTAGACTGCTGGGACCATAGAACTGATCATAGTAACCAGAAGTAGAATCTATATAGTAGGGGCTGATATTCAAAGGAAGTTATGCATTCACCTGGAACTAAAAAAACACGATAATGACCCTATCTATAACATTTTAGAAATTATGTGGCCAATATTGGGCCATTTAAACTGCTAAAGGGCCAGATATCTGTTTAATAATGGGCTGGATTAGGCAGGGTGGACACTATAGTAAAAATGATCTATTTAGCAGTGGTATTTATTTTGGAAGCCTCAGATGTGATTTACACATGTAAATGACATCCACATATAAATGGTGATTTTATGAATGGCAGATTTTACATGTGGATATTCATAATACATAGACATTGCAAGGGGGCATGTTGAGAGTATAACCTAGGCAAGTCAAAAATCTACACATGTATTCCCCATTTCAGAAAGGGATTTACAGCTACCCTCTGGCACATAGAGGTCTATAAAAAGTGCTTGTTCTAGAAAGCCCTTTACAGGAGGATTAGGGGAGGTAACCTCCTTAATCATGAAGTGCTGCTGAATGTAGGCACTAATCAGACTACCTAACACTGGGAGGAGAGGGGTTTAGCAGTGCAGAGTCAGGGAGGAGCCAGCAGTTATACAGGTACCAACAATATTCAATGCTGCTGCCCGTATACCTAAGTGGGCAGACAGGACTACATAAAAAGTAGTCCTAACTATGCCCGCTTAGCTATGTGTGTTCTTGCACTGAATATCAAAGGACTTTTTTAGTCCAGCTATGGGATATGAACACCAAGAAGAAAGAACCCTACAGGGACTATCATCCACAATATAGAATACAGCACAGAGGGAGGAGGAGAGAGAAAGGATGGGGATGGAGGTCAAACAATTATTGGAACCAGTCCCACAGGTTCTTTATATCCCAATAATTAATTTATCCAATCTAGTATTAAATCAGGAACAATTAGATGTCTTGTAAAAAGGTTTGAAATTTGTTCCCACCACTCCATATGATCCAGTGCAGACTAGGATTGACCTCTTTAGGTTCCAGAAAAATCTATGTATCACCATTTTTTTTTTTTTACAGAACACTCCACTCCCAACTTGGATAGATTAGTTCTGAAGAATAAATCCCGCAGGGTTCCCTCTAGCCCGACTGACTCTGCCATCTTCACCTTTTCACAGTGTATATTGAGGGATGTGATCAGGTTAGAAAATAGAAAACAATGAATTTTCCACAACCTATCCAGAAAAGAAAAAGAAACATTAAAAGAGCTAAGGAATAACATTGAGATAACCATTAAACTTGCCAACAAAGGCAGAGGTACTGTGATCACAAATACGCAGGATTTTGTTGCAGAAATAAGTACATAAGTAATGCCACACTGGGAAAAGACCAAGGGTCTATCGAGCCCAGCATCCTGTCCACGACAGCGGCCAATCCAGGCCAAGGGCACCTGGCGAGCTTCCCAAACGTACAAACATTCTATACATGTTATTCCTGGAATTGTGGATTTTTCCCAAGTCCATTTAGTAGTGGTTTATGGACTTGTTCTTTAGGAAACCATCTATCCCCTTTTTAAACTCTGCTAAGCTAACCGCCTTCACCACGTTCTCCAGCAACGAATTCCAGAGTTTAAATATGCGTTGGGTGAAGAAAGCTATCGATCTGTCAATCCTTTCTGTGTCCGGGCCGGGTGAGGTTTCCCGTGTTGAGTCAAATTAAGCCCTTCCGTCAATTCCTTTGTTTCAGCTTTGCAACCATACTCCCCCCAGAACCCAAAGACTTTGGTTTCCCGGAAGCTGCTCGGCGGGTCATGGGAATAACGCCGCCGGATCGCTAGTCGGCATCGTTTATGGTCGGAAATACGACAGTATCTGATCGTCTTCGAACCTCTGACTTTCGTTCTTGATTAATGAAAACATTCTTGGCAAATGCTTTCGGTTTGGTTCGTCTTGCGCCGGTCCAAGAATTTCACCTCTAGCGGCACAATACGAATGCCCCCGGCCGTCCCTCTTAATCATTGCCCCGGTTCCGAAAACCAACAAAATAGAACCGGAGTCCTATTCCATTATTCTTAGCTGAAGTATTCAGGCAACCGGCCTGCTTTGAACACTCTAATTTTTTCAAAGTAAACGCTTCGGACCCCCGGGACACTCAGTCAAGAGCATCGGGGAGGCGCCAAGAGGCAGGGGCTGGGACAGGCGGTAGCTCGCCTCGCGGCGGACCGCCATCTCGATCCCAAGATCCAACTACGAGCTTTTTAACTGCAGCAACTTTAATATACGCTATTGGGGCTGGATAACTCAATTTTATTTAGAAACTTGCAAACAATACAAAACTTTTATACATTTCCCTTCTGCCCCTAAAATAATACATTTCCAACTCCTACCTTGCCCTCACGGTGGCCTAAGTCTCACCCCTTGCCACCTCTTCTCCCACTCCCCCCTCCCCACCTTCATCCTTTCCCACCCCGCCACCCTATAAACCATCTTTATCACTTGCCACGCCACTTTGTCTGCATCCCTTGCAACGTTACTCAAATGCCACTGACACCTGGCTCCCCACAATCCTCCCATCAGCACCACCCCTATAATATACCAAGCCCCTGTGTGTCCCCTTCCCCGCACCCTCTCCACCCCATACGCCCAATCCTCATTCTTCCAACTTTCTAAGCCCCACACCCCCAACACACTCCCCACAATCCTCACCACCTGCTGTGCAAACCCACATTCACTCAGCAGGTGCATGGCTGTTTCTTCCTTCCCTTCACATCCCGGCCTCGGGCACTCCCTCTCCACTCTGCTTCTCCATTTGATGTTACTCCTCACAAACAGTCTCCCATGAAAGGCCAGCCACGCCAGATTCTCGAACTTTCTTGGGACTCTCCCCCTCGTCAAGTTTCTCAGTCCTTGACTCCTCCGCTGCTCAATGTCCTCCTGTGTCTCCCTCCTCTCCGGCCACTCCTGCTGTCTTACCCGTTCCATCCACTTCTTCCTATTCCCTCCCTCAATCTCCTCCCTAGTCACCCCCCACTTTCTCACCACTTTTATTACTTCCTTCTGATAAGCCTGCCCCCCCTTCCCCAGCCTCTTCCACCCCTTCCTTCCTCTCCCCCCTCCCCATCTCTCCACTGATCCCAAAATCCCCCCCTCCCTGCCCACCCTCTCTGTCCGTCCTGTACCATCCCCTGCAAATTCACTTGCAAAAATATCCCTCTACACAACAATACCGGGTTCACCATTCCCACACCTCCCTCTTTTCACTCCCTACACACCACTTCCCTCCTGATCGGGTTCAACCTATTTCCCCAAAGTGCTCTAAAAAACACTCCCACCACCCGTGCTTGCAGCCTCTCAGCTAACCAACAAATCTGCGCAACCCACAACACCATTGGGATCATGTACATTTTTATCATTTTCACTCGTTCCCTGTAAGTCAACCCCCAACTCTTCCACTTCTCCGCCACTGCACTCACTTTCCCCAACACTCTCTCCCAATTTCTCTCCCCATACTCCCTCTTCCCAAACTCAATTCCCAATATCCTTATTTCCTCTTCTCCCTCTGGCATTCCCCCCCTCTCTCTCCCTTTCCGCCTCTTGTCCCCACCCTCCTCCCTCCCCCACCTGTATTGTCTGACTTTTCCCCCAGTTCATCTTAGCCCCCGTCACTTCCATATACCTTCCCAACTGCTCCTCTACCCACCTTTCCTCCTATCTCCCCTGTACTATCACAGTCAAATCATCCACATATCCTATCACTCTCACCCTCTCCCCCCCCCCCCAATCCCACCCCTGTCAATTGCATCCCCCTTTCTCCACCCGCATGTAAACGCCTCACCAATGGATCTATCGCCAGTACGTAAATGACCGGGCTCAACGGCTGAAACACTTAAAAGATTTGCCTAATCCCACTGCAAACTAGACATATGCCCAAACAACCTTATGAAATCTGCTCCTCAACAATTCACAATAGACCTAACGAACCACGTAAACTTCATGCTACAAAACGGACTTTTCCCTAAAGAAAAAGGAAAAATCTTACTCACCCCAATTCCTAAAGATACAAAGAAAAGCACGAGCGAAATAACCAATTACAGGCCAGTAGCATCCATACTACTAATAACCAAAATAACCGAAGGAATGGTAACTAAACAACTCACAAACTATCTAAACAAACACTCAATACTGCATCATGCCCAATCAGGATTCCGGTCGAATCATAGCACAGAAACAGTATTAGTCACCCTTATGACTAAATTTAAACAAATAATTGCAACTGGCAACAATATACTCCTCCTACAATTTGACATGTCAAGTGCCTTCGACATGGTCGACCATGGAATCCTATTACACATACTTGAATATTTTGGCACTGGAGGAAATGTCCTGAACTGGTTCAAGGGGTTCCTAACCCAGCGCTCGTATCAAGTTACATCAAATTCAACCACGTCTAATACATGGACACCTGAATGTGGAGTACCGCAAGGATCACCCCTCTCACCAACCATTTTCAACCTAATGATGATCCCTTTGGCAAAACTCCTATCAAACCATAACCTCAACCCATATATATACGCCGATGATGTAACAATATACATCCCTTTCAAACAAGATATCAAAGAAATCTTCAACGAAATCAATCAAAGTCTACACATCATGAACACATGGGCAGATGCATTTCGTTTGAAATTAAATGCAGAAAAAACTCAATGCCTGATACTCACCTCCCAATACAACACGAATGAATTTACCGCTATAAAGACACCAAAACTAAACCTTCCAATCTCAGAAACGCTAAAAATCCTTGGAGTCACTATCGACCGCCACCTAACACTCGAAACTCATGCAAACAACACGACCAAAAAGATGTTCTACTGCATGTGGAAATTGAAAAGAATAAGACCTTTCTTCCCAAGATCCGTCTTTCGCAGCCTAGTGCAATCCCTCGTACTCAGCCATCTGGATTACTGCAACTCACTATACGCAGGTTGCAAAGAGCAAATACTGAGGAAACTTCAAACAGCCCAGAATACAGCAGCCAGAATCTTCGGAAAACCAAAATATGAAAGTGCAAAACCCTTACGAGAGAAACTACACTGGCTTCCACTCAAGGAACGCATTGCTTTTAAAGTATGCACATTAGTCTACAAAATCATTCACGGCGAAGCCCCAGCCTACATGTCTGAGTTAATAGACTTACCACCCAGAAACGCTAAAAGATCATCCCGAACTTTCCTCAACCTCCACTTCCCTAATTGCAAAGGCTTGAAATACAAGACACTACACGCGTCAACCTTTTCTTACATGAGCATGCAGTTCTGGAATACACTGCCGCGCAACCTGAGAACAATCTACGAGCTAACCTCCTTCCGCAAATTATTGAAGACCCATCTTTTTGAAAAAATTTATGGAAAGAACCAAAACACATAAAGTCCAAACTCACTGCTCATTAATGCATCAATACATCCACTCTTGAACTCTCATCCCCATAATCTCACCTCATCCATACCTTTACTCACAGAAATATGTATACCATATGTATTCGTGTCTTAATATTGCCCTTTTAGCTTCCCGTTGTCTCCTCCCAATGTTTCAAGGTCTTGTCCATTGTTATATTCCTTAACGATACTTTGATTGTCTCGCATAACTCTTCACAATGTAATCCATAACCAAGTTGTAACAAATTGTATTTCCATTATTCACTTTATATTGTAAACCACACTGAGCCCGCAAAAAGGTGGGAAAATGTGGGATACAAATGCAATAAATAAATAAAATAAATAAACCCTGCCGGATGCCCGTTCTCACTTCCACCCTTCCTCCTTTCCATCCATTGATCGTAGGAATGCAAACTGCCCCCTCATATAGTCTCTCTAACCACTCCACCCCTTTCCCTGCCACCCCTACCTTTCTCATCACCTCCCATACATATTCCCTTTGTACCCGATCATATGCCTTCTCCTGGTCCAAAGCCACCACCTTCACTGTCCCTCCTTTCTTCTCCATCCCTGCTTCCATTACCTCCCTTATCGTCAAGGCCGCCTCCACTACCCCCTGCCCCCCACCCCCCCTTTCTGAGCCGGACACAACACCCTCCTCAATACCCCCTCTAACCTCTGCACCAATGCCCTAGCTACGATCTTCCTGTCCATGTTGAGTAATGATATTGATCTCCAGTTGTCCAAATCTGTCCTATCTTTCCCTTTACTTAATAATATTAAACTTGCCTCCCTCATTGACCTTGGTACCCTTCCCCCCCTCTCCGTTTCCCGTACCACCTCCAACAAAACTGGACTCACCTCGACCTGAAACACCTTGTAGAACTCCGCCGGAATTCCATCAGGTCCTGGTGCCCTCTTCGCTCTCATCCCTCGTACCGCTTCTTGTATTTCCTCCACCGTCCATTCCTCCCACTCCTGCTCTTCCTCCTCTCCCCCCTCCTCCTCCTCCACTCCTCTCCTTACCGGCATCCCTTGTACGTACTCCTCCCACCTCTCCCTTCCCCCCTCCTCCCTCCTATCAAAAACCCTGCTATAGTACCCTGCCACTGCCTTTAGCATCCCTCCTTTGTTACTTCCACTTCCCTTTCCCCATTCCGCACTCCCTCCATCTCTCTCCCTTCCCCCTTTAACTGATAATTCTCAAATACATCTGGTGATAACAATACCCCACACTCCCTTTCATTTATTTTATTTTTATTTTTATTGAATTTAAACATTTACAAGCCATACACTTGAATCAAGCAATATCAAGCTAGTGTTTTCCGAAGAAAATATTTAACCAAGTAAAGAATATAAAATATAAAGAAATTTCAACAATTCTACAAGTATTACATAAAGTAAATATAGCTCAGCCTCAGACCACAATTAAAATAGAGGGCTAAGAAATAATAGGAGAACAAAAAGAAGCATTTATACAGGAAATATGGCCTGGTCGATTAGCACATCATTTCTCTTAATTCAACTTGCGATGGAATTTATTTGGTTAAACTTTTCTGATCCAAAACAAATTTGAGCTGATCAGGCTCGAGGAAGACATATTTGTTATTCATGTAGTAAACAATACATTTGCAGGGATATGTCAGCATAAACTTTGCTCCTATAGCTTTAGTCTCTTCCCTTAAAGCCAGAAATAGTTTTCGTCTGTCCTGAGTCGTCTTAGTCACATCAGGATTTATCCATATCCTGGCCCCACAGAAAAAAGTCAAAGCATTTTTAAAGTACAATTTCATCAGAGAGTTCAAGTCTTGTTCAAAGACAAATGAGACTAAGACTGAACTTCGGGTCTTTATATCCGATAGTGACTGTTCTAAGATTGCTGAAATATCCAAGGATTCTCTCTCTTGTTCTTGTACTTGAGAAACTGCACTTTTTTTTATCTTCCACAGATTTTATCAAATTTGGTAAATAATAAATCTTATTAATTGGAGGCAACAGGGAAGATGAATAATGAAGTATTTCTATGAGGTATTTCTTAAAAAGTTCAAGGACAGAAATTCCTGAAACAACCGGAAAGTTCAGTATTCTCAGGTTCAGTCTCCTATTGTAATTTTCAATCTGGTCAATTTTGCAATTTATTATTATATTATCTTTAATCACTGCTGTTGTCATTGATTTCAAATTTGTAAGGTCCGTCTGAACCTGGGAAATTTGACATATCGAGTCACTTTTCAATTGTTCAAACGCTGTAGATAAGGAGTCAAGTTTACTCACTATTGAAGCAGTTTCTAAAGCTGTCCTCCTCGAAGCCGTTGTCAGTTCTTGAATCGCTTCCCAAATCAATTCTAGCGTCACCACCTGGGGAACCTTCCGTTCCAAGCTGGTTGTCTCAGCTTCTCGAGGTGAGCTACCGCCGAACGAGGAGTCGTGATTGCCGCATTCCGGTTTTCGCGGCTCCTTCGGCTCACCTTTCTCAAAAGCTGGTCGCGGTGGAGGGTTGATTTCTGGCGGGGATAAAGATGTTTCAAACCCTTGGGGCATCGATGCTCCTCCATTGGCTTCCCCTGCAGGGATTACCATGCCAACTTCCAGTGCTCCACTCGCTGTGAAACGGTCTATCGTTAGCTGTACTGGTGAAGACGTAAGACTCATCGACAGTTGATTTCTTACCAAACGTTTTCTCTTGGTATGTGGCATTATTTCTTGTGGGTAATTTGAGAAGACACAGAGACCAGCTAAACGCGACCAGATCACTCACGAGTCGCGACCACCATTTTGACACGCCCTCCCCACACTCCCTTTCATACCACAACGACTCCCACCTATCCCCCTACCTTCCCTATCTGTTTATCCAATTCCGCTATCTCCTCCTCCCTTCCCCCTTTCTCCACTAATCTATCCCTTCGTCTCCTCAGCACTCCCTCTAACTTCGTCCTTTGCCGCCTCTCCCTTCCTTCCTTCCTCTGTGCCAACCGACGAATCCGCTTTTTAATCTCTTCCCACCACTTCCCCCATGACCCGAAACCCTCCCTCACTGTTAACTGATCTTCCCCAAATCGTCTAAATTCTTCCCTCTCCTCCTCCTCCTCCATCCAATCTACTCTCATTCTCCACCACCCTCTCCCCTTCTCCACTCCTTCTTTAATCCCCACCTCTGCCCACAAGAAACAGTGGTCCGAGAAATCCACTGTTTTCAGCCTCAACCTCCCCCCCCCTCTTTCCCCTTCACCAAAATCCTATCTATTCTACTCTGACATGTCCCCCTCCTATACGTAAACTGCCCCCCCTCTCCTCCCCCTAAATCTCGTAATCCTACCTCTTCTATCATCTTCTCTAACAACGCCCCATCGTATCCCATGCTCCTCTCCCTTGCCCCACTATCCATCCTTTTCCCTATCATATTAAAGTCTCCCCCCCACACCACTTGCCTATCTGTAAACAACAACGGTTTTATCTGCTGGAGCAACCGCTTCCTTGCTCTCTTTTGCTGAGGCCCATGCATATTTATCAACCATACCCTTCTATTTCTAATTCTCCCATCCACTACCATCCCCCTCCCCCCTTCCAACTCCCTCACCCCCTCTATCTGTACCTCCCTCGTTTTAAATAATATCCCCATTCCCCATATTCCTGCCGAGCCATCGCCCATATGGATGGCCCCCATCTCCACTCCTTTTTTGCCCTCATCATCCCCTCAATCCTTATTCGAGTTTCTTGAATGAACACACAATCAACTGGTTCTTTCCCCAGCTGCTCGTATGTCAACCCTCTTGCTTTCCCTGACCTAATGCTGGCCACATTTATTGTGACTACCGTCCATCTACTTCCTTCCATTATCACTGTCGTCTCTTCTTCTGCCCCTCCTTCCCTCTATCCGTCCCTTCTCGTTTTGCTACCCATCCTCCTGTCCATCTCCCCTCTCCCCCTTCCTCTTCTTCTCCCCTTCCCCCTCCTCCCCCTCCTCCCTCATCTTCCCCTTCCCTCCACTGTCCCTCTCTGTCCCCCTCCCCTGTGCCCTGTTCTTCCCCACCCTCCCTCCCCTCTCCCACCTCCATCGTCTCCCCCTCCCCCCTTTCTTCCCTCTGTTCCTTCTCCTCCTCCATTTCTCTCCTCCCCTCCTCTCCACCCTCCTCCCCCTTCCTTCCTACCCCTCCTACTTTCCTCACCACCACCCCCTTCTTCTTGGTCTTCCGGTCCTCCTTCCCCTTCTTCCCCCCTCTCTTCTTCCCCCTTACCACTCCCCGTCTGCTATCCCCTTCTCCATCTCCTCCACTCTTCCATCCTCTTCACTCTCTCCCTCCCCCTGCTCCCCTCCTCCCTCCCTCCCCTTCCTCTCCTTCCTCTCCTTGCACCCCCTCTCTCTCCCCCTTCTCCCCCTTCCCCGTTCCTCTTCCCCTCCTCCCCTCCTTCCTCCTCCTCTCCTCCATCTCCCCGCTCCTCCCCCTCTTTGTCCTCTCCTTCCTCCCTACCCCCTCCCCTTCCCCCTTCCTCCTGTCCTCCCCTTCTGTGCTCCGCCTTTGGGCACCTGCTGAACGGATGCCCCATTCCCCCACACAGGTTACATCTTATCTGCTGACACTCTCCCGTTCCATGTTCCAAACTCCCGCATTTCATGCACTGTCTTACTGTGCAATTCATTGCCAAATGACTGAATGATCCACATCTATAACACTGGTGTGGCTGACCTTTATAAAAGCACTGTATGCGGTCTTGTCCAATATATGCTGCAGCCGGGACGTGCTGGGTAACTTCCCCCACCCTCCTCAGCCGCATCTGTGCCCCCCATGCCCCTGCCCACACCCTGCTAGGGTCTGGCAACTTTCTCAGTGGTATCACCACGTCAACATATCTTCCCAGCCAGTAGGTCAGGTCTGCCACCTCCATCGACTCATTTCTTACCAAGATCGTCACATGAGCCACCTCCTGCCTACTGACTGGGATTGCTTGAAATCCCTCCCATTCCCCTGTCCCCTTCTGCCTTTCAAACCTGTGCCAGAACTCCTCCAATCCTCTCATGGACATGAAACTCAAATCAAATTCCACCCCATTTACTGGGTGGATGCACGCGTACAGATCTTACGGCACAAACCCCATTCCAAATACCTTGTTGAGCACCTCCCCCCTGGATGGTGCCATCCCCCTCCCCACCCACTTTACCTGTACCACATTCCTCCTTTTCCCCATTACACCCCCTCCCCTCTGCCCCACTGCCCTCCACCCCCCCTAGCACCCCCTCCCCCTCCTGCACGCCCACCTCCCACCACCTGAGCAAAAGTCTTCCCCCTCCTTCCTTTCCCATCTGCATAGCCCCACCCCCTCCCTCCTCCCCTGTTCCCTCCCCCTTCCTCCCTCTGTCCCAATGCATCAGTGTCTCATGCTGGCCAGCCACCTCCCTTACTGTTCTCTGCTGGCCACCGCCACTCCCCTCTGGAATGCGGGCTCCACTTTGCCTTCTCTCCTGCCATTCTGCTCCACTCCAGACCTCTGTTGTTGCCCTGTCCTGGCTCCCTCCCGATTCTCCTGCACTCTGTCATCATCAGGCGCCTCCGGACCTGGTGCTCCACTACTGACGTCATCAGTCTGCGCCGTTCGTCTCTCGCAATTCTCGGGGCAGTTCTGCTCTTCCCCGGCCTCGTTTCTTCCATCGGACCTCTGCCCGCACTCCACCTCCTTCTCCTCTTGTAGCTCACTCCATTCTTTCCTTTCCGAGTGCTCCTTCCTCGCGTTGCCTGGCTCCGCCCTGTTTTTAATTACCTCTTTTTATAGACCTCTTTCTGACTCCGTCACACGGGGGACTAAAGGTACTTATTTCATATATCAGGTTCTGTATAGTTTCTCTAACCTCCATTGTCACCCAATCACAAGGTCTATTCTGGGGTGGCATTAGGAGCTGTAATTGAAAACTAATTCCCATAATTACTGCTTTCTGTTTTTTTTCTGGATCTAGATATACTCTGGGCCATTTATGTTCCCACATAAATCTTATTAAACATCTGTCTAAGTTTCTGCAAAGACTGAGTGTCACTTGTATATGATCTACCTTGTAGGCTAAATGTAAGGTAAAGAGAAGATAGAATCAATAAAAATAAAGACAGAGATAGGTTTAGATAGTGTAAATAGATAGGTACATTTTATTTCTTACCCAAACACAAGTCTTCAAGTTGATACAAATACAGACATCAGATTCTGGTTTCAGCCGCACAGGGCTTCGCCGTCTGACAGAAGCTTTGGAGAGGACTCTCAAACTAAGCCAAAATCTGCCATCTTTTATACTCTATCCTCTCCATAGAAGTGAATGGTGAGAAACCTTGCTCCTAATCTTTCTCACTTTCTGAGATCATACTTTCCCATGCGATCTGCTGTCGGATGTGCCCACCTCCTTCCGTTCTCAGCTACTGCTAATTATCAACATGTTTTGGGAAGCGTTGAGATAACAGTTTCACATCTTCCGGCTGCAATACTTTTCATACCTTTCTCATGAACTCTGTATTACCTCTGTATCATTGTATACCAAAACTAATAAGCTCCATTTTATTCATCTGATCTTTCATTACAGGTGCTATATTTGATTTAAAGGTTGTACCAGTTTGTATCAGGACTCATTGTTCAGACCTGCTTTTTTCAGATTCTCAAATATTAATTCACTTGCTTGCTGTTTGGCCTAGTCAATATTTTTTCCAGTTGTTCTTGGCTGCATAGCTTTGGCCATCACTATTCCAGTGGTAGCCTTAAAGCTAGGCCATATATTAACATTCCCCTCTTCACCCTATCCCATAGGGTGACACCAGGGTTAACGTACCTTGGTACCATCCATTCCAGAAGGTATTCTATGAGGCCATCAAATTATCTGAGTCTTAAGATCAACTGGTACAATTTGTTTAGTTTTCGGTTGAGACTTACTCAAACCTGTAGCGAGAAATGTTTTTATGAATGGGACTAATCCATGAGCTCATTTACAAAATCCCATGAAATATAGGTATGCGGGTAATAGCAATTTCAGGTGGATCATACTAATAAACACTTTCAGGTCTTTCTATGGCTTCTATTGTATCTGTAGCATAGTGCATGGGGAGATAATCCAATGTATCTGTCTCAGTGGTCCTTGGAAGGAATAATGGTTTTGATTAAGCATTGTTATGGGCTCAACAAATAGTACTCTGATTGCAGGCTGTTTAAGGTTGTAGGTATTCAGAATCCTTAAACAGGTCGGGATTCCTGGACCTTACTAGTACTCATCATTGGTATCCAATCATGAGCACTAATAAGTGGATAGCAAGTATGAGGTTGCCTCATACAGCAAAAATGGTCAATCCTAGGAAAATTTATATTAACCAAGGTCATGCATGGATCTTGACATATGCATAATGACCTGGAAGTATGGGAAGCATTGTATATATCCGTTACCCCTCTTGGAGCTTAGTCAAACCTACAGAAAGACATGCAGCTCAAGTAAGCCTACACCAAAGTTAAACAATTGCATAACAGGTTGATACTAACAGAGTTTACATCTACATTATGATATCTTAGCCAGTATTAGGGTTTGATGTTACCCTTGTATCCGAGCAATATCGACTTCAATTTAAATTACATAAACAGAAATAACGGGGAAACTCGTGGAAAAACAATTAGAACAATTAAAGGAAATAATAGGAAAATAAAAATAAAACCTTTTCAATATCTAGACAGGATTGCTGCTAAACTGAAAATAAAACATAATATGAATCTATAATGTCCATAAACAGCAACAGTAGTTCTCAAATTAAGTATCAGTTCAAAAGTTTTTTTCATCGAACATGGTCGAGGCGGTGGAAGCGTTGAAGAATCTGGACGAAGATCTGGAAGATCTAACAGGGCTGGATTTTCAGGCTGGCTTGCTGAAGGAAGTTGCCGGTCTTGAGATGGTTAGGCTCGTAACATCTGGTTCTGCGGCTGAGTAAACACGTATATCTTTCACATGGACCCAAGACTTGTGGTCCAGTAGTTTGCAAGGTGTAAAGGTCATTGCCACAACCTTGGGGGATCTAACATCATTTGGACCTTAAAGACGTACTTATGGTGTACAAATTGGGATCTTTCCATGTCTTTATTCTACCATCAACTTAAAATTAAATAAAAAAAAATTGGAATTGGGATTTGGAATTGGGATTTGGAATTGGGATTTGCATAATATAGCCCCACTTCTGGCTTGCATAATGTGCGAGACAGATTGGTAATTTTTAGAAAGACATGATCAAATAACAATGGTAAAGTATATGGAACAAAAGAGAAAAACAATTAAAATTTAGAGATGATGGTAAATGTTCAACTATTGATGTATGGAGGGCAATGCATCGCAATCTATCGCCAATAGATATGGAATCTTCACCTACGATGACTACCATTCACCAAGGGTTGAGCCCTCAGCTGCAGGAGGCCAGCAGGACTTACGAGTTAGATGATTCAGAAAGAAGGGTAGAGGCCAAAGCTTTGTGTAACTCCAGCAAGTGGAGAGCCTATCTCTTTTGCTCATGGACCAATTGATGCATCTGTCGAAACTCACGCTGAATAATGTCTCGTTTCTCACACCAGGTAATGTTGGGGTCTGTGCATCTGTCTTTTAATTTAGCGATTCTGTGCTGTAACATAACCTTCAGATCGGATACATTATCGGGTAGCTGTTCTTTGCTAGCAGTCGTCTCCTCGGTGAGGGACGTCAACGGGATTCCTGTATCCATCTGGGGAAAGGCAAAACTTTAAACAGACCAGTAGTGCAATTTATGTGGTTAAGTTATTGAATGAAGTCATAATGCTAGGAGGCGGGTCGTGGGTATAAAATAGGGGCCAGGAAGGAGGGATGGTAAGAAACAAAGCATCGAGAGTGAAAAAATTAAAAAAAAATTAAAATATTTTAAAAAAAAGCACCTTGAAGGGTGTAAGACAAAAATAGGCTTAAAAAAAAATAAAACAAAATATGATACATCTGAATTGCAACAAGGCATATTCAAATAGCAATGCAAGAAAAAGGTTCCTCAAAAAAGACAAATGGAAGAAAAAACATTAAAAAGTGCAGCTACTTGATTAGTGATTGACCTTCACATAGAGTTTAAGTAACCCTTTTCAATCAGACAAAGAAGTAGGAAGAAGCATATCGCTTCATGACAAATCCACCACGCGGCAAGAGTTAGTTGAAGCAAGGTGTTAGTTAAATACACAAAGCATGAATTCCAGGACCGTTGCACCCAAATAATCTACACCAGTTTGTCTCACAATCACTCGCAGTGAAAGACAGACAGATAAAAAAAGCAATAGTTGGGGTTATTGGGATTACCTGTTGTAAATAGAAAGGAATTAAAAAGTGGAGTGCATAATTTTCCTTATTCATGTCCGAAAGCTTCACCAATTCTCTGTTCAAGAATACTACAAATTGTATGATCAGCGCAAAATGCTCCCCCAAATGGCCAGTTCAAGGGAGTATTTCTCGCGTTTTTTCCATATAACGGATAATGGTTAGTAAATATGTCTTCTTTCTTAGACAAGGAAATAATGAAAAGCTTTCAGATGTCACACATATCATAAAAAACTAAAGAAGTAAATGTCACATCAATTTAAACAGCTTAATAGTTAAAGCAGAAAACATTTTAACAATGAGCAATATACAGCTTTTATTTAAAAGGGATCTCGTATAAAGTAAAATGGCATAAATAAGTCAGTTCAGGTATGTATATAAAAAAACATAAATGAATATCCTCTGGGGATCGCTCATCCCTGCAGTTGATAAGAACTCCCCAGGGAAGGTATGCATAAAAGCAAATAATTAACTTGCTGACTCAGTTAGGTCATTTGTATGGTACC
The DNA here is from genome assembly GCF_901765095.1 of Microcaecilia unicolor. Taxonomy (NCBI): domain Eukaryota; kingdom Metazoa; phylum Chordata; class Amphibia; order Gymnophiona; family Siphonopidae; genus Microcaecilia; species Microcaecilia unicolor. The sequence continues at coordinate 97,928,183 of NC_044040.1, read as the reverse complement.
ATAAATATACACTTGAAATTAAACCAGGAGAAATATAAAATAAAAACATGTCACCTGTAATAGAAACAGAAACATCACACGCGTCTTCAAGAGCGTCCCAGTGGCGGAACCTAGAACAGAAATTACTAATTGGCGGAAAGCTCAATGCTTTTGCCGCAGGTTATATTAACAAAGAAATGATAGCCATGAACATGAGAATAGTGCAAGAGTCAGTTGTGTCACTTACTATATATATCCTACTCTAAAAATACTGCCCTCCAGAGTATGCTTCTATAGAAATTGACCATGGGATAACACTCGCCTTGGATCGCACATGGGATAACACTCGCCATGAATTTGATATGGGATAACACTCGCCATGAATTTGATATGGGATAACACTCGCCATATTGAAAACCCCAAAAGTGGGGGAAGCAAAAACTCCAAAAAAAGATTTTAGCGAACAGCGAAAATAAGTTCTCTAAAATTAAAGGGCAGCGATCTAATTGGTTTTCGCCGGTTAGAAATATGGGAATACACTCGCCATATATGGGAATACACTCGCCATTTTGTCACTAACCCCCAATAGATGCTTAAATATTCGTCTAGAAGAAAACAAAAATATAGGGCCCCAGTCAACCTGTCTAAATTTGCAACTAAAGGATTTTAGACGTCTCTGTATATCCCCAGCGCGCATCTGTACCGGTAACTTCTATATGGGCAATAGTCCAATTCAGTGAATGCAGGCCATTCCGAAAATAGAATGGGGTTCTGCTTAAAATCTAATAATTGCGATACCGTCATCCACCTTCGATGGATGTAAGCCCCAGGCATCGATATCAAACCCAATAGTTATAGCGTGACACTGGTATATAAGAAAAGTATAGTATGTCCCAGGGAAAAGCCCCTGAAAATTACTATAGAAGTGATAGTAAAAATAGAGAGAAAAACGAAATATTTTCCAGCCAACAAGCCAGTGAAAGGAAACACCGATTTCAACAAAAGGCAAGAAAATGTATTTTAACAAAGACATTATAACATGTGTAGTCGGGAGTTATAGCCCTAGAATAAATTAAATAAAGTTAAATACATATTAAATGCTTTTGGGGCGGGTACTGGATAGGTTGGAAGTAGCATCTAAACGGGAAAACATAAGAGAAGCATGTAATTCAATAAATTGTCAAACAGGACGCCAAAATCGTGGTGCAAAGATGACAAGTTAATACCTATAAATATGACAAATTACACTCAGAAAAGGAACATAATAAATAAAATAAACCCGAATGCAATGGCAGGAAGCTTTTGTGGCTAAACAGGTGAAAGGGAAAAAAACAAATTAAAACATGTGATTCTTACACCAAGAACTTCTAATGATTCGGCATAAAACATACATACTAGTCAGTGACTGAAATGATATGTCCAAATGATGACAAACAGAACAGCTGCAGCATTAGAAGGAAAGATAAGGTTGGGTTATAAAGAACCAACAGGAAATAACTTGAGATGTGAAGCAACGCTGTATTATCATGGCACGCAGCCATCATCTTCTCAACCAAAAAGGTAAAACTTATTTTATATGCATATCTATTAAGGTAAAAGTAAAGGAATGCTTCTATATAGTACATAATACTTCTACTATCATATAAGTTATACAAGGGATTATCTAGCTCTTAATGTAACAATAAACCACTGTAATTTTATGTGACTTTCTGTGTTGGATCCCGGTTTACAATGCTGTCGAGTAAAAATAGAAAATTTGTTATAAAGACTTACACAATTTAATACATTATAGAACCATATTATTTAAAAGTGATTGTCATTCTTAGAACGTGGAAATATTCATCAAGAAATATTATAACCTAGCTCATTATTACAAGTGTTTAAAATAAGCCAGGACGAAAATCACAATGCAAGCGAGGAAGTGTAGTATTTCTTGTAGATAACGTTATAATATAGTCCTTAAAATGGGACTTAAATATGAGGACAATTTATAATTCTGACAATCTATAATACTGTTCAAAAATCAATGTTTCCTGAAGATAAGCAGGCTTGTATTAAACTAACACGATAGTACGGTGCTGGGGCTGTAACTTATATTTCTTTTAAACGAGTACACCATTAAAATAGAGTACAAGAAACTAGAACCAGAGTATCGGAGATCCAAAGCATACGAGAATCTTATCTAGAGGGTAACATTGTGGTTAAAAGACTGCTTCTGGGAAGTAAAACTTTTAATATGATTTAGCAGTAATCCTGTAGAGAGTTTAAGAAGAACCAGAACATCAAAGAGGTTTACAGAAAATTGTTATAAGGATTTAATGTTGACGTGGATGTTATAGGAAAAGGAGAATAAAAACCAGAAGGGAAGTGTGCTTCCTGTGCTTAATTTGAGTTTACTGCTCACTGCAAGCATTGGACATTACGGCTACTGAAAATAGAACTATACAGCACATAAAAACTGTAAGTTTAATTTTTCATATTAAAACTTTCTGCTGTTATAATTAATCAGGATAGGATTTTATCAGATCAAACGTATTGCAGTTCTTAGGAACTATTGTGTAAGGAACCAGTGAGTTAATGTTTGAGAAAGTATGACAATTCTAACTGCGTTATTACTTTACTTACTCAGATAGACAGCCGTAATCATTATGTGTTCATATGAAAGCTGAAACTGTCAATTCTACACTTAATACGACAGCTCCTTTAAGGCAAAAATTTCTAATGTCTTCTACTGTGTTTTTTAAAATAACGGCAATCTAAATTTCATTACTACCAGCATATCGCTTGATTCTGTTAAGTAAGGGTTAATTTTTAGTTTCCGGACTAAGGCTTCCTCGAAGCATTGTAATGTGATCACAGGAAACCACACTAGGACAAAGAAGGAGAAAGCTGGTTTTTAAAGGGGAAAGTCAAGTAATGTATGTTTGAAGGAAAGATATCCTTTTAAAACTTTGTAACCACATGGTGTGGTCTATCAAACTGTCACTTGCAGTACAAAAATAAAGAAACCTGTCTCGGGGTTAAAATCATGACTCAGAGACAGAATGAGAAAGCCTTTGTTTAAGGGAGATGGAATGAAATAGAGAGCAACACCCAAAAGTCAAAGCAGTATGAGCAGTGAATTTTGGGGAGTGGGAGCTAACGTCCTAATAAAATGACACAAAAGAGGAGAAAAAAGTATGCCCTGATAAAAGGAGAATGCAAAGTAAGACTAAGATACAGTGAAAGCCAAGAAATACATCCGTACATTCTTACATGCTCAGAAGTGCACTTACAACGGACTTGGCAGCATGAGGCATGAAAAGATAAGTCATTTTACAATTATGGTGCCTGCTTAAGGAACCAATTTTGAGGGGAAACCGGAGTTGAAAGATACCTGTGTATCAGCATAGAACAGGGACAAAAACGAACGGAAAAGGGGGAGAGAAAAAAAAATCACTTTCTTAGCTTTTAAAAGTGAACTGTAGAGCCTCCTCTGCCACAGCAGTGCTGGACTGATAAGGCAGCTAAAGTGGGCAATCTTCCCAGATTCTCATGTCCTTGAGATAGTGAACTACAGCACTTGTTAGGGAAAACCTTTAAAAGCTACCGAAAGAAATGGCAGTTTCGGAAGCCTGGATAAGGATGTTAAAAAAAATATGTGAGAAAAAGGGGTTTAGAACTTACAGCTCTTCGGGCAAGTTTAAATAGATTTACAAAGGCAGATTCGAAGCCCAAGAGGGAGTATATATTTACTAATAATGTAATAAGCTTTGTTCCGGAAAGAGAATCAAACCTCACAGCACATGGGACTGAGAAAGAAAAAGACGTCTAAAATCCTTTAGTTGCAAATTTAGACAGGTTGACTGGGGCCCTATATTTTTGTTTTCTTCTAGACGAATATTTAGCCCCCTGTGACGTCACGCCTTGACTCGGCACCACTATGCCTGTGCCTCCTTCACTGATAAACTGCAGCTGTGTATGCACTGCTTGCTCTTCTCCAAGCTCCCAAATATCTTGGGTCTCAAGCCTGTTCACCAACGACTTGCTGTTTCTACTCAGTCTCTGCTCCTCCGATTGTCTCTGCTCAAATAATAAATGACTTTGGTCCCCTCCAACGCTTTCCCCCTTCAGGTTTGTCTCACTGCATTCCACAATGTGTTCCTGCTGGGTCTTTCCTTTCTCTGCGCTCTCCTTCCTCCATCTCTCTTTGTTTGCAAAGAATTCTTTCATTGGATTATTTCCTCTCTTCATCAATGCTGCTATCTGCTCCCTCCTGCACCTTAACTGTTTTTGTAACAGTTCAGTCTCTCTCTGCTGGCGTTCTTTTTTCCCTTCTGTGTCTGCTAGTTTCACCATCACTCCAGCCAGTTTGATTCGTTTCCTGAGTACCTCTGCTTCTTGCTCTAGCTTCTTAATCTGCTTGAGGTCTTGTAGGACTTCCTCTGCTGTAATTTCCCGTTCAGTGGCCCAGGCTGCCCATGTCTCCCCTTCCTCCTCTCCACTGCTATCCTCGTACCAGGCCTCCAGCACTGGACCACTGGGTTCTGGCCTCTCCCTTTCCAGCTTCTGACCAGCTCCCCCACTCACTGGGCCTTCTCCTTTCTGGGCCTCTTCACCCTTCTTTCCTAGTTCTTCACCTTGTCCCCTTTTCGCTATTCCAGTCCCTGGGGCAGGCCATCTCTCACTAGGATCACTTAATTCAGGGACTTTTCTGCCCTTACCTTCCTCCTGCCGGCCTGAGCCTTCTCTTGGGGCCTTCTGTGCCGCTCCAGCCCGCTCTCCTTGGCCGGGCACCCATCTCTCCACCACCACCTTGGGGCTGCTGTATCTCTGGAGCCCCTTCTCCTTCTCCATGGTTTTCGGCCTCCGACTAGGCCTTGGAGCCTGGTCCTGCAGTGCTTCCAGGCCCAGGCCCCTGCACTGCTCTCCAGCTCCAACCTCAACCTGCTGGTCCTTCTCAGAGCTCCTCCACACACCTCCTTCTCTCACACAGTCTGGACAGCCACTGAATTACCGCGGCTGCTGGCACCAGACTTGCCCTCCAATGGATCCTCGTTAAAGGATTTAAAGTGTACTCATTCCAATTACAGGGCCTCAAAAGAGTCCTGTATTGTTATTTTTCGTCACTACCTCCCCGAGTCGGGAATGGGTAATTTGCGCACCTGCTGCCTTCCTTGGATGTGGTAGCCGTTTCTCAGGCTCCCTCTCCGGAATCTAACCCAGATTCCCCGTTACCCATGGTCACCATGGTAGGCGCGGAAAGTACCATCGAAAGTTGATAGGGCAGACATCCGAATGGATCGTCGCCATCACGGGGATGTGCAATCGGCCCGAGGTTATCTAGAGTCACCAAAGCGGCCAGGGGGGCAAGCCCCCGGATAGGTTTTGGTCTGATAAATGCACGCATCGCGGGAGGTCAGCGATCATCGGCATGTATTAGCTCTAGAATTACCACAGTTATCCAAGTAACAGATGGAGCGATCAAAGGAACCATAACTGATTTAATGAGCCATTCGCAGTTTCACTGTACCAGCCATGCGTACTTACACATGCATGGCTTAATCTTTGAGACAAGCATATGCTACTGGCAGGATCAACCAGGTAGCCGCGGCGGTGCCGGACCGGACGCCCCCCCCCCCCCCCCGGGAGAAGGGGGTGGCCGGACCGGCAGCGGCCCAGCCTCCGCTCCCTGGCGGAAGGCCAGCGCCTCTGCGCAGCTGGCGGGAAGGAGAAGTCGGCGCGTGGGGTTCACCCGACAGGGAACCTCACCCATGTAGAGAGACATGCCACTGGCAACCGGAGGAATGCATTTCGCCCAGGAGGGACGCGCAAGAGAGCGGACAGACCCGGGCCCGGACCACACTCCCAGCGAGCTCGGACACCTGCACAGAGACTGCCGGACTCCTCAGTCTCACCAAGACTGCAGGCTACCATCAGAGGGAGCCCTCCCTGGAGGATCCGAACAGGTAGGGAGAAACCGCATCGCCTGAACACCAAACTAGACGGCCCACGAGGGCGCTCCCTGTTCGGGTCTGAAGTGCCAAATTGATCAGTGGACATAAGAGAGGAAAAGCAGACAAGAAGGAAAAAAAAATCACTCTCACCTACTGGAAGAGAAAGAGAGAGAAATGAAGAGTCTAGTAGAGACACACAGAGACAGAGATAGGCAGGCACGCCTCTCTGCTGCCGCACTGTCAAAACGAAAAGTCAGGGCTCCCACTCAGAAGGGGGCATCCCAGGCTTTCGGTCCAATCTCCCAGAACAGGTCCTAGCCCTCATTTGTGCTTCTTGGGAGCGCCCCCTGGTGGGCGCGCACCAGGGGCAGGCAGGTCCCTCTCGGGGAGCCCCGGGACGGCTCTCCGAGGGCTGTCTGGCTTTCGGGACCTTCTCTCCCCTTGCCAGTGACTTCCATGCAGGGCCATTCTTTCTGCGGCCCCGGAGCGCCCTCCACAGCTGGTTCCGACGGTGGCGGGCAATGCCCTTCTGGACTAGCCCCGTGCAGGTGCCTCTGAGCCCAGGCAGGCTTCTCGGTTGAGGCGCCCCGGTCAGCAGCGAGCACCACCAACATAGTAATCCAGAGAAACCTCTCTGACCTGTGGGAAGGAAAAGTCAGCCCCCCCCTTAGAGGGGAGAGACTCGGCTTACCTAGCCAACCCTTAGGAACTGCTGCCTGGCTGCAGGGAAGCAAAAAAGAACCCTTTCCGACTTCCATGGCGGGCGCCCTCCGGTGGCCACAAGTGGTATTGCTCCTGGCCAACACTGCTGAAATTTTGCAAAGAGCCATCGAGAGCACAGGGGATGCTCCTGCCAACCCTCCCGCTCTGTTGCCACGCGACCAAGGTGTGCAAAGTCTCGGTTAACGGCCCACAGGCAGCACAGGTGCGGAGGAAAGGCGGCTACAGTGTGCCATGGAGCGACGCAAAAGTAAGACTTTAACCTTGTGTGAAAGAATAGAAGTGCTTAAGAAATTAAAAAACGAGCAGAGCCAAGCATCTATTGCCCGAGAATATGGCGTGAACCCCAGTCAAATTTCGCGAATCTCGAAGCGGGAACACCAGCTTCTGGGAGACTGGCGAAGCAACAGAAACCCACAACGTAAGCGGGCGGGAAAGGCTGAGAAGGTTGAAGAGGCTCTCCTTCGGTGGTTTTCACAGGTCAGGAGCAGACAGTTTCCTGTAAGTGGTCCGCTGCTCATGGAGAAAGCTGGCCAGTTAGCTGGCTGTCTTGGGCTAACTGAGTTCAAAGCCACTGTCGGGTGGCTGGAAAGGTGGAAAAGAAGGAACAATATTACATTTAAGAAGCAGCACGGTGAGAGGCAGGATGCTGATGACTCGGGGGCTGAAAATTGGGTGGTGTCAGTTCTTCCTTCCATCCTGAACGAGTATGCACCTCGTGACATTTTCAACGCCGATGAAACCGGCCTCTACTGGCGAGCCATTCCTGATGGCACACTGGCATTCAAGCAGGCCACACTCACGGGAAGCAAAGCGTCGAAGGAACGACTGACCATCCTCCTATGCTGCAATATGGATGGGGGTGAGAAGCTGGAACCCCTGGTCATCGGGAAGAGTAAAAAGCCTCGTTGCTTCAAGAACGTGAAGCGGCTCTCTGTGTCATACCAGGCGAATGCCAATTCATGGATGACTGGGGGCCTTTGGAAGCAATCGCTAAAGGATTTAAACACCAGAATGAGGGCACAAAAGCATCCCATTTTGCTGCTCTGCGACAATTCTGCTGCACACACTGCTCCTGTCAGGCTGTTTCATGTTAAGCTGGTCTTCCTGCCTCCAAACACTACCTCTCTGATCCAACCATTGGATCAGGGCATCATAGCCAATTTCAAAACCCATTATCGTGCTCTTCTTCTAAGGCGTCTGATGGGCCTTATGGACGGACAGACTGGTGATAACAAACGTGCCATTGAACTGGCTCGTTCTCTGTCCCTGTTGGATTCCCTACACCTGCAGAAAGAAGCCTGGAATCGGGTCACACAGGCAACCATTATCAAATGCTACAGGCGGGCACGCTTTGTCAAGGATGTGGGCAGGGACCAAACGGATGCAGCCATTGCCAGCGCGGCAGATCAACAAGCTGCTGACATCCCAGCCGGTGTTAGCAAAGAGTAGTTCCATTGATACATAGCTGTCGATTGCAGTCTACAGACAACCGGCGACAGCATGGATGTCGAGCTCTGCGCCTGCATGCAGGCAACAGCCGGCGATGAAGCAAGCGATCAGATGAGCAGCGAGGCACCGATCCAACAACCTCCTGCCACTTTTGCTACAGCGCTGGAGGGTCTCAGCACCATTAGGGCCTACCTGGAGAACGCTGGGTGTCAGAGCTATGAACGATTTTACCGTCTGGCAGACTTAATCTATGAAACCCAAAGACACCGCAGTGTGCAGAGGACTATCACTGACTATTTCAAGAAAGCCAAATAACAGAGACTGTATAGTGTGTACATTTAATAAACAGTACTGTTCATATGTTTATCAGATGTCAAGCTTCTTTGGCTCACAATGGTTAAGCGCACGCTCCTGTTAACTGCATCTATTTCTTCGGTCCCAGGCCCTTGCACTTAAGCGGATTGCACTGTATATATATATATATTCAAATGAATATGCTAATTTGGAGGAAGGAAGAAAGGGAAAAAAAGCTGGCTTTTTTTGGGAATAACCATAATGAATATGTATATCAAGCCAGCTCTTTCTCCCTTCCTTCCTTCCTTCCTTCCTTCCTTCCTTCCTTATTACCCAGCACTCCCTCTTCCACTCCAGTAGTATTTCCCCACCCCCTTTCCCATACCATGCCAGTGTTGACCTTAGAAATGCATAGGCTCTATATGTAGATCCTTCAAGAGGTAGTGTGTCATGATTTAGGCTCTACACCCTTTCTGATGTTTTGGTGCCACCTCAGTAAGGCCAACACACAATCTCTCCACTGCAAAACGCTATACACAAACTTGTACAAAAACACACTCATATCCTTACTAAACCATAACAGCACTAATTCCAAGGACAGGACGAGCTACAACCTTATGCGTGAAAAGGTAGAACTGTAATTACACCAGGCTCTAAAACACCAATACACTACCTCGTGAAAAAAAAGCAAAACAAAAAGGGCTGCAAATACTACACGCTAGCAGAATACTGCACTTTGATCACACATAGCAAACACATGACACAACAGACATGACACAAGGAGCCAGAAATCAAAAAATATGAAGGCAAAATACTGAACTGGAAAGTTAACTCAAGATGTCAGACTCAGCATGCAGCAATACCAGAAAATTTGAAACTTACATGCAAAATAGCACAGATGCACATTTCCAAAAGCTGACATGCTCCAATTAATAAATTCTGAATAAAATACTTTTTTCTACCTTTGTTGTCTGATCATTTAGTTTTTCTATTCGCTTTGCCTCGGACTTCCCTGCTGCACGTCCCGAATGGCTAAAGGGTATTTGCTACAGGTCTAGGTGGTGTGTGTGTTGGGAGGAGGGGGGAAGGAATCTGCTGAGTTGCTCCAGGTGTGTGTGTGTGTGCTGGGGGCATTTGTTAGCAGAGGGTGTTAATGGCTCCAGGGTATTCACTACTGGGGGACCAATTGCTCCAGGTGATGTGTGTTTGTTGGGTGGGAGGGGGGAATCCGCTGAGTTGCTCTAGGGGTGCTGGGGGGGAGGGGCTGTGGACCAGGTGTTCCAGGTCTGTGGTGAGAGCATTTGTTAGCGCAGAAGCAGGCCTGTATATTTTGTGCAGACGGGGGTGAAGCGTTGTAATGTGCTGAAGCTCACCTTCCTCGTACTCCTCAGCCGCCGGGACCGCTAATTTCTCTTCCCAACACGTCCTGCGCCTCACATATAAACAAAGACCCTGCACGTGCACCCGCCCTCCTGCAGAGGAGCCCCGGCTCCCGCACTCACCACAAACGCTGCCATAGCCGTCGCTGGCCCCGGCTCCCTGCTGCACAGCATCCCAGCCCGGGCCGCTCCTCCCCCCGGCCGCACCTGAGCCGGAGCGGCAGCCTCCTGGACCTGCACTGTGCGCCTCCCGCCTCCTCTGCTACATCTTCCTATTCCGCATAGGCGGAACGTGTGGCAGGGAAGGCCGAAGCTCCGAGGCAGATTGTTGTAATCGCTGCAGCCCCTACCGAAGTTGCAGCAGTAGTAAAAGCAGTAAGCAGACAGGCTCACTCTGTCCTCCGCTTCCCTGCCCTCTCAGCATCCCGCCTGCCCAAAGGAAATGACATCAGAGGAAGGCGGGACGCAGAGAGGGCAGGGATGCGGAGGACGGAATGAGCCTGTCTACTTGCTGCTTTTACTGCTGGAGTGGCACCCCACCCACCAGTTCGCCGCTGCGGGTCGTCCACGTTTGCCCCCCCCAGTCTACGCCCATGGTCTCCTCCCGCCTGGCAGCGAGCCATCGCCAGCAGCAGTCGCCTGACATTAAAGGAGGACTGTCTCCCTCTCACAAAACCCACTTGTTCAGAGGTTACCATCCTAGTAAGGTGTATGACCATCCTCTCTGCCAGTATCTTAGCTACTATTTTTACTTCTACGTTTATGAGAGAGATAGGCTGGTATGATGTCACCTGCTCTCTGGGCTTCCCGGGTTTCGGGATCAGGGTTATTAGTGCTGTGTTCTCATGCAGGGGGAATGAACCAGTCTCAACCACCTCCTCAAAGTAAGCTAGTAGTACGCCCATCACCTCTGCCGGTAGGTTTTTGTAGTACTCCCCGGAGTACCCGCCAGGCCCCGGGGCTGAGTGTGCTTTTAGAGATTAGATCGCCGTTTGCAGTTTGGTAAGTTGTAAGGGTGCATTCAAGGCCTCCAGTTCTGACTCTGTCAGTTTAGGGAGCTTTGCCTGGTCTAGGTAGTGTTGTATCTCTGTCGGTGTGCCCTGTCTCCCCGCGTCAGCTCTATATAAGGAGGCAAAATAGTCTGTGAAAAGGCCAACTATCACTTTGTGGTCATTAACTATCTGTCCATTAGAGTCTTTAAGCGCGTCTATTATTCTAGAGCCTCCCCACCCTTTAATCAGCCTCGCCATTAGTCTCCCTGACCTATTCCCAAACCTCTTTAGCCTGTACTTTTGGTAATTCATAGAATGTGTGGTTTTCTCATGTATGAGGGTGTTAAGGGCCACTTGGGTCGCCTTCAGGGCCTCCAGTGTTTGTGCATTGGGATCTTGAGTGTGTTTCGCTTTAGCCGTTTTTACCTGCCCTTCCAACTGTAATATACTTTTCGCTAAATGTTTTTTCCTCCTGCATACATAAGCGATAATCTCACCCCTCAACACTGCTTTCGAGGTTGCCCAGAACAATTTAGGTTGGTCCTCGTGCTGTGTGTTATGTTCTTTGTACTCGGCCCACTTAGTGTGTATATATTGGCAAAAGTGTGGGTCCCCAGCTAAGTATGTCGGGTAACGCCACCCTGGACCACCCCCCTCCGTTCCCAGGGCCAGGTCCATGTCTGCCCACACTGAGGCGTGGTCAGAAATTTCCTCAGGGCCTATGTGGACTGTATTTATCCAGGAGAACAAGGCCTGGTCCGTCAGTATGTAATCTAGGCGAGCTTGGGTGCCATGTGCCCTTGATCGATGGGTATAGTCCCTCTCCCCGGGGTGAAGGACCCTCCAAGTATCCACCAGGCCTAGTGTGGTGGCAAACATCTGCCACGTGTTGGATCTGTACCCTCGATAGTACAGTGATGTGGACGTGGAGCAGTCTAGGGTGGGGTCTGAGATCAAATTGAAGTCTCCCACTACCATTAGTTCACCTCCCCGGAGGGCCATACATCTGGTCATCAGCTGCTGATAAAATTTCTTATCTGGTATGTTAGGACTGTATAAGGACCGTAAATGAAACTCCGTCCCTTGTGACCACACTTTGAGCAGAATGTAATTCCCTTGTTCCCCTCTTTCTATTGGTGTCAATTTGCAGGGCACCCCTCTCCTCACGAGAGCTGCCACGCCTCCCCTCCGCCCCTGGGCCGCTACCGCGTGTACCTCCTCAACCCATTGTTTTTTTCAATTTTTTGTGTTCTTGGTCTGACAGTCTCGTTTCTTGCAGGCAGGCGATATCTATTTTATGCCTTTTGAGGGCAGCTAGTATTTTTGTTCTTTTTATGGGGGATGTTATACCTCCCACATTCCATGTAGCTAGTCTGATTGGCATGATTGAGTTGTATGAGGTTGTTTTGTGCGGGTCCTAGTCCTATGTGGTGTGTCTATCCCCCTTGGGGTCCACCTGCCCCTTGGCCGCTGTTGGTATCCTCCTCCCCATGTTAGTCGTTGTCTCTGTCTAGAAGCTCCTCATCCGTATAGTACAAATAGCCCCTTCTTCCAGCCCCTCCCTCCCTCCCCTCTCTCTCCCGCCCTCTGCTGAGATCCCTTGGGACCTTCCTGCACTAGCTGAAAGTAGAGATCACCTGTGACGCTAAGGGACCCCCACTCCCTCCTGCCCCCCGAAGCGTATCACCTCCCCTCACCCCGTTAGTTGTTTATTCCGTCTGACAGAACTTCAATAGTTACTTGGGCGCTTTTTCAGTCTCCCGCCAGAAGTCCTTGGGCATTCAAAAATGTTCTTGCAGATTGAACTTTATCAACGTGCTGCCACTTATCTTGATAGAAAATCCGTAGGCGAGCTGGATATGTTAACATAAATTTGATTTTTTTTTAAATCAGGGCTGTGCACAGGGGGTGAAATTGCCTCCTCCTTTCTTGTATGGACTGGGAAAAGTCCTGGAAAATTAGGACACGTTTAGAATCATATGGGTGTCTCTCTTTAGTTTAAATCCCTGTAGGATCTCCTGTTTATGCTTATAGTTCAGAACTTTTGCAATTACCACTCGGGGCTGGTTATTGTCTTTTGTTTTCCGGCGTACCCGATGGGCTCTTTCCACCACCAGCGGCCCCGAGTCCGTCAGGGCCAATTCCTGGCCCAGCCACCGCTCTAGCCATTCTGCCATGTTAGTCTCCGGTATACTCTCAGGCAGGCCAACCAATCTGATATTATTTTGCCGCGAGTGGTTCTCAAGATCTTCAAGTTTGTCAGTCATTTCTTTCAGCTGTCTCTCTAGACTGGTAATCTCCAGCCCATGTGTTCGCACATTGTCTTCCAGCGCCATTACTCGGGTTTCCACATCTTCCATGCGTGTTTGTAATCCATCGAGGCCGGCGGCATAGCTATCTAGCTTTTCGGAAAGCGTGTCCATCGCGGGGCCAGCGCTTTCATAATCACTGCTGTAATTTGTGCTAGTTGTGCTTCGGTGAACTCCGCTCCTGGCTCACACTCGCTGTCCGTCATCTTGGCTTCGGTCCCAATTTTATTTTTCTCTTTTCTCACCGTTTTGTGTGCCATCTGACCGGGAGAGCGGTGCAGGTATCTGTCCATATACTTCTCAACTACTTATGTTCGAAGGAGGGGAGCGTTTCAATTATTTTTACTCTGGTTTTTGTACATCAGTATCCCGTCTCCCTGGAGTCATTGGTCCACTTCCCACTTCCCTCTATCTGTTGATTTCTTGTGGGAGTTAGTGTTCATCCACCTTGGTGGATCACCTCCTCCTTGATACTCCGGTTTTTGGCCATTTAGGAGCTGGAGTCCCAGAGCTGCAGCGCTAAGCGTCCTTCCAGCTCACAGCATCGCGAGATCTCCTCCCTATATGTTTTATGACAGAGATCGCTTACCAATTTTGTAGCCACCCTCTGGACCAACTCCATCCTGTTTATATCTTTCCGTAGATGCGGTCTCCAGAATTGAATGCAATACTCCAAATGGGGCCTCACCAGAGACTTATACAAGGGCATGTATTTACTCCAATTTGTCTGCCCTCCTTCTAGGTAGCTAAACACAAGTCTATACAGTAGCTAACAGTGTCCACCACTGCAGCATGTAAGCTGTCTTATGAAGTACTAAAAGAAGGAGAGAGACACAGAAGGCTGTAAAGAATATGAGAATAAGCAGCTTATTTTGACTTACCAATCAGGGGTACACTTGCTACTGTATATAATTATTTCAGTCTCTAGTCAGTACATCAAATCAGAATAATTTAATCAGCATAGTCCATAAGCTTTTTCTCATAGAGAGTGGTAAACTGGCCGCCAAGCGCGAATTCTCAGTATTACTTCTCTAAATTTTACAGATTACAGCTGGCAATTATATACCCTAAAAACCATATGCATATACGTAATTCATATTTCTGTTAATTAATTATTTTACTTAGTTATCAGAAATCAGCATTATCAAAATACTTTATCTCAGCATTTGTGATTTTTTTTACAATTCAGCAATTAGTTACTGGAAATTACTTAATCTAACATTTTACTGTAATTTCACCTATCAGTAGGTCATTAGGGTCATTCATATTTTGCGACATAATTGTCTGTAACCACTGGTTCTGCTTACTTTTACCACAAGTTTCTGTTTACTGTCTACCACCTGTTGGACTATCAAAATTTCCCTGAATCAGCTGGGTCTATAAATTATTTTCTAATGAAATCATATCTCAGTTTCTTAGCAAAAACTGTTTGCAAACCATTTCCATTTCCTGGTTAGGCCATATTGCAAAAGCCTTTCAGTTGTTACAGGGCCTTTTCCAGTAAATGTCAAATATACCATTGCAAGCATTTTTCAGTTTGTCCTTTTTAACCTTTTGAGGCCTAGTTCAGCACACAATCTGACAGACTACTGTTCAGCCTGTGATATGGTCTTTCTTAGCCATGTCCGTCCAGTATGTTCTATATGATCCATATTAACAGGCACTATCACCTCTTCTTGATCAGTTGTCACTGAAAGGCATCCTAATTTTGGGACTTCCAAATCAGGCCCCTTGCTATTTGAATAAACTACAGTGTAAAATGTCCAAATTCTGCCTTTCAAAAATTGTGATTTGGAAGTCTTCGGCAGATGGACTTTTTTTGTCCACTTTGAGATGTCCATCTGCTTCAAATGAGCACCATACTCATGATTGTGTTTATCTTAGTCTTAAAAATTGTAAATCTCAATGACTGTATTGGTTAAGTTTTGATTGTAATCCATCCTGGACCATTTGTTGGGATAGAGGAGTTAATAAGCTTTGTATTGCATTGTACAACACCCAAATATACAAACATGAGGATAAATTAGATTTTTAATTCCTTGGGAGGGTTTTTAATTAATTGGTAAAATACTACTAGTGTAGAGAGTTAGGTGTCAGGATTTATTCTCTTAGAGGAAAAGTACTGGCTTGCTTGTTTAGTTACAGAAAAGAACAAACAAGTGTCATGTTTTCTGAGAATTACTGAGGACATGGTAAATTGCACAGAAATGTAGAGAGAAAGGAAAGAAAACAGCTTGACAGGGCTGACTGTGATAGGACCAAATAAGGAAGAACCATTACAGATATTCAAGGTACAGTGGCCCGCCCAAGTTTGACCTGAAAGAGGTGTCCCAAAAATGGAATTGTTGACTCTTTCTCTGTTCACGTGAATCTGACTGTGCAGTCAGGGCTGGAAATCCCCTGCATGAAGTTTAATGTAGAGAGAATCATATAAAAGTGAGCCAGAGGGGATTTGGGGAGGTAACTGACTGGAGACCAGCTAGAGAGCTGGTGGTCTGTGAAGTGGCTAAAAGTAAAAAGGCCCAGGATCTAGGGATTGACAGAATCTGGTCGGAGGGGCAGTAGTGTGTCTCTTCCCACCAGGCCCTGAATTTACCAACAATAATTGAGAGAGATAGCCCCTGACTTAGCCCCTCCACTGGTGCCCATCAGCCAAACTGGACTTTGAAAACGTATGCAGTTTATATGTTCTGGCAAAGTTTCAGAGTTTGATTTGGAAACCACATGCAGGCTAGAATTTTATCTGAGAGAATTGAGAGGAGTGTGTACTTAGAGGGGTAACTGATACAGTTAGTCAGAGGGAAGGGACAGGGCTTTTTTTTAGGGAACAGAGTTCAGTGTTCATTGGCTGTAACAACTTCCTCTTCATAAGGCAAAAGCCCAATACTTTGAAAACCGTATACAGAAAGCCCTCAATCTAAGGACATTTGCTCAAATTTCCATGGCTTTTGACATTGCCTACCGCGTTGCAAGGTTCCTCCCTCATCCCTTCTGCTGAGTGTCTTTCTCAATACTTCTCAAATAATGTCCAGACATTACTCAGTACCCTCTCACCTTCTAGTCCTGTTTCACAGTCTTCTCTAGGCTCTGTCAGATCTCTCTGGTTCCTCATCTTGGGCCTCTTTCAAATCACAAACTCTTCACTCTCTCTCACTAGCCCTTTCAAGTACCAGAGTGACCCTTTTCCCACTATATGGTTAACTTAAAGATCCAAGAACTCAATCTCTATCCTTATATTCTCTCTTTAATTAATAAAAGCCTTTCCTCTGGTCAGGTTCCTCAACTGTGTAAATCTGCCATTGTTAGACCTATTCTAAAGAAATACACTTTAGACCCCCAAAACCCTGCCCATTACCGTCCAGTATGTAACCTTTGCTTCTTTTCCAAAGTCTTAGAAAATATAGTTTTTTTTCACAGCTCTCTTTCTTTACTGAAAAATCACTTGCCCTTCATTACAAACAGCCAGGATTTAGGGCCCACTACAGCACCGAAACCGTCATTACTTTCCCACCTTGAAAAACAATGTTGTCCTTGCTATTTCTCTTGACCTCTCTGCCACTTTTGATCTTGTCGACCACTCTCTATTATTCTCCCATCTCTCCTCACTGGGTCTTACAGGATCTGTTCTATCCTGGTTTTCCTCTTTCCTCTCTAACCACTGTTACACAATTGTCACCGCCACATCAAAATCTTCTTCTCGCCCCCTGACGTGTGGACTCCCCAGGGTTCTGTCCTCTCTCCCCTCCTCTTCAATTTGTTTCTTAGCCCTCTCACAACCTTAATTCAAGCTACCAGTGTTTCATTCCATTTTATGTGGACATCTTACTACTGTTTCCCACTAAATAATCGTTCATTTGTGCCACTTCACAACTGTTTGGAACTCATTTCGATATGGCTTGCTGACCACAGACTCATACTCAACAAAGAAAAAAATTTAGCCTGTTGATTCACAGGAGGTGTTTCTGCCCCATCTAGCCCCCTGAATATTTTTGGTTCCTCCATTCTACTAGTAGACTCATTCCACTATCTGGGTGTCATATTTGACTCATGTCTTACGTTCATGCCCCAGGTTTCCAACATCTGTAAGGTAGGGTTCTTCATCCTTCACCAACTTCATGAAGTCCGTTGATATTTCAGTTCCACCATTTTCCATTCACTAATCCTTGCATCCCTAACCAAAAAACTGGAATATTGTAATATTGCTTATCTCAGCTATACTCAGAATACCATTAAGAGATTGAAAACCCTGCAAAACACTGCCATCTGATTGCTATGCCATGCCATGCCTGTTCCAAGACCACATCTCCCCTCTTCTTCAGCAATATCAGTGGCTTCCTATCAACCAACATATTATCTTCAAATTGCTGACACTGACCTTTAAGGTGCACAGGCTTGGCCTTCCACAGTATATTTTCTCTCTCACCATCCCATATTCACCCGTCTGTCTCCTCCACTAACTGAACAATCACCGTCTGGTCTTGCCCGTCCCAAGCAAGCTCAGTTGGAATCCACTAGACATCGCACTTTCTTTTACATGGTTCCCTCTCATTGGAATTCACTCCCTTTGCACATTCACGTAGAATCCTCTTTTTAAAATTTTAAAGTGGGATTAAAGGCTTGGCTCTTTACCGAGGCTTTTGGCTTGCCCTAGTGCTTAGCTGTCTTTTGGTTTACATAGTAACATAGTAGATGACGGCAGATAAAGACCTGCATGGTCCATCCAGTCTGCCCATGACAAACTCATATGTGTATACCTTACCATGAATTTGTATCTGTCCTTTTCAGGGCACAGACCATATAAGTCTGCCCAGCAGTATTTCCCGCCTCCCAACCACCAGTCCCGCCTCCCATCACCGGCTCTGGTACAGACCGTATAAGTCTGCCCTCCCCTATCCTCGCCTCCCAACCACCACCCCCTATTCCCCCCAACTGCTCCGCCACCCAATTTCAGCTAAGCTTCTGAGGATCCATTCCTTCTGCACAGGATTCCTCTATGCATATCCCACGCATGTTTGAACTCCGTTACCGTTTTCATCTCCACCACCTCCCGCGGGAGGGCATTCCAAGCGTCCACCACCCTCTCCGTGAAAAAATACTTCCTGACATCTTTCCTGAGTCTGCCCGCCTTCAATCTCATTTCATGTCCTCTCGTTCTACCGCCTTCC
The DNA here is from genome assembly GCF_901765095.1 of Microcaecilia unicolor. NCBI lineage: Eukaryota > Metazoa > Chordata > Amphibia > Gymnophiona > Siphonopidae > Microcaecilia > Microcaecilia unicolor. The sequence continues at coordinate 97,909,957 of NC_044040.1, read as the reverse complement.
CATCTCCGGAAAAGGTTTGTTTGCGGATTAATACCTTTCAAATATTTGAACGTCTGTATCATATCACCCCTGTTCCTCCTTTCCTCCAGGGTGTACATGTTCAGGTCAGCAAGCCTCTCTTCATACGTCTTGGAACCTAAATCCCATACCATCCTCGTAGCTTTTCTTTGCACCGCTTCTATTTTTTTAACATCCTTCGCAAGATACGGTCTCCAAAACTGAATACAATACTCCAGGTGGGGCCTCACCAACGTGTTATACAGGGGCATTAAAACCTCCTTTCTTCTGCTGGTCACTCCTCTCTCTATACAGCCTAGCAATCTTCTAGCTACTGCCACCGCCTTGTCACACTGTTTCGTCGCCTTCAGGTCCTCAGATACTATCACCCCAAGATCCCTCTCCCCGTCCGTGCCTATCAGACTCTCCCCGCCTAACACATACGTCTCCCTTGGATTTCTACTCCCCAAGTGCATCACTTTGCATTTCTTCGCATTGAATTTTAATTCCCAAACGTTAGACCATTCTTCTAGCTTCTTCAGATCTTTTTTCATGTTTTCCACACCCTCCGGGGTGTCCACTCTGTTGGAAATCTTGGTGTCATCCGCAAAAAGGCAAACCTTACCTTGTAACCCCTCGGCAATGTCACTCACAAATATATTGAACAGAATCGGCCCCAGCACCGATCCCTGAGGCACTCCACTACTCACCTTTCCCTCCTCCGAGCGAACTCCATTCACCACCACCCTCTGGCGTCTGTCCATCAACCAGTTCCTAATCCAGTTCACCACTTTGGGTCCTATCTTCAGGCCGTCTAGTTTATTTAAGAGCCTCCTGTGGGGAACCGTGTCAAAAGCCTTGCTGAAATCTAAGTAGATGACGTCCATAGCACGTCCTTGATTTAATTCTCCTGTCACCCTGTCAAAGAATTCAATGAGATTCGTTTGGCACGATTTCCCTTTGGTGAAACCATGTTGTCTCGGATCTTGCAACTTATTGGCTTCCAGGAAATTCACTATCCTTTCCTTCAGCATGGCTTCCATTACTTTTCCAATAACCGAAGTAAGGCTTACCGGCCTGTAGTTTCCAGCTTCTTCCCTATCCCCACTTTTGTGAAGAGGGACCACCTCCGCCGTTCTCCAATCCCTCGGAACCTCTCCCGTCTCCAAGGATTTATTAAACAAGTCTTTATGAGGACCCGCCAGAACCTCTCTGAGCTCCCTCAGTATTCTGGGGTGGATCCCGTCCGGCCCCATGGCTTTGTCCACCTTCAGCTTTCCAAGTTGTTGATACACACTCTCTTCTGTGAACGGCGCTCTATCCACCTCATTCTCAGGTGTACTTTTGCTAGTCCCTCTCGGTCCTTCCCCAGGGTTTTCTTCAGTGAAAACAGATGCTGTTTCTCTGTCCCGTCCCGTTTCCCCGTCCCCCCCCCCCCCCCCCCCCATACCTTATTTTTTTCTCTTCCCCTTTCTCTCTCTCTCACTTTTTGTCTTTTCGCCCATACCTTCTTACCCTGCACCTCCCATACCTTTTCTTCCCCTTCTTTCTCTTTCCTGCGTGTGGCTTGATTCTTTTGTATGCCGGCTATTCTTTCCTATCAAATATTGTAGTTCCTTTCTATTTCTCCGCACATTTTGTACCTGTGTAAACTGCCTAGGTCTGCCAGTTAGGCTTGGCGGTATATCAAATCTAATAAACTATAATTTATTTTATTATATGAGTATGACATTTTGGTATAAAATGATTTTCCTGTGATGTAATTACAGAGTGGATTTATTGTGAGAACAATAAAAAGCATTCATTTGTTCATTTATGTGCATCTCTTTAAAGTAGTATACACATTTTATCTTCCCCATCCCCCAAATTCTCTTTGCTAATTCAGAAGGTGTTACAGTGTTTTGCTGGTGAGGGAAAAATCCCACCGGGTAATTTACCATAACAAAACTTTGGAAAGAAACAAAAAGCAATATTTTGAAAAACTTCATAAACATGAAGAAAAAGAAAAGAGAAAATTATTAATACCATCACTCTAAATATATAGTCCACTATGGGGGTGGAACAAAATTAACATAGGAGAAGGGAGGGAAAACAGCAGCAAATACTGTTAACTTATTCCCTACCAAATACATATTAATATTTTCAAAGCACTTAGCCTTCCAAAGTTCCATAGGTTTCTATGGAACTTTGGAAGGCTAAGTGCTTTGAAAATGAGCCCGAATATTGTCACACACCTATAGGAGATACTGTGGCTCTCCTTCCAAAGGAGGAGATAAGGGGCTTTTATCAGACAAAAAGAAAGTTAATTGAAGTGGTTCATAAAAAATATATTTTATATCATACCATAATATAAATTTATAAGGAAACTTTAACTGCCATCAAGCCCCTATTTGCTAGATCCTGGGTCTTAGAAGCAGAAACGAACAACATTGTGACTGAGAGGCAGATGCATCAAGCAAACATTAAAAAATCTAAATCGTTAAAGTCCCTAACGATTTTAAAAAAACGAAGAATGCACCAAAACAACAAGTCACACATGCTCGGATCGGTATTGAAAAGTACAATGTATCAAAGAATCACAATACACGTCGGTAATCGGCCCCTAAATCATGCGCAGAGCAGCCAAGCGTTATGTTAGCTGCTCTGCGCATGCCACAAACAGTCAAAACACAAGCACATGGCTCCCAAATCAAAACAAAAATAACAAAAAGGGTCGGGAGGGGGCAAAGGCGCTCGTCAGGAGCATCCTGTATGGCCGTCCTTGCCCCCCCCCCCCCCCGAGGTCACCGTTCCCCCCCCCGCTTCCCCCTGCATTATAAATTTAAGCAAAACATACCGTTAGCAGCCCCAGCCCCCCTCCCTTCCTCACTACTCTGTCTCCCCTCAGCTCCGCCTCCCGACATCCTCCGCCCTGTGCCCCGCCCCCTCTTGGGTTCGTCGCCGCCATTCCCCCCCTCCACCGGGCCTCCCTCCCTCTTACCGGGCCTGTGCAGCGCCTCTCTCCTCTGTCCGAAGGCGCTGCACGGGCTAGAAGAAAAGCTGATGCCTGTCTTCACACAGCTTCGGTCGCGCGTCTCTCTCCTCCTGGGCCTGCCCCCGTCTGACGTCAGTAACCTACGTAGGTTACTGACGTCAGAAGGGGGCAGGCCCAGGAGGAGAGAGACGCGCGACCGAAGCTGTGCGAAGACAGGGTTGAAGGAAGGGCTTCCAGAGGCAGGGGTTTGAAGACTGCCAACATACTGAGGTGGTAATTAGGAGATTACATTTCCAACTGAGTTTAATTTCAGACTTTCTTCTATTATTGAAATGCGTGGGCTGTTTGCCAGACAGCAGCAGAGAGACGTGGAGTCTGACTTCCTAACGCTATCCCAGAGCCTAAAAAAATGAAGACATCTCTTTGTTACCTCTGGATTTCTCTTCCATGGGGACATTTTGAAAGCTTATTTAAGAAATATTTTTGAACTCCTTGGGGCTGGTAGAGGCTTCTGTTTATGGATTATGCCTTTCAGTTTCCTTTAGACCAATCACAGCGCTTTTAGCTCTGCTAATGCGCTGGGATTGGCTCACAGTTTCTTTGTTTTTTCACTTTACGATTTTTCCCGGCACAGAGCTGTCCTAACGAGAGATACAGACCTCTCGTTAGATTTCCTGCCTTTTTCCTGCGTAAAGGCAATCAGAAAAAGTTAGTGCATCTCGTTTCAATGGGGTTTGTACACAAATTGCTCATCTGCATTCCGTTTTCGTTAGCTGCTAGCTTCCTCGGTAAAAGCCCTTTGATGCATGCAAGGGATCAAAATTTCCTCATTGGAGGGTCGTTAAGGTAAAATTATGTATCATACCTGATAATTTTCTTTCCATTAATCATAGCTGATCAATCCATAGACTGGTGGGTTGTGTCCATCTACCAGCAGGTGGAGATAGAGAGCAATCCTTTTGCCTCCCTATATGTGGTCATGTGCTGCCGGAAACTCCTCAGTATGTCGATATCCAAGCTCCATCCGCAGGACTCAGCACTTAGAGAATTACACCCCCAAAGGGACACTCTGCCCAGCTCACCACCGCCGAAACGGGGGAGGGGAATTAACCCAGCTCATCCCCACACAAGTGGGGGAGGGGAATCCGTCCAGCTCATCCCCGCGGAGCGGGGGAGGGACACCACCCCGCCGATGCGGGGGGATCTGGCTTATCCTGCAACCGCAACCGCGGGAGGAGCTGACTGACCCTAACACCACTGAAGCGGGAGGAGTACAAAGCTGCCCTACTGCCGCACGAAGCGGGAGGGAGCGCCGGCAGAATTTATGTCTCAATCCAGCCCCGTAAAACGGAGGGGAGAGGAATGCAGCAGCTCACTGTAACACAAACTCGTCTCAACTCTTGAAGAATCCAATTGAAAAAACTTGAACACGAAGTCCTCCTGAACAGGAACTGAAGACTAAACTTGAACCTGAAATGCAACCAGAATATAAACAGTACAGATATCTGGGAGGGGCTATGGATTGATCAGCTATGATTAATGGAAAGAAAATTATCAGGTATGATACATAATTTTACCTTCCATATCATCATGCTGATCAATCCATAGACTGGTGGGATGTACCGAAGCAGTACTCACCCAGGGCGGGACATTGAAATCCCTGACCGCAACACTGAAGCTCCAAACCCGGCCTCCGCCCGAGCAGCCACAGTCAAGCGGTAATGCCTGGAGAAGGTATGGGCCGATGCCCAAGTTGCCGCCTTGCAAATCTCTTCCAAGGAGACGGACCCGGCCTCTGCCATCGAGGCCGCCTGAGCTCTAGTGGAGTGAGCCTTCAGCTGGATAGGCGGCACCTTCCCTGCGGCCACATAAGCCGCTGCAATGGCTTCCTTGACCCATCTTGCCACTGTAGGCTTAGCAGCCTGCAGACCCTTACGAGGACCTGCAAACAGGACAAACAGATGATCCGATTTCTGGAAATCATTGGTCACTTCCAAGTATCTGATGATGACTAGTCTCACATCCAGATATTTGAGAGCAGAGTATTCTTCTGGGTAGTCCTCCCTACGAAAGGAAGGGAGACAGCTGCTGATTCACATGGAAGCGAGAAACAATCTTGGGCAGGAAGGAAGGCACTGTGCGAATAGTCACTCCTGCCTCAGTGAACTGCAGAAAAGGCTCTCGACATGAGAGTACCTGGAGCTCGGAAACTCTTCTGGCTGAAGTGATAGCCACCAAAAAGACTGCTTTCAACGTCAGGTCTTTCAGAGATGCCCTCGACAAGGGTTCAAAAGGCGGCTTCTGCAAGGCTCTTAGCACCAGGTTGAGATTCCACGCAGACATCACTGAGTGCAGAGGAGGGCGCAGGTGATTAACTCCCTTGAGAAAACGTACCACATCTGGCTGCGAAGCCAGGGAAGCACCTTTCAGGCGGCCCCTGAAGCAAGCCAGAGCCGCTACCTGGACTTTAATGGAACTGAGCGACAGGCCTTTCTTCAGACCTTCTTGCAGGAACGCCAGCACTGAAGAAATTGGAGCAGTGAAGGGAGAAAGTGAGCCTGCTTCACACCACGCTGCAAAGGTACGCCAAACCCTGGCGTAAGCAGTAGAAGTAGAGCGCTTCCTTGCTCTCAGCATAGTGGCGATGACCTTGTCTGAGAAGCCCTTCTTCCTCAGACGCTGCCGCTCAATAGCCAGGCCGTAAGACCAAAGGGGGAGGGATCCTCCATCACCACGGGACCCTGATGCAACAGGCCCTGCTCCACTGGCAGCCGCAGAGGGTCTTCCACTGAGAGCCTGATCAAGTCCGCATACCAGGGACGTCTGGGCCAGTCCGGACCCACCAGGATTATCCGGCCCGGATGCTTTGCCACCCGGTCTAGTACCCTGCCCAACATGGGCCAGGGCGGGAACACATAGAGAAGCTCTTGTGTCGGCCACTGTTGGAGAAGAGCATCTACTCCCAGAGATCGAGGGTCCCGTCCTCTGCTGAAAAAGCGCGGCACTTGGCAATTGGCCGATGACGCCATCAGATCTAGGCTCGGCTGGCCCCAGCGCTTCGTGATGTCCAAGAATGCCTGAGCCGATAACTGCCACTCTCCGGGATCCAAGGTATGGCGACTGAGAAAGTCCGCCTTGACATTCATGATTCCGGCAATGTGGGCAGCTGACAGCTGTTCCAGGTTCGCTTCCGCCCACTGGCATAGATTCATGGCTTCCTTGGCTAGAGGGGCGCTCTTGGTACCTCCCTGGCGGTTGACATAGGCCACAGCCGTGGCATTGTCCGACAGGACCCGTACTGGCTTCAACGCCAGTACCGGGAGGAACTCCAAAAGCGCCAACCGAATGGCTCTGAGTTCCAGGAGGTTGATAGACCACTTTGCCTCTGCAGGAGACCAGAGCCCCTGCGCTGTCCTTCCCAAGCAGTGGGCTCCCCAGCCCGTCAAAGAGGCGTCCGTCATGACGACAATCCACTCCGGGGTCACAAGAGGCATCCCTGCAGACAACTTGTCTGTCTTCAGCCACCAGCTCAGCACCTTGCGCACTGCTGGGTCCAAGGGAAGGCACACAGCATAATCCTCCGACACCGGAGTCCAGCGCTGCAGCAGAGAGTGTTGTAGTGGCCTCATATGAGCCCTGGCCCAGGGCACTACTTCCATCGTGGCCGTCATAGAGCCCAACAGCTGCACATAGTCCCAAGCCCGAAACGGAGAGGCTACTAGGAACTGGTCCACCTGAGCCTGAAGTTTGACAATCCGATTGTCCGGCAGGAACACTCTGCCCACTTGGGTGTCGAATCGAACTCCCAGATACTCCAGGGACTGAGTCGGGCGCAGCTGACTTTTCTCCCAGTTGATGATCCACCCCAGGGAGCTCAAAAGAGCAATCACCCGGTCCACAGCTTTGCCGCACTCTGCATAAGAGGGGGCTCGGATCAACCAGTCGTCCAGATAAGGATGGACTTGTACTCCTTCCTTTCGCAGGAAGGCCGCAATGACCACCATTACTTTGGAGAAGGTCCGCGGAGCAGTAGCCAACCCGAACGGGAGGGCTCTGAACTGGAAGTGTCGGCCCAGGACTGCAAAACGCAGAAAGCGTTGATGAGGAGGCCAGATGGGAATATGCAAATACGCTTCCTTGATGTCCAAGGATGCCAGGAACTCCCCTGCCTTCACTGCCGCTATAACAGAGCGGAGAGTCTCCATGCGAAAGTGCTGAACTTTCAAGGCCCGATTGACCCCTTTGAGGTCGAGGATAGGCCGTACAGAACCTCCTTTCTTTGGTACCACAAAGTAAATGGAGTAACGTCCCTTGCCAAGCTGATTTTCTGGCACCGGAACGACCACACCCAGGCGGATCAGATTGTCCAAGGTCTGCTGCACTGCCACAGCTTTGACCGGAGACTTGCAGGGAGAGAGTACAAACCCGTCTCTTAAGGGTCGGCAGAACTCTAGCTTGTAGCCGTCTCTGATGACTTCCAGCACCTAAGCGTCTGAAGTTACCCTGGTCCACTCGCCCAGAAACGAGGACAGGCGTCCTCCAATCTGCACTGGGCCATGGACCAGGACCCCGTCATTGGGTACGAGACCCTGGGGGAGGACCGGAGGGCGCACCTCCGGAACGGCGGTCTCTGCGAAAGGAATGCTGCTTGGGGGAGAAATTCCTCTTGAAGGAAGAGGGGGCAGAGGAGCCCGACTTGCCTGGGCGGTACCGACGGGCTTCCTGAAACCGTCCTCTGGAGATACCGGGGCGAGCACTGGCCCGAGCCCTGACCTCTGGTAACCTCTTGCCCTTAGACGTGCCGAGATCGGTCACAATTTTGTCCAGCTCGACCCCAAAGAGCAGCTTGCCTTTAAAAGGCAACTTAGCCAGGCGGGACTTAGAGGCGTGGTCAGCAGACCAATGTTTCAGCCAAAGCCACCGCCGCGCAGAGACTGTCTGAGCCATACCTTTAGCCGAGGCTCTCAAGACATCATACAGTAAGTCTGCCAAATAAGCCAAGCCCGATTCCAGGGCCGGCCAATCAGCCCTCAAGGAAGGATCCGAGGGGGAAGCCCACTGCACAATCGTCAGGCACGCCCTGGCCACATAGGAGCCACAAACTGAGGCCTGCAAACTTAAGGCAGCCGCCTCGAAGGACGACCTTAAGGCCACCTCCAATCTTCTGTCTTGGGCGTCCTTTAGGGCCGTGCCACCTTCCACCGGCAACGCCGTTTTCTTAGTCACTGCAGTGATTAAAGAATCCACGGTAGGCCAAAGAAAGGCCTCCCGTTCACTTTCAGGCAAAGGATAGAGGCGGGACATAGCCCTAGCCACTTTGAGGCTCGCTTCCGGGACATCCCATTGAGCCGAAATTAAGGTGTGCATGGCATCATGCACGTGGAAGGTTCTAGGTGGGCGCTTCGTCCCCAGCATAATGACGGAGCCAACAGGGGCTGAGGGAGAGACGTCCTCTGGAAAGGAAATCTTCAAAATGCTCATGGCCTGCAGTAACAGGTTGGGCAAATCCTCTGAGCGAAAGATCCGCGCTGCAGAGGGGTCATCCGCTCCATCCGAGCGGGAATCCGTCTCCTCCAAGGAATCCCCAAAGGACCGTTGGGAGAACTCAGATACGCTGCCCTCATCTACATAAGAGGAAACAGAGTCCTCTAAGGCCTGGGAATCCACCCGAGGGCGTTTACTTCCGGGGGCCTCAACCCCTTTATCAGACAAGGGAGAAGGGGCAGCGTTTTGCATAAGGAAGGCCTGATGCAGCAGCAAAATAAACTCGGGGGAGAAACCCCCCAGACTGTGCACTTCAGCAGCCTGGGCCACAGCCCTAGACGCACCCTCAACCGGCGCTCGCAAGAGCGGGGGAGAAACATGCTGAGCATCCAAGATGGCGTCCAGCACGACACTCCGTGAAGGAGCCGCGCGGGAAGAACGGCGCTTAACTTTAGCCGCTTTTTTGCCGTCGCCCAAATCAAGGGCGGCCATGGCATTAACGTCTCCCATCTCAAGGGCGGCCCAAGAAGAAGCCGTCCGAGCAGAGTGGCCGACCAAGATGGCTGAGGCGAGCAGCAGGGGATGGGCGTTTATGGCGGGAAAAACCGCCGCACCGGAGGAAGACCTGGGATACTGACCGGCCTCCGAACTGACACCCAACAAGGACGAATCAGACTTTAAGACCCCCGCATCCCCGCTAGAAGCGCACATGCGGTCCGTGGAGCGATTCTTTGCGCCCTCGCCCTCCGACACCATAGGCCACGTGGAGATCAATCGGGGAACCCCCTGCCCGCTATAAAAAGGTAAAAATTACCTGCTTCTCGCTCTGAGCTGTAACGACCTGGTGTCCCAGTGAGTAGCTGCAATAAACGTTTAAATAAACGTCGAAATAAACGCCTTTAAGGACGTCCAAAATTTTTTTTTTTTTTTTTTAACGGAGCCAGCGGGAGGGGGGAGAAAAGGAGGGACCTGGCGCCACCAGGTTTGCACTTGCTCAAGAAGAGCCCTCAACCCCAGGTACTCAACAAAACCTAAAGATTAGGCTTGGAGACCTAGCCAGAGCTGCTGCTGTGTGTGACCACCACCTGCTGAGATAGAGAACATACTGAGGAGTTTCCGGCAGCACATGACCACATATAGGGAGGCAAAAGGATTGCTCTCTATCTCCACCTGCTGGTAGATGGACACAACCCACCAGTCTATGGATTGATGAGCATGATGATATGGAAAGGCTCATTAAGCTTTAGTGCATCTGCCTCTGAGTCACAAGTACCTGGCAGAAACCCAAATAGTAGCAACATTCCATGCTACCAATCTCAGGGCAAGCAGTGGCTTCCCCCATGTCTCTCTCAATAGCAGTCTATGGACTTTTCCTCCAGAAACTTGTCCAAACTTTTTTTTAAACCCAGATATGCTAACTGCTGTTACTACATCCTCCGGCAATGAGTTCCAGAGCTTAACTATTATTTGAGTGAAAAAATATTTGCTCCTAAAAGTATTTCCATATAGTTTCATTGAGTGCCCCATGGTCTTTGTACTTTTTGAAAAAGTGAAAAATTGATTCCCTTTTACCCGTACTACATGACTCAGTATTTTGTAGACCTCAATCATATCCTCCCCTCAGCTGTCTCTTTTCCAAGTTGAAGAGCCCTAACCTCTTTAGCCTTTCTTCATATGGAAGGCGTTCCATCCCCTTTATCATTTTGGTCACTCTTCTTTGAACCTTTTCTAATTCTGCTATATCTTTTTTGAGATACGGTGACCAGAACTGAATGCAGTACTCAAGGTTATGTCGCACATGGAGCGATATAAAGGCATTATAATATTCTTAGTCCTATTTTGCATCCTTTTCCTAATAATTCCTTGCATCTTGTTTGCATTTTTGGCCACTGTGGCCACCGTCACACACTGGGCAGAAGATTTCTTGTCTACAATGACCTGTACCAATTCCACTTCTCTACTCTCCAACTCAGCAAATTCAAAAATGGATCCAAATACAGGTTTGGTCTTGACCTAGTTGATTTAAAGCAGATCTAAATAATGTTTTTCTATCTGGCCCCAGGAAGTCATTTTTCAAAAAAAAATGACGACTTAGGTGATTAAATTTGCAGATGACACAAAACTATTCAGAGTCGTCAAAACACATGTGGATTGTGAAAAATTGCAGGAAGACCTTAGGAAACTGGAAGACTGGGCATCCAAATGGTAGATGAAATTTAATGTTGACAAATGCAAAGAGATGCACATTGGGAAGAATAATCTACGCCACATAGGGAATATGTGGGATATAAATGTTTACAATAAATAAATAAATAATCTGAAACAGTTACCTATGCTAGGATCCACCTTAGGAGTCAGCACTCAAGAAAAAGATCTAGGTGTCATTGTAGACTATTATACAATGCCACCCATCTCACGCCCACTACACACCCACTCCCTCTGAAAACATGCTTTAGTCGGGTGAATATCAGACAAACTTTTTTTTTCGGAAGGTTTGATTATATGGTTAAAATCTGCCACTTATATGTGTTTTTCTTTTGATCATGAACCCCGAAGCTTCCCAGATTGCATTCCTCACCAGGGTTACAAAAGGGCTTTCTTACCAAAGCTGAGTATCGCTATCTTAAATTTTCATTTTTTTAAAGATAGAATTCTACCTAAAATTCATAGAAATTTGATTAAACCACCTGGTTATCCTATTGTCTCTGCCAGGAGCTCATTGCTGAAGAGGGCTGCTAAATGTTTGAATACTTTTTTACAACCTTCAGCTACTGTACATCTATGAGATCTTATGGTCAAGCTATAACACATTTTCTGTGCCTACTAGATTCTTTGGGTACTGTTTCCCTGCTTATACTTTTGATGTCCCTAGATGTTTGAGTACTGTACACAAAATGTCCCGCAGCAAGAAGACTTGTATACTGCAAAGGATGCTTTGCAATCATTCCTTGCCTTAATCGGGTAGCTACTTCTTTTTTGATCCTGTTGTTAAGGATTGTGACATTTAATTATTTTACTTTTTACCAACAATTTGCTGGAGTAGCTATGGGAGCATCATTTGTTCCCTTCATAGCTAACTATGGTACTTGAATTCTTGCCATCCAGCTATTAAATTCTTTTGAGTAGGACCCTTACTCAAATGCTGGCTACGCATAGTTAAATCATTGGTTAGAATAAATCAAGTCCACTGTTGCAAAGACAAAAACTACAGTATAATGAATGTAGTCTTAATGGTATTAGACAGAGGTTTTCTCCTTCGCACATACATACAGTATGTCACTTACCAGGTATTCCAGTGTTCTACCAATGTCCATCATAGATTTAACCCCAGCAGATACCACAGCAACTGGTGTGCGTCCCAGCTCTGTAAGGTCAGCACTCACATCCATAGCTGGAGAGGAGAAAATGATCTTGTTTTAAGTTAGACTCTAAACATCTAAGCTGCTTAGGTAAGCACTAAAGCATGATTATCGCAGGTTAAAAAACACTACTGTGGAGCAAGTGCTTTGGGATCAGCTTGCACTTCCCATGCGCTAAAAAACAGATTTTATTTTTTAGCACTGGGGGCGGGTCTGTGGGTGGAGAGTAGGCATGTACTGCACTAATAGGTTAGTGCAGCTACATCGCCACACACTAGCCAATTAGTGCATAGTTAGCACGAGCCCTTACCACCTAGAAAATAGGTGGTAAGTGCTCACAAGCTAATGGCCATATGGGAAAATTACTACTTGGCCATTAATGGGAATTATGGAAAATCAGCCATTTTACTGCCATGCTACAAGTGGCCTCAGCATGCGAGAAAGACCCACATGGGATAGCGCTGGCCACTTTTTAGCGCAGCATAGTAAAAGGCCCCAGTGAATCTTGAGTGATCCTTATATAAGAGTATCTTATCAAGCAACTAATTCTTGACTAGAGGATGAGCTAGAGAAAAAAGGGTCAGCATTCAATAGGACAGTTACTGCATGAAGATATGTGAATGAATAGTATGCTTAAATAAAACGGATAGTGGTGATGGTGGTCATATATTCAGTGCCAGCTAGCATTCAAATTAATAACCACCACCATTGAAAATCCAACCCAAAGCATTTTGTGACCAGCATCCAATGCTGACTACATATTACTTTGGAACAGTGGTTTTTAACCTTTTTATCTTGCGGCACACTGACAAGGTACAAACATTGTCAAGGCACACCATCAGTTCTTTTAAGGATATATACGTTATCATTTAACAAACAAGTATTAAGATTGTGTTTAAAGTTCAATAATTACATTTGTAATCATTGTGTTATCTTTCTAGTTGAATACTTTTGTTGAAGACACAAGTTATTATTATTATTTGTTGCATTAATGAATCATCAGGAGCGTAGCTATGGGTGGGCCTGGGTGGGCCCAGGCCCGCCCACCACCCAAGCGCACACACGACACACTGCACTGACTGCAGCAGCCTAGCGTACCACTGCGGCAGAGACGGCACCTGTGCTCAGCTGATATCCAGCCCGCCTACCTTTCGACCTTGCAATGCAGAGATACAGTGGCAGACTTGGGTCGGCAGTCCGCTCGGCACGGAAGCAGTTGCAGGTCGCATCGCAGCCGCGCAGCTTGTTGTTGTTGTAGTTGTTCTGCTCCCCTCTGCCCCGCAGCTGCTGCGGTGCCTGCAGCTTTCATTTATCGGCCCATTGCTGTTAGCGATTCACACAGGCACTCTAGGGTGACCTTCTCTCTGCTGTGTCCGGCGCTCGCATAAATAGGAAGTTCCATCAGAGAGGTCCAGATGCGGCAGGCTGCTCTGAAGTGCATGTGTGAACTTTGAATCGCTGCTAGCAACAGCTGAAAATGAAAGTGAAAGTGCAGCAGCATGGGCAGGCAGGAAGAGTCAACACTCTCGGACAGCTGGAACTGTGGGAGGAAAGGCAACAAGAGGTTGGAGGAAAAAGAGAGAGCTGCTCGATGTGGGAGGAAGAAGAGGGGACTGGAAGGAAGGGAGGGAGCTGCTAGATGTGGGAAGAAGAGGAGGAGGAGGAAAGGGCTGGAGGGAAGGGAGAAAGCTGCTGGACGTCTGGGAGGAAAAGAAAGAGGGGGCTGAATTGAAGGGAGAGAGCTGTTGGACGTGGGAGGAAGAGGAGGAGAGGGCTGGATGGAAGGGATAGAGCTCCTGGAACAGCACAAGGGGGGAGGGAAACAGAGATGCCAGGCCTCAGTGGGAGAGAGGGTGGACAGGCAGACAATCAAGCAAGCAAACCAGATGCTGGAAAGAGGGGAGAGAGGGAGAGAAGCTGGATGGGGTAGAGTTGGGGAGGAAAGAGATATATTGGCCTGGGGGAGGAAGAGAGGGGAGAAGCTGGACAGGGAAATACAGGGACACAGAAAGGGTGGAGGAAGACAGAGGCACAGTGATGGAAGAAGATGGATAGTGGACATGGAGATGGTAGAAATGTCAAATGGACAGGAGACCTTGGTGAGTGAGTTAAGATAAGACAGAGGGATAGCAGAAACCAGAGTCTGGGTCAACATGATTTGAAAAATAAAATGACCAGACAACAAAAGGTAGAAAAAACAATTTTATTTTTCCATTTTGTGTTTAGAATATGTCAGATTTGAAACGTACATCCTGCCAGAGCTGGTGCTAAATATGGCCGGGGCCCAGGGCAGAAATTTGGGAGAGGACCCCAAAGCTTACTACTAGGCTGTACCTTCTTCAGCTTCCAGCTGTCCTGTAGTTCTGTCTGGCCAGGGGGCCAAGTGCAGTTGGCCTAGTTGTAATCCCTAACACCACCTGTGGCATGCGGTATCATTATATTTGCAGTGTAGGAAAATGCATCTATTTCTCTGGTGCTGTACTACATGCAAGGTTTGGCCTCTTGGGATTTCCATTGAAATTGTTTATGGTTTGCGGTCACTTATTCTGTATTTGCCATTTGTGTTCTGTGTGTGTGACCAAAGTATTGTTAGCATGAATTTTCTATGTAATATTCTGTAGTAATTTGGCTTGTTCAGTTTTCTTGATAGATGTATTCATACTTTAGAACCCCACTGAAATATTTAGGGCCCTAAAATATCATAGGTAGGATCCTTGTTTTGGATGTTAACACTGGCATAATAGAGTTGCTCTAAGTTCTGAGTGACTTTCTGTTTGATAGATTTTTATACTACACAATATGCCTTGTTATTGAGATAACACTAGAAACAAACATTTTTGCATAGTGAGTTTTATAGGGAAATGTCCTAGCTCTGCTCTGCATCCACTGCTGGGGGAGGGCCAGGGGGTTCTATGGATACACAATATTTGGGGGAAGCATATGTGTGTTGGAGGACCGAGACTGAATGGAAGATGAAGAGTACACCCTCTTGTACTTCCCCTAGCCTCAACGTGACCTGCAGCCACTGAAGCCAGCACTGCTACCCTCATTGAAGTTACTGGGAGTGGGGTAGGGGCAGGGCATGGGTGCATCAGGTGTTTCTCTAGTGCCCACCCATCCAACCTGTTGGCCCACCCAAAAATTGCCTTCTGGCTATGCCACTGTTACGGCTGTGTTTGGAAAAAAAAAAAGCATGGTTCTGTTTTCCAAAGTGGTCAGCAAGCGCCAGGCAAAGGAGAATAAGTGCTTTTTAATGAGTTAAGGCTTAAGGGGATTTCACAACATAGTGAAGCATTCAAACACTTGTGTCATGTCATTTGGTTGCAGGTACATTAGATCATTCTGAAGAAAGATCACAGAAAATTTCTGTGTCCACCAAAATTGCCACTATTCAGGGTGTGGAAGCCATGCAGACAGGAAGGTGAAGATTGAAATACCTCTGGGATTTTGGGCAGCAGGGAGAGGTTGGGGGTCTTGAGGAGCCCCAGAGAGGTTTCTTAGTTCATAGATGGACTGATAGAAAGTTCCCCAGAGGGAGAGACAGCCCTTGGAGGAAGCCATTACTTTGGGTCAGCAGGTAGAGGTCTTCGGGAAATATACTTTTGATAGAAAAATGGGCGATTCTTAAACCATTTGAAGACTGGCTGCAATATGAATAAGGTGGTACTTGCTATGCATACTGTCTGCAGCCTTTAGTGAATTGGCCTGACTAATGCACAGATTTCACATATAGTTCATTCCCTTCATCTAGACCATCCTAGTTAAAGCCATATATAAGGTGTGATACCATGGGCCAGCCTGAGTACTAGTGCACAAATTTCACATACATTACGTAAATTAGTCCATTTTCTTCATCTAAGACCATCATATTCAAAACTAAATACATGGCATGGTACCATGGGGGGGGGGGGGGGGGGGCGCCAACTGATAGTCTGTAGGGGGGCACCAGAGAACCTAGGCACGGCCCTGTATGCGTTGAATGTGTGTGCATCTTTTATTTTTGTCCATGCTCATTCAAGCCTCCTAGTTTGTGTTTTTAGTTTTTTCAATTCTTTGTTATACCATGATATTGAGTTATGTCTGCGTGAGGTTCTATTTTGTCTAATTCTTCTGCATCTGTTATCCCAGTTTAGCAGATAAATTGAGTCCGTTTGTGCTGTCCATTCATTGTTGTATATCTGTTGCCAAAATGTTACTGAGTCAACTTGTCCTCTCGTGGAGTAGGTTGCGCGTTCATTTGTATGGTATGAGCCCTTTTTCCGCCATTGTAGGGATAGGTTTAATTTGTGATGGTCTGACCATGGTGTGTCAGTCCATTTTGTATCTAGTAGTGTTAGGTTCCGGTCAGAAGTCATTTTGTATGTAATAAGATCAATTGTGTGCCCTGTGACATGGGTTGCTTGCATCTGTGGCCAATTAAGGCCCCATAATTGTAGGAATTCCTTGCAATCACGTGCATTAGTGGAGTTGGGGTCTTCTAGGTGTACTACTACTACTACTACTACTTGACATTTCTATAGGTTAATGTCTCCTATTATGAGTAAGTTGGAGTTAGATACACAAGTGTTTGATATGAAGTCCATAAAGTGTGATTGTCAGTCGTGCCAGTTCCCAGGTGGTCTGTACAACAATACACAGCTTAGGTGATCAAGCAAGGTTATATGGTGGATTCTAACTGAGGCAATTTCAAGTTGGGGTGTTATGGACTTGGCTATGGTTTCTACGGTGAAGTGGGATATATGGAATAATGCTATGCTTCTGCCTCTTTTTCCTTTTCTTGTCCAGTGTGTGATTTTGTAGCCTGGGGGGCATAAATCTAGAATTATGGGGTCCTTTTGATCGGGTATCCAGGTTTTGGTAATTAGTAATAGGTCAAGGTTGTCTGACGTGATCCAATCTACTATTATTGTTGCTTTGTTGACTACTGATCTCGCGTTTATGTATCCCACTTTAATTTTTTAAAATTTTTTTTGGCAAAAGGACAATGAAACACTTTAAGATAATGAAATTAACCAAAAATAACATGCATTCAAAAACATGGAAGACACCATTTAAAAATATTCTGATTCTCATGTCATCTAAACCATAGCAAAATAAAACTCTCCACTACTAAGCACATCATAAAAAACACAAACCTTAAAAAATCCTAGCATACATGTACAAATATGTCATACAACAGTAGCACTAATTCCTATGATTCAAATAGCAAGAACCCTACAATGAATTTGCAGCACTACAAATATTACACTGGGCCCCCAAAACATCAATACACCTCCTCCTACTGGTAAAACAGAACAAGTGGAACAGATACAGATCTCTACACAGAAGCCACATGCTCACAGAACACCGTACCTCAGTCACATGCAAAACACAGACCCTTGCGAAATACAGAACAGGATCACAAATTAGAAATAGAGATATAAAGACAAAAATTGAACTGAGAACCCCAAGAAGTCAAACTAGGCATATACCACAGCATGGAAGAAATAAAAACAGCAACGCATTTCCTCTTATACTGAACATAAATGCAAAGACATCCACAAAATACATTTCCTAAACTAACGTGGAGGGGTATTTTCGAAAGGTCGTCCAAGTATGAATTAGGACGCCCTCACGAAGTTGTCCAAATTCAGGTAGGTATAATCGAAAAATAGTATGGACGTCCTTAGACATTCCATTATTGCAGTGCGAAACGTCCAAATCAAGGATGCCCAAAGTATAGTAAAAAAGGATGCCCATCTTCCAGAATCGCCAAAGGATGTCCCCAACATTCACTGTACGTACCAACATTTGTCATATTTATTTATTTTGTTGCATTTGTATTCCACATTTTCCCCACCTTTTTGCAGGCTCAATGTGGCTTACATGGTACCGTAATCGGCGTTAACTGATTTCGGTATGAACAAATACAAGTTGCGATTAATATCAAGGTGATATTATGGTAGAGTGAGATACATGTAAGGTAAAGACAATTGGGGAGAGCTTAGAGAGGGAAGAAGAGTTAGGATATGTCCGTTACGACCTTTGGTTAAGTTGTGTCGCAGATGTCCAGGTTTTCATGTTGGGTCGGTGGGGTATGCCCTTCTGAACAGTTCTGTTTTTAGTGCTTTCCAGAAATTCATGTGGTCGAGTGTGGTTTTTACTACTTTTGGTAATGCGTTCCACAATTGTGAGCTCAGGTAGGAAAAGCTGGAAGCATAGGTGGATTTGTATTTGAGTCCTTTGCTGCTTGGGTAATGGAGGTTTAGGTTTGATCTTGCTGATTTTATGAACGTCCTTTGGCGGTTCTACGAGAAAGATGTCCTTATTACTATACTTTGGACTTCTCTGATGTATCTGGTTGTTCCGCAAGTACAGTGCATGTAATTGCGGACATCCAGGTATGGGAAATATAAGGAATATTCATAAGTGCACTCCTGTAGCTACACATATAAGAGCTCCCTCAGCATTCAAGGGTAATCAGTGATATGTGCACATGCACATTCATTAATAGAATCTATGTACTAGAAAGGAAAACCATAACCACATCCCTACAATACTGCACACAAATGGTACTCTCTGTCCTACTACTACTACTACTTAACATTTCTAAAGCGCTACTAGGGTTAGCTTACAATCTAAAGGACGAAATGTCAAGTTGGGGCAGTCTAGATTTCTTGAATAGAGGTATAATGGTTAGGTGCCGAATGCGACATCGAAGAGGTGGGTTTTGAGTAGGGATTTGAAGATGGGTAGGGAGGGGGCTTGGCGTATGGGCTCATGTCCACCTCAATGACATCACCTGTACCAATATAATGCCCCCCCCCACCACACCCCAATCAGTGTTGTGTGTCTCTCCTATTTGATTTCCAAATGAATTTGGGTGCTGAAGGCAAGAAGGGCCATCCCCTGACTCCTGGTGTACAAACTTATATCTTGCAGAAGATTTGGCATTCGGAGGGACCTCGAGTCCCTCCGGCGGAGGTTCCGAAGAACCAAGAGAGAGAGCCCTGACATGATAAGGGCAGTGAGACGGCGCCTCAGGGCTCGACGTAAGTATTATAAACAGGGCACCTGTACTCATTTGTAAATGTATTTATTTAATAATGCAAATGTTGTGTACAATATCAGTTTCCATGTGGCTAATAGGCAACTAGTAAGTCATAACACCTCTGTCCCAGATCAAAGCCTGAGGTTGCAGTTACCCTTCCATGAGCGTGGCTGCAACTTCCAACTAACCTCCTCTGAGATGAATGAGATGACATGTCTCACTTCTGTATCCCCCTTCCTGGGGTGGATACTGTTTCATGGTATTCCTGCCTGAGGTCCTACTCTTAGTGGATGTCATTGCCTCATATTAAAGTTAAGTGCTTCCCCCTCCCCCCCAAAAAAGCTGGTCAGTCAACCATAGTCACAAATCATAATGCAAACATGCTGCTGACCAATGAGTGTGGTCTACCAACATAGCCTGTGTGTCAGAACAGCTTCCAGGGTTCCCTGTCATGTCATCTCATACATCTCACATCCCATGGATATAGCCCAGGGCTCACCACACCTTTCCCCATCCCCCACCTCAGGCCAGCCAGCTCCTGCACTATGCAAGCCATGTCGGATGTGCTGATTTCAAAGACAATCCTTTTACACACACAGGGTGGCAGCAGCAGGAGGAGGAGGAGGTGGCGGCCACAGCACAGTGGCGTAGCAGCAGGAGGCGGAGGAGGCCACAGCACTAGTGGCACAGGAGGAGGAGGATGCCGAGCAGGAGGAGGCGGAGGAGGACCAATGGGCAAATATGCCTCCTCTGGAGGGGGAGGAGGAAGAGCACCCACCAGCCCCACCAATACCACCAGCTATAGACAACAGTGCTGCAGTACTGCAACTCCTGCAGCAACTGGTTGCTGTAGTCAACCAGTTGCTGCTGGAGGTGGCAGCACTGCGGCACTCTGTTGAGGACCGCCAGCTGACTCATAGCCAGCTCATGCTGCTGGTGATAGAGCTGCTACGATGGCTATTGGGGGGGGGGTGTGAACACAACATTTTGTATATAGTTTGTTTAAATACAATTTTACTACTACTACTTAACATCTCTAGAGCGCTACTAGGGTTACGCAGCGCTGTACAAATTAACAAATAAGGACAGTCCCTGCTCAGAAGAGCTTACAATCTAAAAGACGAAATGTCAAGTTGGGGTAGTTTAGATTTCCTGAGAAAAGGTGTAGTGATTAGGTGCCGAAGGCGACATTGAAGAGGTGGGCTTTGAGCAATGATTTGAAGATGGGTAGGGAGGGGGCCCGGCGTATGGGCTCAGGGAGTTTGTTCCAAGCCTGGGGTGAAGCGAGGCAGAAAGGGCGAAGCCTAGAGTTGGCGGTGGTGGAGAAGGGTACTGAAAGGAGGGAGGGATTTGTCAAGAGAGCGGAGGTTACGGGTGGGGACACTTTTGGCACTGACCAGGGTCTGTGTGTGTACTTTGTGCACTACATATGTGGTATTATCAAATGTTGGGGTTGATGTGAGAGGAGTCAGCGATCTGGGTTGCATGACAGGTGAACTGTAACAGAGAAACTTTGGTACATATGTGTCATAAGTGTGGCCATACAGAAGGCCACCTGTTCCTTCCAAACTGCATGGCTGTATGGTATTGGGGGGGGGGGGGGGGGGGGGGGAGGAGGCTGGGTGGTCATTTCTGTTGAGGAACAGAAATGCCCATCCAGCCTCTCCCCCCTTACCATAAAGCCCCACAGCACAGAGTTGTGTAAATAATAGGTATGTTGTCTAGCACTAGTGATCTGCCAAGTCCAACTTGCAGATAACCATAGGTAGCGCATAGACGATGTTTGCTCTCTGATCACCAGACACCCTTACCAACAACCAAACCACATTGGTGAGGGCCAGGAAGGAGCTACAAACAGCTGGGTCATCTTTCATATTGAATGTATCAGCAATGGTATATAGTGCTGAGGAAAAAAAGGGAAAACAACGGTAAAAGCAATAGATGGATGTTTACTTCATCACAATTACAATATAATACATCAGGTACAGAAGGGCACAGGCTAGGGGAATTATATAGGCACTGGGCTGTAGCCACCTGCAGGTAATTTAGAATAGGAACTGTAACAAGAACCCCTCTCCCTCACCATGACTTAAGGGCTCAAGGCCATGGTAGGCATGCACCTGTGGCCACCTAGAAAATGGTTTGCAGGATAGAATTTAGAAATGTTGTTGTTCCATAACAATGGAGGATTGTAAGACTGTGTTCAATAATGTGGAAAAGACATTCAGTGCATATATGCTTCTCCCCCTCCCCACCCCCAGCAACTTTGAGAATGGATGGACACGTCACAAAAAGGGGACTGAAGTTCACCACATAAAGAAGGATGGAACCTAGCGGGAGACATATGAGGTGCAAAGTGGGAGAAAAACTACTAGCTGTGGATACCCGTGAACCTGGTGAAAATAGAGGTAAGATTTGAATGCAGAGAACATACAAAGAATGGGGAGCCCTTGACCATGAATAGGGTTACCATTTTTTGTCCTCATAAAAAGAGGACACTTGCCCTGCCCCTTTCATGTCCCCTGCCCCGCCCCTTCCACGCCCCTGCCTCATCCCTTTCATGCCCTCGCCCCGCCCCTGACACATACTCCCCTCCTCCACCAATCACCTTGCCTCCCCCTGTCATCTCCACTCCCCCACCGTCACCTCCCCTCCCCTTACTCTACTATCCCTGGTGGTCTAGAGGTACCTCTTCGGGGCAGGAAAAAGCCCCCTCTTTCCTGCCCGGAGCGCTGCTGCCAGCTGCCCTGCATCCTGTGGTGAGTCCAGCTCTCGGCGTTTCAAAATGGACTCCGAGAGTTGAAGTCTCGCGAGGCTGCTTCAACTCTCGGCGGCCATTTTGAAATGCCGAGAGCCAGACTCACAGCAGTATGCAGGGCAGCTAGCAGCAGTGCTCCGGGCAGGAAAGAGGTGGCTCTTTCCTGCCCCGAAGACGAAAAGGTACCTCTAGACCACCAGGGATAGTAGATTAAGGGGAGGGGAGTCCAGCGCCCGCCCCCACCAGCCAGCCCGTTTGTCCAGAAATCCGGACAAACGGGCAGGCTGGCCAAATCTGTCCAGACACCCGGACATGTCCTCAAAAAGAGGACATGTCCAGGTAAATCCAGACGTATGGTAACCCTAACCATGAAGGATGCACACATCCATTCTCAGGGACTCTTCCCCTCCCCCTCCCCACCTCACAGGCAGCCACAACTGAGTGTGTCCAATAGAGAACAAGATATCTGTACAATGAACTGGGTAGAAACAATCATGGCTCTGAGTCCAGTGTATTACAGTCCACTGCTGTCTCTTGCAATTCTCTTGACCAGCTGTCCTGCAAGATGCAAGAAGTGTTTGTTTAGCACCTACATAGCAGAAAGGGAAGAGGTGCCCAGTGGCGTAGGAAGGGGGGGGGGGGCAGTGGGGCGGTCCGCCCCGGGTGCACGCCACTGGGGGGTGTCGGCGCCTCGCTGGTTCCTTGCTCTCTCTGCCCCAGAACAGGTTACTTCCTGTTCCGGGCGAGAACAAGGAACCAGCGAGGCGCCGACACCCCCCAGCGGCGTGCTCTCGGCGGATTGGCCCGCCCACCCGCCCCTCACCGCCTTCCAGGTATGTTCTCGCGGGCGGGGCGGGGGGTGTTGCGCTACGGAGGGGGGAGGGTGCGTCGCGCTGCACCCGGGGGGGGGGGTGCGCAGCGGCGACCCGCCCCGGGTGTCAGCTGCCCTCGCGACGCCACTGGAGGTGCCTGAGAGGTATGAGCTTACCTTGAACTTGTGGTGCAAGAATCTGTTGACTTCAAGGGACCAGAGGCTGCCTGCTTCAACAAAGGAGAGACAGAATGGGGAGCAGTGAGGGAGCACATCATAGACAGCAAGGAGCTCCTGGAGAGTAGAGAATGTAGAATTGGTCAGATGTAGAAAATGCAGAGTATATGCTAAGCTACCAGCTAACACCCAGTCTGAAACTTTTGGAAAGGAAAGGTACAAAGCCCACACATCAGTTATCTTTCAAGAATTGGCAAAAACGCCCCCCCCCCCCCCCCCCCCAAAAAAAAAAAAAGCATACAGGTGTACAAAAGCATACAGTGGCAAAAACAAGTTTTACTATAACTGAAGCTAAAACACTTTGAAATACCGCCCCATAATCTAAAGAAAAACCTCTAAAGTGCAAGCACAGAGAAAGCCATTTTAAAGAGGCGCCAATAAAGGGAATGCAAACTTCCAAATCGGAAGAGCAGCTGGGGACGTTTATCATTTTCACCCATAATCAAAATTAGAGCGCCCAAAACACAAGAGCAGCTGGGGACGTCCATAGTTCCCTACCCATAATCGAAATAAGGACGCCCAAATCGCCAGAGCAGCTGAAGACGTTTAGAGATTTTGTCAATAATCGAAATTAGGACGCCCATCTCAGGGGCGCCTATTGCTTTCTTACATGGGCATCCTTGGGAGAGTATTTAAGTGCCCTTATCAATATTTTTGATTCTTTGCATTGCATTGATACAATGGCACCAAAGAAACCACCCACCCGCAAGGGTAATTTCAGCGACCCTGAAATTGAACTGCTGGTTCAGGAAATCCAGAGAAGGCACATGCATCTCTTTGCGCCCACGGGCCAGAGGCTGGCTGCTACAATAAAGCAGAGAAAATGGGAGGCAGTAAGGGACCGGGTCAATGAGGTCTTCCCCTGTGGCAGGGATGTGGAAGACTGCAAAAGGAAGTGGCGCCGGCTGAGGCGTGATGTCAGGAAGAAGGCTGGTACCAACCCTTCAGCAGATGACACCGCTAACCTGACCCCCATCGAGTGTATCATTCATGGGCTCTTTCCCCAGGAGGGGATCCACGGCATTGGGTCCCTTGACATAAGTACATAAGTATTGCCATACTGGGAAAGACCAAAGGTCCATCAAGCCCAGCATCCTGTCCACGACAGTGGCCAATCCAGGCCAAGGGCACCTGGCAAGCTTCCCAAACGTACAAACATTCTATACATGTTATTCCTGGAATTGTGGATTTTTCCCAAGTCCATTTAGTAGTGGTTTATGGACTTGTCCTTTAGGAAACCGTCTAACCCCTTTTTAAACTTTAACTGCCTTCACCACGTTCTCCGGCAACGAATTCCAGAGTTTAATTATGTGTTGGGTGAAGAAACGTTTTCTCCAGTTTGTTTTAAATTTACTATACTTTAGTTTTATCGCATGCCCCCTAGTCCTAGTATTTTTGGAACGCGCGAACAGACGCTTCACATCCACCTGTTCCACTCCACTCATTATTTTATATACCTCTATCATGTCTCCCCTCAGCCGTCTCTTCTCCAAGCTGAAAAGCCCTAGCCTCCTTAGTCTTTCTTCATAGGGAAGTCATCCCATCCCCGCTATCATTTTAGTCGCCCTTCGCTGCACCTTTTCCAATTCTACTATATCTTTCTTGAGATGCGGCGACCAGAATTGAACACAATACTCAAGGTGCGGTCGCACCATGGAGCGATACAACAGCATTATAACATCCTCACACCTTTCCTAATAATACCCAACATTCTATTTGCTTTCCTAGCCGCAGCAGCACACTGAGCAGAAGGTTTCAGTGTATTATCGACGACGACACCCAGATCCCTTTCTTGGTCCATAACTCCTACGTGGAACCTTGCATGACGTAGCTATAATTCGGGTTCTTTTTTCCCACATGCATCACCTTGCACTTGCTCACATTAAACGTCATCTGCCATTTAGCCGCCCAGTCTCCCAGTCTCGTAAGGTCCTCTTGTAATTTTTCACAATCCTGTTGCGTGTTAACGACTTTGAATAACTTTGTGTCATCAGCAAATTTAATTACCTCGCTAGTTACTCCCATCTCTAAATCATTTATAAATATATTAAAAATCAGAGGTCCTAGCACAGACCCCTGAGGAACCCCACTAACTACACTTCTCCATTGAGAATACTGACCATTTAACCCCACTCTCTGTTTCCTATCTGTCAACCAGTTTTTAATCCACGATAGGACATTTCCTCCTATCCCATGACCCTCCAATTTCCTCTGTAGCCTTTCATGAGGTACCTTGTCAAACGCCTTTTGAAAATTCAGATACACAATATCAACCGGCTCCCCTTTGTCCACATGTTTGTTTACTCCTTCAAAGAATTGAAGTAAATTGGTCAGGCAAGATTTCCCCACATAAAAGCCATGCTGACTTGGTCTCAGTAATCCATGTCCTTGGATGTGCTCTGTAATTTTGTTTTTGATAATAGCCTCTACCATTTTCCCCGGCACCGAAGTCAGACTCACCGGTTTATAATTTCCCGGATCTCCCCGGGAACCTTTTAAAAAAATCTTCATTACATTGGCCACCCTCCAATCTTCCGGTACCACGCTCGATTTTAAGGATAAATTGCATATCACTAACACTAGCCCCGCAAGCTCATTTTTCAGTTCTATCAGTACTCTAGGATGAATACCATCCGGTCCAGGAGATTTGCTACTCTTCAGTTTGCTGATCTGCCCCATTACGTCCTCCAGGTTTACCGTGAAGTCAGTACATTTCTCTGACTCGTCTGCTTGGAATACCATTTCCGACACCGGTATCCCACCCTAATCTTCCTCGGTGAAGACCGAAGCAAAGAATTCATTCAATCTCTCCACTACGTCTTTATCTTCCTTGATCGCCCCTTTTACCCCTCGATCATCCAGCGGCCCAACCGATTCTTTTGCCGGCTTCCTGCTTTTAATATACCGAAAAAAAAATTTTGCTATGTTTTTTTGCCTCTAATGCTATCTTTTTTTCATAATCTCTCTTGGCCTTCTTTATCTGCGCCTTGCATTTGCTTTGACACTCCTTATGCTGCTTCTTGTTATTTTGAGACGGTTCCTTCTTCCATTTTCTGAAGGCATTTCTTTTAGCCCTAATAGCTTCCTTCACCTCACTTTTCAACCACGCCGGCTGTCTTTTGGACTTCCGTCTTTCTTTTCTAATTTGCGGAATATGTTTGGCCTGGGCCTCCAGGATGGTATTTTTGAACAGTGTCCATGCCTGTTGTACAGTTTTTACACTCTCAGTTGCCCCCCTAAGTTTTTTTTTCTAACCGTTCTTCTAATTTTATCATAGTATCCTTTTTTAAAGTTAAACGCTAACATATTTGACTTCCTGTGTATAGTTACTTCAAGGTTGATATTAAAACTGATCATATTATGATCACTGTTATCAAGCGGCCCCAGTACCATAACGTCCCTCACCAGATCATGCGCTCCACTAAGGACCAAGTCTAGAATTTTTCCTTCTCTCGTCGGCTCCTGCACCAGCTGCTCCATAAAGCTGTCCTTGATTTCATCAAGGAAATTGTACCTCTCTAGCATGTCCCGATGTTACATTTACCCAGTCTATATTTGGATAATTGAAGTCACCCATTATTATTACATTGCCCATTTTGTTTGCGTCTCTGATTTCTTTTGTCATTTCTGCATCTACCCTCTCATCCTGGCGAGGCAGACGGTAGTACACTCCTATCACCGTCCTTTTCCCTTTTATACATGGAATTTCAACCCACAATGATTCAAAGGTATGATTTGTGTCCTGCTGAATTTGTAATCTATCTGGATTTTCCCCAAGTCCATTTAATAACGGTCTATGGACTTTTCCTTTAGGAAGCTGTCCAAAAAAATTTTAAACTCTGCTAAGCTAACCACCTTTACCACATTCTCTGGCAACGAATTCCAGAGTTTAATTACACGTTGAGTGAAGAAACATTTTCTCCTATTCATTTTAAATTTACTACTTTGTAGTTTCATTGCATGCCCCCTGGTCCTAGTACTTTTGGAAAGCATAAACAGACGCTTCACATCTACCCGTTCAACTCCACTCATTATTTTATAGACCTCTATCATATCTCCCTTCAGCTGCCTTTTCTCCAAGCTGAAGAGCCCTAGCCACTTTAGCCTTTCCTCATAGGGAAATCTTCCATCCCCTTTTTCATTTTCGTCGCCCTTCTCTGCACCTTTTCTAATTCCACTATATCTTTTTTGAGATGCGGCGAGCAGAATTGAACACAATATTCAAGGTGCGGTCGCACCATGGAGCGATACAAAGGCATTATAACATCCTCATTTTTGTTTTCCATTCCTTTCCTAATAATACCTAACATTCTATTTGCTTTCTTAGCCGCAGCAGCACACTGAGCAGAAGGTTTCAATGTATCATCAATGATGACACCTAAATCCCTTTCTTGGTCAGTGATTCCTAACGTGGAACCTTATATGACGTAGCTATAATTCGGGTTCCTCTTTCCCACATGCATCACTTTGCACTTGCTCACATTAAACGTCATGTTCCATTTAGACGCCTAGTCTCCCAGTCTCATAAAGTCCTCTTCTAATTTTTCACAATCCTCCCGCGATTTAACAACTTTGAATAACTGTGTCATCAACAAATTTAATTACCTCACTAGTTACTCCCATCTCTAGGTCATTTATAAATTTGATAAAAAGCAGCGGTCCCAGCACAGAGCCCTGGGAAACCCCACTAACTACCCTTCTCCATTGAGAATATTGACCATTTAACCCTACTCTCTGTTTTCTATCGTTTAACCAGTTTTTAATCTACAATAGTACACTACCTCCTATCCCATGACTCTCCAATTTCCTCTGGAGTCTTTCATGAGGTGCTTTGTCAAACATCTTCTGAAAATCCAGATACACAATATCAACCGGATCCCCTTTATCCACATGTTTGTTCACCCCTTCAAAAAAATTTAGTAGATTGGTGAGGCAAGATTTCCCTTCACTAAATCCATGCTAACTTTGTCTCATTAATCCATGCTTTTGAATATGTTCTGTAATTTTGTTCTTAATAATAGTCTCTACCATTATGCCCGACACTGACGTCAGACTCACCAGTCTATAATTTCCCGGATCTCCTCGGGAACCTTTTTTAAAAATCGGCGTTACATTGGCCACTCTCCAATTTTCCGGTACCACACTCGATTTTAAGGATAAATTACATATTTCTAACAATAGCTCCGCAAGCTCATTTTTCAGTTTCAGTTCTATCAGTATTCTGGGATGAATACCATCCGGTCCAGGAGATTTGCTACTCTTCAGTTTGTATCTGTTGTGCTGCAATACACAAAAGTGGGGGACAGTGTGGTGCTCCTCAGTAGGGGAAGGGGTGAGAACACCACATGCAATACAAATCATTATTTATTACAGACCATGACACAGGGAGTAGCCGGGGGTGTGGGGAGGGGGGAGAGTTTCCAGCAATGTGTGTGTAGGTTACCACTGTTTCACAGTTTTGGGGGCCTTCCCCACGCCCTCCTCTTTTCCCATCACCAAACTCTGCATATCTCCTTCCTACACCTCTGTGCTGTAGCCACTGTGTCCTCCTGCACTCCTTCCACAGTTCTACGTCTACCCACCTGCCTGTGTGGCTCTCTTCCACATCAGTCTCTGTAGTATACTGCACTCCTCGTCTTCAGCTCTGTACCATGTACAATGACATCTGTGGCTTGCCTGCCAATCCCATTCCTCACCATCTCTTTGCTGGGTCTTTGTGTGTGGAGCTATGTATATGAATGCTGAAAAACAAAAGTGGGTTATTTTGACCAATACACTTCCTCCCCTTTTGCTATGCAGGTGATGACAGCCAGTCATATTCAGAAGCTGGCCATAGTGGCCACCAGCCCCAGCACACAGAGCAGCAAACCAGTGGGCTGCACAAGAAAGCACACAGGACCATGGGGTGGAACCACAGGACCCAGCAGCAGCAGCGCCGGCTCTCCCTCCACCACCCACAGCCTTTGCCGATGGTGGCACTGAAGAAGAAGAAGATGCAGAAGGGGGGGTACCTCCTCAGCAGATGCCATCCAGCCAGAGGAGGTAGCTACTGCGCCTTGCCACACAATTGCTGGGCCAGAATGTGCACATGGAAGATTACTGGTGCCAGAAATTGGAGCTGCAACTGGAAGTGCTCCAGGTGCAATGGGAAGCAGTACAGGCCCAACGTGAAGTGGTACAGCAGCTCTAACGGCTGGAGCACAGCATTGAGGGCCTACGCCGTGACCTGAAAGCACCTAGTACAGCTCTGTTGCAGCAACAAGTGACGTCTACTTCCACCACTGCACAACAACTACCCGCTAAGAAGAGGAGCTTGAGATCCTCAGCCTCCCCAGCCACTAATCCAGCAGCCACCACACCAACTTCCCTTCTGGGTCCTGTGCCCAGGTTACAGAGCAAGCCACAGACCACAAGGTGGCCGGACTTCCACAGGGCAGCTGAGGCAGCAGGCTGCCTTGTGGACACAGACGAGGAGAGTGGGAACTCATCAGAGGAGGACTCTCAACAGAGTCTCCCTGCAGCACCAGCTGGAAAGGAAAACGGTGGGAGGGGTAGGAGGGGGCGGGGACAGGGCCAGGGGAGGGGGGCGGGGAAAGTGATGGGACATGCTGGGGGGTGGGGGATATGCACAGAGCGGGTGATGGTGGTGGGAAGGGGGTGGTGGTGGTGTGTAAGTACTGTGTGTGATAGAAATAAATGTCAACTTACTCTCACAGAAAACTTGTCTCGATCAGTCTTTGCCTTGCTCTGACCCCCAGCTGGTGTGCACTCTGCTCTGCTCTGTGGGCGGGAGGTGGAGGGAGCTGCTCATCCTGTTCATCTGGGGCCTGCTGCTGTGGTTGCTGTGGCTCTTCTGGGAGGGCCTGTGCTCTACGCATTGCCAAATTATGTAGCATGTAGCAGGCCAGGAATATCTTTGCCACCCTTTGAGGCTGTATAGGAGCTCCCCTCCAGAACTGTCCAGACATCTGAACCTGTTCTTAAGTTGTCCGAAGGTGCGCTCGATGATGCCATGGGTGGTCTGATGTCTACTGTTGATAGTTCTCCTCTGACCCTGTTTGTGGGTGCACTATGGGGGTCATGAGTCAACTCTGCTGTGGGTAGCCTCTGTCACCTTTGGGGAGAAGCAGGATGAGAAAGATGAGTGTGTATTGTTTGGAGCAGGTACCTTGTGGAGGTGGGGGAGGGGAATAGTGGGTTGTGGATTGAGCTGGAGGGAGACAGTGCTGAGGGTTGCCCAGTGGAGGAGGTGTAGTTTGGGCAGATCCATGCTGCACTTACCTAGGAGCAATCCGCCGATGATCTCCCCTCAGTCAAACCTGCGGAAGATTCCTGAGTGCCGCAATATATAGGCGTCATGGGTGGAATCTGGGTATCAGGCACACATGACTAGAATCTCCCCCTGGGCATCACACACAACTTGCATATTGAGTGAGTGGAATGCTTTTCTGTTCCTATAAGTGGCCTCTCATGTCCGGGGGGGGGGGGGGGGGGTCTGAGTGTGACATGTGTGCAGTCAAACTGGGGGGTGGTGGGGAAGGTGATGTACTCATAGGTGTGGGTAAGGAAGGCATCAAGTAACTGAGTGAGGCAGTTAGAAATGGAAGCCTGGGGAGGAAGTGATGTCACGCTCTTGAATGGCTGCCTGAGTTCGGAGCTCCGCCATACCCCTGCCTTTAATTAGCGAAAAACAGCATTACCTGGTTCTTAAGTTGGCGATCCGCTGTGTTGGAAGGTGTTAGACTTCCCTGTGCTAGCTTGCTGTGGGAGCGATGTCTTCGACCAGGTGGTTCAGTGAGCGCCAGTCAGTGTGGCAAGCCAGAAAGGCCTCGGGGGGCCATGTGCTTTCCTCGGCTTGCGCGTCGCATTCCGACTCTGATTCTGCGATATCCAATACAGAAACTTGCAGTGCCTCTGTAAAACGAGGCATTTCGAAAGAGCTAGCAAAATGCTTAGCGGCTATCCGAGAAGAAATTAAGTCCTCTAAGGAGGAAATCCTTGACCGCATGGACGTTCAGTGTGGACTTGTGTGAGCTGGGGGGGGGGGGGGGGCGTGTGGAGGACCTTGAGGCCCGGGTTGATGAATAGGGCGAGCAGCTGAGTGGGGCTGAATCAAACATTTCTAAGCTCCTTGAGCACTTGGACAAATTACAATATAAAGTGAACGATCAGGAAAATCGGGGGAGAAGGAATAACCTCCGATTCCAAGGTGTCCCTGAAGTGGGAGATAAGGAAGATGCTGTGTCGGTGGTTAAATTGCTTTGTAGCAAACTCTTGGGCTCAGAGGACATTGCTGTGGAACGAGCTCACCGAGCCTTAGGGAAAAGAGTGGACAATAGGCCATGCGATATCATTGCTTGTTTCTCTTCCTATATTACTAAAGATCAAATCATGCAGCGAGCCTGTCAGGTTCCACATATTGATTACAATGAAGCACTACTACTACTACTTAACATTTCTAAAGCGCTACTAGGGTTACGCAGCGCTGTACAATTTAACATAGAGGGACAGTCCCTGCTCAAAGAGAAGCACAAGTAAAGGTCTTTCAAGACCTTTCTCAGCTAACGTTGGCTCAGCGCCGGGGGATGAAACCTGCTCTGGACATATTAAACAGAAACAAGATTCCTTATCTCTGGTCCTTTCCTTTTGCTCTTTGCTTCATGGTGGGAGAGAAGCTGCATAGGCTTAGACTCCTACCTGAGGTCTGGAAGGTTTTACATGGTGAAGGACTGACGACTACTGAGCATCCATCTGTGGACCCGGTCCCAATAGCTTGGGCGAAACTTCAACAATGGAAGAGAGTTTCCACCAAGTCTAAGAATACCCCGAAGGATACTTGAGGGGTCTGACTGTCTTGCTGATGAGATTATCTTTACAGATTACTTTCCACCTGTGCTCAGGGTTATGCATACGCATGGTCCTATATGCTTAGTTGTTGGGGGCTAGTGTTCTTACTTTGCACGAATTTGTGGGATGTTTGACAGGATTCATGGGGGAGGAGGGTGGAGCGGGTGACTAATATAAGTGTTGTTCGAGGGGGAGTTGTATTATTGGAGTAGTGGGGATCGGTGGGGGGGGGGGTCTCGGGGGCTGCTTCGGGATTGGGGTGTCTTTTCTTCCAATGATTCTAGTTAGAGGATCGTTCGGGCCCTTGTCTAGTTGGGTGAGTGGGGTGCAGGGGGTCTGTGGTGGGGTGAAGAGGGGGGTGGTTCCCCCTTTTTTTTTTCTCTCTCTTCTTGTTTAACTTTATTTCCCCCTTTTACAGCTTGCCTGCCTCTCATTTCCCTCCAGCCAGTTTGGGGGTACATGGATCCCAGTTATTTCTGGGTCTGTTCCATTTAATGTGTAATCAATGAGTGCTGATCTCAAGTTCTTGACTTACAATGTCAAGGGTCTTAATTCTCCTCAAAAGCGTAAAGATTTATTTTAAGATTTGGGGCTATATTCTCCTCATGTGGTATTTTTGCAGGAGACCCACTTAAAAATGGAACATGAGAAATTCCTGACTCATCGGCATTACCCAATTGTCTACTGTGCCTCCGCTGTTGACGCTTCAAAGAAGCAAGGGGTTGCGATCTTAGTTCACTCCTCATTGCAGGTCCAGGGTCAGAAGGCTAAACGTGACCCGGAGGGACGATTTATGCTTTTACATGTGTTATTGAACAATTCTGCTTTTTCATTGATGGTTGTTTATGCACCTAACGAATCTCAGGGGGAATTCTTTGTTAAGGTTGTCAAGGTAGTGCAAGCGGAACCTTTTGGCAAATTAGTGGTGGGTGGCGACTTTAATGCAACGTTGAATCCGGCTTTGGATAAATCGGGGGCAGCTTCCGGGCTTGACATTACAAACTCTAAGTCATTAAAGGATATGGCTAAATCTTTAGCTGTGTGTGACGTGTGGCGCCTACAACATGCTGGGGATAGGGATTACTCGTTTTATTCATATTCGCATGACTCTTACTCTCACATCGATTATCTACTCCTTGACGTATCTTTGTCCCAATACTCCTCAGGTATTGGTTCTATAACTATCTCTGACCATTCCCCCATTTGGATTAATCTCTCATCTTTTTATGAGGCAGATAGGGACATTAGGTGGATCCTCAATGTCTCTTTGCTAAGGGATGAGAAATTGATAGCTGAATACAGAACTCTCCTGAGGGAATATTTAGATCTCAATTTGAATTCGGGTCCATCCATAGGGATAGTTTGGGATGCATTGAAAGCTGTAACTAGGGGGTTCTTTTTAAAACATGCTAGTAAACAGGCTAGGGCTAGGAGACAGGAGATTGCTCAATGTATTTCTCAGCTGTCCTATCTGGAGGAATGACATAAAGCCTTGCGCTCAGTGTCGATCTTGAGGCAAATTCAAGCCATTCGCCTTAAATTGGATAACATCTACTCGGAGCAGTTACAATTTGTAATAGGTCAACACCTATTGAATAAGTATTTTAACCACAATAAACCTGGTCGCTCATTAGCTCTTAGACTGCGTCAGCAGAGGTTTGACTGTACTATTCTGAAGATTGGTGATGGTAAGAATACAGTTTTGACTAAGTCTTCTTTGATCTGCCAGCGCTTTCAAACCTTTTAGCAGTCTTTATACTCAGCGGACACCTCCATTCAGGAAGAGGCTATCGAGGCCTTCCTCTCCTCACAAAACCTTCCAACATTGACAGATGAACAGTGCGCCTTGCTCGATGGCCCTATTAAAGTAGATTAAGTTGTTACAGTCATTAAGGATTTGCCAACTGGGAAGGCACCGGGTCTGGATGGGTTGCCGAATGACTTCTACAGGGCATTCAGGCGGGAATTGGCTCCTCTCCTAGTTGAGATTATTACTGGTGTACAGGAAGGTCAGGCCCTTCCACCCTCGATGATGGAGGCTTGGATAGTGGTTATTCCCAAACCGGGAAAAGACAAGGTAGAATGTGCCTCCTATCGCCCCATCTCCATTCTTAACTCCGATGTTAAAATTATAGCTAAAGTTTTAGCAAATCGCTTGGCTATAGGCCTCCCTGATTTGGTTCATCTGGATCAGGTCGGGTTTGTTTCCCACCAGCAGGCAAAAGACAATGTTCGATGCATGGTTAACTTGTTGCACATAGCTACTGAGTCCAGGACCCCCCTATGCCTTTTGGGATTAGATGCTGAGAAGGCTTTTGATCATGTTCATTGGCCCTTTATGCTCAATGTCATGGAGAGGATGGAGATTGGGCGGGGTTTTAGAGCTTGGTCTCAAGCTCTTTACCATTCTCCTAGAGCGTGTGTGCGTAGTAATGGAGGAAATTATCCCATGTTCCCTTTATCCAGGGGGACTCGGCAAGGTTGTCCGCTTTCACCTATGCTGTTTGCCTTAGTTATGGAGTCTTTAGCTATTGCGATCCGGGATAACCCTAATATCTCAGGGCTTGAGGTGGGTGCCCAGGAGTATAAGTTGGCCATGTTTGCTGATGATATATTACTCTCATTGACAAAACCTTTGCTCTCCATGCCTAATTTGACCAAGCTCTTAGCGGACTATTCTGCTGTTTCCGGTTTCAAGCTTAATATGTCTAAGTCGGAGGCCATGGCGATTGGTATATCTAGTCAGATTCTATTTTCTCTACAAGAAGCTTTTCCTTTTCGATGGGTGACCAGGGGTATTAAATATTTGGGGATTTTCCTTATCACCAATTTCTCCGATTTATTCTCGGCTAATTATCCCCCTCTTTTGAGGGACATATATAAGGACTTGGAGGCTTGGGGCTCCATAGAGTTATCATGGTTTGGGCGGATAGCTCCTTTAAA
This sequence comes from Microcaecilia unicolor, assembly GCF_901765095.1. NCBI lineage: Eukaryota > Metazoa > Chordata > Amphibia > Gymnophiona > Siphonopidae > Microcaecilia > Microcaecilia unicolor. Next base: position 97,875,517 of record NC_044040.1, on the reverse strand, counting down.
AATGAACGTACTGCCACGTTTGATGTATCTATTTCAGGTCCTCCCCTTGCGATTGTCGCGTTCCTTTTTATCGGGTATCCAAAATCGTCTTATTCGGTTTATATGGTCTAATAAGAAGCCACGTCTTTCCAGAATGTTGCTGTATCGCGAGCATAAAATGGGTGGGATGGGTGTTCTGAACGTGTTCTGCTATTACAAGGCAGCTCAGGCACGGGCAGCCATTGAGTGGTATCATGCGAGCTCACATAAAAGGTGTATTGGCTTGGAACAATATGAGGTAGGTTCGCGCCAGTTAAGTTAATTGATGTGGCTTCCCCGGAGGTATAGATTGTTAGGCCGGGGGATTTGTCCCTCAATTCTGACAACCCTATATTACTGGGATAAGTTATTTGTTAAACAGGACTTGGTTTTATCAAAACTCACTCCGCTACTTAACAATCCACTCTTCCCTCCGGGCCAGGTTCCGGGGACTTTTACGAAGAAGTTCTCAGTGAGGTTGAAGTCTTGGGGTCAGTTTTTTGACGACGGTGTCTTCATTTCATTCACAACTTTAACTGATACTTATGATATTTCTCCCAAGGACATATTCGCTTACACTCAAGTGAAGCATTTCGTCTCTGCTGCAGAAATTAAGGCAAAGGTTTTTTCGTGAGGACTCTTATTTGGAGGACCTGTGCGAAGACTCCAAGGGGACGAGGGGTTTGATTACTTGTTTGTACATTTATCAGCGTAGACAGATGCGGGTCCTGGCTGAGCATCGAATGCGTTGGCACCGGGAGTTAGGGGTGACATTGGGTGATGACGATTGGAATTCTCTGAAACGGGCTTTGTCCGGGCTTTCTATATCTATACCATTTAAGGAAAATGCAGTAAAAGTTTTATATAGGTGGTATCTGACCCCCACTCGTCTTCACCATATTTTTCCTACAGTGTCTTCACTGTGCTGGAGAGGCTGTGGGCAGGAGGGTACTATGGGACACCTCTGGTGGTCCTGTATTAAGGTCAGAGCCTTCTGGAAGGCGGTGCAGTATAGGCTCGAGAGATGGCTCTCTAAACCTATTAAGTGGTCTCCTGAATTTTTTCTTTTTCCTAAAAAACCTCCTGGTCTTACTGCAGCCCAGTCCCTATTGGTCCGCCATGCCATGTCAGCGGCCAGGGTCACTCTGGCTGCCCATTGGAGGTCCCCGTGTGTTCCTTCTTTGGTAAAATGGTTAAACAAACTGTGGTATATATGTGAAATGGAGAAGCTTTAGGCCCTGCGTTGCAAAAAATTATCCAAATGGGAAACTATTTGGAAACCCTTTATTTCACATTAGTTGTATTGATAATCTAAGGTTGGAGGAAGGTGGAGAGATGTATGTACTGTATATGTAAACAAATCCCCCCCCCCTTTTTTTTTTTCCTTCTCCTCTTCTTCTTCTTCTTTGTTTGGGGCTTTCTTGGTGCTTTTTCTGGCGAAGGGGCCATGCATAGGCGCCCCGTATAAGAGGCTTGGGGAGGAGCCCAATCGTGGACTTCCCTTGGCTACAGTGCTAGGTGGGGCGCAGGGGGAGCAGTCGCTCCCCCAAAGATCTTTAAAAGAGATGGCGCCTAAGCGCCAAACGCTGACCGGTGGTCTCTGCCTCCTCCCCCCTCCCGCGTGAGTCTTGCACCCCCCCTTGCTCTCACCTATCCGCGTTCTCCCTTCGACGCCGCGCCGTGGATTCACAGAGCCAGCCTTCATCTGCCTGCGTCAAAGCCTCTCCCTCAGACGCGTCCCACCTCTGCGTAAGACAGGAAGTTGCATTAAAGGAGGCGGGACGCGTCTGAAGGAGAGGCTCCGACGCAGGCAGATTAAGGCTGGCTCTGTGAATCGCCAGCGTCGGAGGGAGAACGACGCTATAAAAACGAGCTCAGCGGATGGGTGAGGGAGGAAAGACAGGACCCGGGGGGGGGGGGGGGGGGGAGAAAGCGCTGCCTGGCTGGCTGGCTTAGGGGGGGTCAGGGGAGAGGAGTGTCGCTGGTGGGCAGGGGGGAGAGTCCTGCAGAGTGGGCACCAGCCAGCAGTACGGGTCTGGGATGTGGCAGATGGGAGCCAGTTGTCAGAAATGCAGGGCCACAAGCATGGAGTGGCTTGTGTGGCCTTCTCTCCCAACATGAAATACATTGTGTCTGTGGGGTACCAGCACGATATGACAGTCAATGTGTGGGACTGGAAGGTACAATCATTCAGGTTTTTGATTTTTTTTTTTTTATAATAATGCCCATAATATAATGCTATGATTGTGGTTTTGCATTAGTTGCTGGAGAACCTCTAAGCTCTGGTGTTCTAAAGATGTAAATATCTGGAATTATTGGGTTGGTAAGTGCCATTATATGTAGGATGTTGTTCTCTCTGGGTAGTTTTGTGTATGAATTTTCCTTTTGAACAAAGAGTCCCATTATAGCATCTCTTTTCAGTGGAGTGAGGGTTATGGACTTGCCAGTCCCAGCAGGTACATAAAGAATTTGTAAACGTTCAAATAAAGGTGTTCTGATGGGCAGGAGGAGGCAGATGCCTCAAGATCCAGATTCTGATCTCACTCTGCAGCTCCTCATTACCTCTCCACTCTCATCTCTCCCTACATTCCTCCCTGGGAACTCCGTTCACTGGGTAAATCTCTCTTATCTGCACCTGTCTCCACCGCTAACTCCAGACTCCGTTCCTTTTATCTTGCTGCACCATATGCCTGGAATAGACTTCCTGAGCTGGTACGTCAAGCTCCATCTCTGGCCATCTTCAAATCTAAACTAAAAGCCCACCTTTTTGATGCTGCTTTTAACTCGTAACCCTTATTCACTTGTTCAGAACCCTTATTTTATCATCCTCACCTTAATATTCCCTTATCTCTTGTTTGTCCTGTTTGTCTGTCCTAATTAGGTTGTAAGCTCTGTCGAGCAGAGACTGTCTCTTCATGTTTAAGTGTACAGCGCTGCGTACGTCTAGTAGCGCTATAGAAATGATAAGTAGTAGTAGTAGGGCTGCTGGACATGGGTGGATGGAGGGGAGAGCAGGGTTGCTGGACATGGGTGGATGGAGGGGAGGGCAGGGGAGAGAAGGGTTGCTGGACATGGGTGGGTGGATGGAGAGGAGGGTTGCTGGACATGGATGGAGGGTGAGGGAGGAGTGAGGAAGCAGATGAGATGAGGGAAAAGGAAGAGAGTAGAAGCTGGATCCACTGATCAGTCAAGTCTGCGGAGGACCCAGCTTTTACTTACGGATGTAGGACAAGAAATTAAGAAGAAAGGCGGAAAGTAAAGAAATAAATGGAAAGGAAGCCCTGGAAATGGAGTGAAGAGGACAGATAGCAGCAGAATCGGATACTGGGCCAGCATGATCAGAAAAACAAAGTCACCAGACAACAAAGCTAGAAAAGATCATTTTATTTTCATTATAGTGTTTGGAATATGTCCACTTTGAGAATCAGGTGCTCAACATTAAAAGTTTATATTTATTTACTTATATATGGCATTTTATCCCACATTAAACATGAATTAGGGTGTTTTGTGGCTCTACATGAGAATTGTGATATTATGATCCCTTGTTTCATATTGTTGACGGTCTGCATTTTCTGTATGGGTGGTATTTTGGTGTATTAAGTTCTGCCCAGTGTAATATTTATGGTACAGTAAGGTTCTGAGTGTGGTTTTGCACAAAGTTGTACATAGTGTTTTGCAGTTGAGCGATTGTGGTTAGTATATGCTTTGAGCAACCACTTTATTCTTTGACATATGATACATATCTAATATCTAAATTTAATAAAAGGTATTAATTGTGACTTTTATTTTTATTTTTTCTGTGTGTTATCAGACAATTATGGATTTAAGCTCCACCCCTGCCCCCACCCCTAACCCCGCCCCCTTTAGCCTCCCCAAACAGTTGGGCCACCGACCGCCTATGGGGCCATGTCTATTTTCTTGTAAAGGGATAGGGTGGGGGGGATGGAGAAGGAAGGGGTAATCTAAGGGGGAAAAACAAAATAATATAAAACTAAAAACTTCAGGAGTTCATTGTTATGATTCTCCATTTGTTTTGAGAGTTTACTATAAGGTCTACGATTCTTTAATAGTTAGGGGCATTATGTATTAGAGTAAGTCTGTGTTTTCTAGCAAAAGTGTATAGTTTTTACTTCGTTAAATTTTTGTTGCTGCTCTCAAATTACAATAAAGACTTCTATAAAATAAAATAAAAAAGAAATGGATGCCTGGGTGAGACCCGTGTTCACAGATAGGACAGACTGGAAACTCCCAGTGGCCAGAAAAGATAGAGAAGCAGTGATCTTTAGGTGCACAGGGATGGGGTTGTTCCTATGGGTCCTGGGCTGCAGGAGGGGGTTTGAGCTGGTCACAAAGGTGCTGAATGACAGCCCTATCAAACCGGTACCTAGTGAGACACTGCAGGTCCGTGAGGTCTAGGAAACTGCTACGGGGCCTGAAAACTCTGGAGCGTGAGTACCTCCTACGGTGCCTCCCCTCTTCCTCCAACATGTAAACCACATGTGCATTTAGTGCCTCCATTTCCCCACACTAGAGGTGCAATGCAGTGCTACCAGTGCTCCAGTGGCGTAGCCAGACTGCCAATTTTGGGTGGGCCTGAACCCAAAGTGGGTGGGCACAAAATTCCCCCCCCCCCCCCCCCCCAGCAAAATTTATTCACACTCAGATGCATTTGTCACACAGGGTAAAGTTCTGCTTTTCAGTGCGTCCAATTTCAGACAATTTATTTAATAACCTAACACCCTTTCAATGAGCTTTCAGAGGCCAAAACCTCCTGCCTCAGGTCAGTATAATGCTGTTACTGTATCCTCTCCTGACCTAAGGAAGGAAGTATTGGTCTCTGAAACTTTATTAACACCATATTACTTTATCCTAAATTAAAAATAAAATTATTTTCTTTACCTTTGTTGTATGGCCATTTACTTGTTCTCATTGTGTTGCTCCCAGTCTCTAGATTCTGCTTTCCTTCGTTTTCGCTTAACTCTTCTGCCAGGGTTTCCTGGCCATTTGTCATTTTTCTCTCCTTTTTCTTTGCTTTCTTCAATATTTTTCTGCCTCTCTCTGTGTCCAGATTTAATTCATTCTTACTATCCATTCTTTTTCCTTCATCTACTTATGGCTTTTCATCTTTTTCTCATCCTTGTTCTCCCCATGCCCCTTCCTCTTATTCTCCAATCTTTCACTACTCCCCCTTTCCATGCAGCAGCTCTCCTCTTTCTCTCCCCATCCTTCCAGTCTCTCCCCTCTGTCTCCCCATCCTTCCAATAGTCTCCCCTCTTTCTTTCTGCATCCTTCCATCGTGTCACCTCTTTCTCCCTACCCTTCCATCCAGCGTCTTCCCTCTTTCTCTCCCCATCCTTCCACCCATCTACCCTCTCTCTCCTGATCCTTCCATCTAATGTCTCTCTCCCTCCTTCTAACCAGTGTCTATCTCTCTACCCTTTTCTGTTCAGTGTCCCTTCTCTCTCCACATACTTCCAGTCTCTCCCCTTTTTCTCTGCATCCTTTCATCCATCTCCCCTCTTTCTCTGCCAACCTCCCATCTGTTTTCCCTCTTTCTCTCCGCATCCTTCCATTTTCCCTCTTTCTCTGCCATCCTCCCATGTTTTCCCTCTTTCTCTCCCCATCCTTCCGTTTTCCCTCTTTCTCTGCCATCCTTCCATCTGTTTTCCCTCTTTCTCTCCCCATCCTTCTGTTTTCCCTCTTTCTCTGCCATCTTCCCATCTGTTTTCCCTCTTTCTCTGCCATCCTCCCATCTGTTTCCCTCTTTCTCTCCCCATCCTTCCATTTTCCCTCTTTCTCTGCCATCCTCCATCTGTTTTCCCTCTTTCTCTCCCCATCCTTCCGTTTTCCCTCTTTCTCTGCCATCCTCCCATCTGTTTTCCCTCTTTCTCTCCCCATCCTTTCGTTTTCCCTCTTTCTCTGCCATCCTCCCATCTGTTTTTCCTCTTTCTCTCCCCATCCTTTCGTTTTCCCTCTTTCTCTGCCATCCTCCCATCTGTTTTTCCTCTTTCTCTCCCCATCCTTACATTTTCCCTCTTTCTCTGCCATCTTCCCATCTGTTTCCCTCTTTCTCTCCCCATCCTTCCATTTTCCCTCTTTCTCTGCCATCTTCCCATCTGTTTCCCTCTTTCTCTCCCCATCCTTCCATTTTCCCTCTTTCTCCCCATCCTGCCATCCATTTTCCCTCTCCCGATTCAGGCCCACCAGCCCCAGCTCCCATTGCCGGCCACTGCTGCTTTTCCTGATGAGCAGCAGGGCCGGCGCTACAAAAAGAAGAAGCGCTCAGCTGACTGAGCTGAGCGCCAACGCTAAGACTCGGCGAGAAAAAATGTTTTTAAAAAAATGCGGCACCGCAGGCAGCCTCGAAGCATTGGCTGCTGGCTCTGCAGGCTCCGCCCGTCTCTTACATCACTGCCCCTGCTTCGCTCCAGGAAAAGCAGCAGTGGCCGGCAATGGGAGCTGGGGCTGGCGCTGGGCGGGCCTGGGTTGAAATTGGGTGGGCCTGGGTCCCCCAGGCCCACCCGTAGCTACGCCCCTGCAGTGCTCATCTCTCCCTACCAACTTGGTGAAACACAGCAGCAACAAACAGAAGCTGACACTCACTCTCCCACCACCGACAAACAATGCGGTCACACACAGCAGAGTCACACTGCAAGCACGCTCTGACCCACTACAAGCTCTCCTGCCACACCCTCTAGCCACTCACTCTCCAAGCAGTCTTCACAAACACGCTGCAGCAGTACACAGGACAAAGGGACAAACAGAGACTACAAACAGGTAAGGGAATGAAATATGAACTTGGGGACAGTGAATGGAGAGGGATAGGGGGAGTGGATGGGGAGATAGAGGAAGGAGTAGTGGTGTCTGGGTTTGGGGGCTAGAAGGAGTTAGGGAAAACTGAAAAGGTAAAACCCAAATGAGACAGGTGAGGATGAAAACGTTAGGACTACGGCACATAGACAAAGGTAACAGGTACTGAACAAACTCTCAGCTTTCTCTGCAAACAAAGATTCAGCTTTCTCTCCCAAAAACGCTCTCGCCACTCTCCAACTCCACAAAATCGCTAATGGGTCTAAAGACGACTTCCCCCTTACCCTGGTCGCTTTGGTTTCAGGTCTAACTAAGGACGCCCATGTTCCCACCCACGCGAAACCATTTCGCTAGCCGTTATACATTGAAGGCGCCCATCTTGTAACGCCACCCATAACACGCCCCTAACAATGCCCCCTGTGGGGACGACCACAGATGGGCGTCCTCGCACTGAGGACGTCCTTACGGCCCTGTTTCGATTATTGGATTTGGTCGACCTTCTTTCATAGGGACGCCCATGTGCCTTTTGTGTCGCTTTTTGGACACCCTTCTCTTTCGAAAATGAGCCTGATAGTTAATAAATTCAAAATAAAACACTTTTTTCTACCTTTGTTGTCTGGACATTTTTCACATCATGTTGATCCTAATTCTTCTTTTCTACTTTCCTGTCTATCTTCTGCTCTCTTTTCAGGGGCTGCTGGACATTTCTCATTTCTCTTCTCTCCTCCTGTCTTGTTCCATTCCCTTATTATTTTATTTATTTTTTTTATTTATTGCATTTGTATCCCACATTTCCCACCTATTTGCAGGCTCAATGTGGCTTACATAGTATTGTTATCATAGTTATTCCAGTATATCAGGTACAGTTAGTATTGTGTAGAGATTAATTAAGGGAAGAAAGGATAAGGAAGGGATTTATTAGGGTATTTATAGAAGGTGGGCTTTCATAACTGAAAGGGTTGGTGAAGTGGATTAGAGAGGCTATAGGTTCTCATTGTAGGCCTTGTTGAAGAAATATGTCTTCAGAGATTTGCGAAAGAAAGTTGTTTCGTTGATTGTTTTCAGGTCTGTGGGTGATTGTTTTCAGGTCTGTGGGTAATGCATTCCATAACTGCGTGCCCATGTAAGAGAAGATGTTGGCGTGCATCAGCTTGTATTTTAGTCCTTTACAGCTGGGGAAGTGCAGGTTGAGAAATTTGCGAGATGATCTTGTGGCGTATCTGGGAGGTAGGTCCACAAGGTTTAGCATGTAGGTTGGGGCGTCTGTGTGAATAATTTTGTGTACAATCATGCAGATCTTGAATGCAATGTGTTCCTTAAGTGGGATCCAGTGAAGTTTCTCTCTTAAGGGTTTTGCACTTTCATATTTAGTTTTTCCAAATATGAGTCTGGCGGCAGTATTCTGGGCAGTTTGGAGTTTTTTGATAGTCTGTTCTTTGCAGCCAGCATACAGTGCGTTGCAGTAGTCCAGATGACTTATTACCATTGACTGTACCAGGGTACGGAAGATGTATCTCGGGAAGAAAGGTTTTACTCGTTTGAGTTTCCACATGGAGTAAAACATCTTTTTCGTAGTGTTTTTCATGTGGGCATCAAAAGTGAGGTTTCGATCAATGGTGACTCCAAGAATCTTCAAGTTTTGTGAGACAGGAAGAGAACAGTATGGTGTGATTATGGTGGAGAAGTTTTTTGTGTTATATTGTGAGGTAAATACAAGGCATTGTGTTTTTTCTGCATTAAGTTTTAGTTGGAATGCATCTGCCCAGGTGTGCATTATTTGGAGGCTTTGGTTGATCTCGTTGGTGATTTCATTTAGATCATGTTTGAACGGGATGTAAATTGTGACGTCATCTGCATATATGTAGGGGTTGAGGTTTTGATTGGCTAGAAGTTTGGCTAAAGGTATCATCATTAGGTTGAATAAGGTTGGTGAGAGGGGGGATCCTTGGGGGACTCCACATTCAGGTGTCCATGGGAGTGATCTGTTCGCGTTCGTTGTTACTTGGTATGATCTTGTGGTCAGGAATCCTTTGAACCATTTGAGCACTGTGCCTCCTACTCTGAAGTATTCTAGTATATGTAATAGTATTTCATGATTAACCATGTCAAAGGTGCTGGACAGGTCGAATTGTAGGAGGAGTATGTTGTTACCAGTTGCGATTGCTTGTTTAAATGAGTTCATTGCGGGGTCACGTGATGCTTGGCTGAAGGAAGGACGCCGCATCCGACAGCTCCGAGGCCCCGTTTTAACATCTGGCCTGCAGCGCCGCGAGCAGCTAGCGAAAAAAGCCCACAAAAGCAGTAATCGTTAGCGGAAGATCTCCAGCGAGAGTGGCTGGCTCGGTAACAGGGTAAAAATTAGGATATGACCACAAAATCCAGTCGCAAGGAGGGAGCGCGGAGCCGCGTGGGCGAAGGCAAGATGGCGGAGGCCGGCCCCGCGGGAGAATCAGTGAGTTCGGCTTGGGCTGCTGAAGTAGCGGCGGAGGTCTCCGCTCTCCTTGAAGCATCGGTAGACAGGAAATTACAAAAAATTTCGGATCAAATAGAGCAGCTTGATGGCAAATTTGAAGGACTGCACGCAGATTTGGCGGTATTTCAACAGCGGCTATCGGACATGGAAGATCAATGCTTGCAATATGAAAGCCGCCAAAAAGCCATGCAGGGAAAATTGGATGAGCTGAGTGCAAAAGTTGAAGACGTAGAGAACAGGTCGCGAAGAAACAACCTCCGTCTTGTCGGTCTCCCAGAAGCGGTTCGCGAGGTGGACCTGAGGGACTTCTTAGAGTCTTGGATCCCTAAAGTTTTAAACCTTAAACGGCTGGAAAATGGCCTACAAATTGAGAGGGCCCACAGACTGGGGCGAACAAGGCAGGAGACTGAAAACCCAAGAGTGGTAATATGCAAAATATTGAATTACAAGCACAAGCAGGAAATCTTACGAGAATGGCGCTTGAAGGGCAAGGTGCAGTATGAGTCACATACGATTTTATGCTTTCAAGACTTTGCGGCCGTAGTAGCAGCCCAGCGCAGGCAGTTTACGGAGATCTGCAAGCTGTTGTACGACAAGAAAGTGCGCTTCGCCCTGATGTTCCCTGCTAAACTAAGAATCCTGCATGAAGGCAGACAGCATTACTTCACATCGCGTGAGGAAGCCCAACAATTTGTAAACCGTATGGGCAGGAGCACAGAGGCGGGACAGACGGGAGCAAGGGCATGCAGTCCGCAGCAAACCTGAGAAGGCCAGAGGCAGGAGGAATAGAGATGGAGACCAGAAAAGGTGGATGCCAGATGTAGAAGTGGTTAAGGACATAAAAGACTAAATTAAAGTTCACTAAGGAGAGGTATTCAGCTTCACCACAGGGAGGGCTATAGGTCTGAGAGGGGTGATCAGATGGGGGGTTTTGTTCCAAAAGGGAGTAAAAATGTTAGTTTGTAGATTTAGATTACTGATGTTAATGTTGAGTGAAGTTATATTCATTGAGGTGTGGGTTTACTAGGTATAAGACATAGGTGGGCGCTGGTCAGGCAGGGGCGGAGTGGAGGCGTGACTGGTTCTCTTGTGAGAACGACTTGTAGGAAATGGGGGGGGGGATTGGGGGAGGGAGGGAGGGGGACGGGGGGGCGTCCCTTTGTGTTTATATTTTTGGGGGTTTGTGTTTTTATTACTATTGTTTTCTTTATCTTTTCTTTTTCGTGATTGCCTTGTTGAGCATTGGAAAAGAGGGGGTCCATTCAGGGGCTGGGGAGTGGATCCCACATTTAGGAACACATTCATCGGGGAGTATCACTGCAAAAATGAAGAGTAAGGTGCTCTCAAGTTAATCTCTTGGAATGTTGGGGGTATCTCCTCGCCTATAAAGCGCACTAAAGTACTGCAGGCCCTGCGGAGGCATAAGGTGGATGTGGCATTCCTGCAGGAAACGCATTTAACGACGGTGGAACATAATAAATTTAAGAAAGGCTGGGTAGAAATAGCAGAGGGGTCTCCGGCGGTGGGGAAAAAAGGGGGGGTATTGATGCTGTTCCACAAGGGCCTACAGGTTGGCATAAAGACAGTTAAAAGAAGTATAGAGGGCAGGATCGTGTTGGTGGAGGTGGAAAGGGGCAGAAATACTTACATTTTCTGTAACATATATGCGCCTAATGTATATGACCCCAAATTCATAGCCTCGCTGATTGAACTGCTGAGCCCCTACCAAGGGGGTAACATCATACTAGAAGGGGATTTCAATATGGTATATGATCCCGGTGTTGTCAGGAGCAGCACCTCGGGACAGAGCAGAGGTCAATCCCGGGGGGGGGGGGCTGGCCTTTCTTAGTGATACCTTAAATTTGATTGATGTGTGCAGGGTGCTTCACCCAACACAAAGGGATTATACGCATGTATCAAGGGCACATCTCTCACAGTCTCGCATAGATTATTTTCTAATATCACAGGAACTGTTTCCCAAGGTTCTCGCGGCGGAGATAGATGTGTGCGAAATCTCAGATCACTCCATAATCTGGGTGCAGATCCAACTGCAGGGAGAGGGGAGAAGGGGGGGCGGCTGGAGATTCCCGATGGATCTTTACCATGATCCGAACTTTAAGGCACACATGGGTGAAAAATGGCAGGACTTCGCAATTAACAATAGCGCTCATACAGAACAAGCAAGTTTATACTGGGAAACAGCAAAAGCAGTAATGAGGGGGGAGGTCATTGCATATAGAGCCCGAGCACGCAAGGTTAGGGATAAGGAAATTATTCGCCTTGAAAAAGAAGTCTGTAAACAGAGGAGGCGATTTGGGAAGGTAATTTCGGCAGAAAACAAAAAGGAATTGTTAACAACCCAGAGACAATTAAATGAGCTTCTTCATCAGAGGGCTCAGAAATCACACATGTTTTATAAACACCAACTCTTTATGTATGGGAATAAAGCGGGAGCCTTGATGGGGAGGTTAATCCAGGGAACTAGGAGCCCGGTGAAGATCTTACAAATCAGGGACCGAGGGGGCAGGCTCCTCCGGGAAACTCCACATATATTGAAGTGCTTTCGGGACTATTTTGAAGACCTGTATAAGGATCCGGTGGAGGTTATGGAGGATAGTGAGGTCTATCTGAGGAATCAGGTTCTGCCAAGGGTAACGGAGGCGCAGAGGGAAGCACTTAACAGCCAAATAGAGGAGGGGGAATTACTGGTGGCAATGCAGCAGAGTCAATTACATAAAGCTCCAGGGCCAGATGGGTTCAGTCTGGCTTTTTATAAACTGTTACAGGAGCAAGTTATACCTCCACTGCTGAGGCTATATAATACTATGGCTACAACAGGAGAAATGCCAGATGCTTTGAATTTGGCGAAGGTGATAGTGCTATTAAAACCTGGTAAAGAGGAGTTAAGTGTTGAGTCTTATAGGCCCATTTCTCTACTTAATTGTGATATAAAGCTATATGCGAAGATCCTGGCAAATCGATTAGCAAGGGTGCTCCCCACATTGATAGCAACTCCGCAGGTGGGATTTGTGAAAGGAAGATCAGTAACAAAAAACATTAGAGCACTCCTAGCATCATTAGAGACTGTAGAGATGAGAGCAGAGCCCTCACTGCTAGTCAGCTTCGATGCCGAGAAGGCATTTGATAGAGTAGTCTGGAGTTTTATGTTTGCCGTGATGAAGCAGATGGGGATAGAGGGTTTCTTTAGGAGAGCGGTGGGGGCGTTATACAGGAACCCGCAGGCCTTTATGTGGATAAATGGGGAACAGTCGGGCTTGATTCCCATACGCCGTGGCACGCGGCAGGGGTGCCCTTTGTCTCCCCTGCTGTTTGTACTGGCTTTAGACCCACTGATTAGGGAAATTGAGCTGCATCCAGAAATTGGGGGCATAACATGGGGGTCTTTCTCATTCAGGGTCTCCACTTTCGCGGACGACATTTTAGTGCATATTACTCAACCTAAACAATCTTTAGATGCGCTGCTAGAGCTGTTCCAGGAATATGGAGACTTCGCAGGTCTAAAAATCAATTACTCTAAATCCCAGGCTTTAACGGGAAATCCACGGGTGAGGAGCTTATGGGGGCATGCGTTCCCTCTGAAATGGGCTTCAGAATCTCTTAAGTATTTAGGGGTGCAGATCCCCATGCGTACCACAGCAGTTTATCAGTTAAATATCAGTAGAAGATTAGAGGCACAGAAAGAGCAATTAAAAACATGGAAAGTCTTGCCACTTAATTTGCATGGGAGGATACATCTGTATAGGATGGTGGAGTTCCCGCGGTGGCTTTACTTGTTGCAGACCCTCCCACTGCGGTTAAGGAGCAAAGATTTAAATCTGATAAATAGGGGAATAAGGAAATTTATATGGAGTGCTTCAAAGCCTAAGCTGCCATTAAAGTTGTTGATGGGGCCCTGGAGGGAGGGGGGGATGGGACTTCCAGATATACGTCGCTATAATCAAGCGTGCATACTAAGGCACTTAGGGGACTGGTTTATGGACAGGCAGGACTTCACGCACAGAAGGTTAGAGCAGGAGTATTTTAAACCATACCACTTACAGTGGGGGAAATAAGTATTTGATCCCTTGCTGATTTTGTAAGTTTGCCCACTGACAAAGACATGAGCAGCCCATAATTGAAGGGTAGGTTATTGGTAACAGTGAGAGATAGCACATCACAAATTAAATCCGGAAAATCACATTGTGGAAAGTATATGAATTTATTTGCATTCTGCAGAGGGAAATAAGTATTTGATCCCCCACCAACCAGTAAGAGATCTGGCCCCTACAGACCAGGTAGATGCTCCAAATCAACTCGTTACCTGCATGACAGACAGCTGTCGGCAATGGTCACCTGTATGAAAGACACCTGTCCACAGACTCAGTGAATCAGTCAGACTCTAACCTCTACAAAATGGCCAAGAGCAAGGAGCTGTCTAAGGATGTCAGGGACAAGATCATACACCTGCACAAGGCTGGAATGGGCTACAAAACCATCAGTAAGACGCTGGGCGAGAAGGAGACAACTGTTGGTGCCATAGTAAGAAAATGGAAGAAGTACAAAATGACTGTCAATCGACAAAGATCTGGGGCTCCATGCAAAATCTCACCTCGTGGGGTATCCTTGATCATGAGGAAGGTTAGAAATCAGCCTACAACTACAAGGGGGGAACTTGTCAATGATCTCAAGGCAGCTGGGACCACTGTCACCACGAAAACCATTGGTAACACATTACGACATAACGGATTGCAATCCTGCAGTGCCCGCAAGGTCCCCCTGCTCCGGAAGGCACATGTGACGGCCCGTCTGAAGTTTGCCAGTGAACACCTGGATGATGCCGAGAGTGATTGGGAGAAGGTGCTGTGGTCAGATGAGACAAAAATTGAGCTCTTTGGCATGAACTCAACTCGCCGTGTTTGGAGGAAGAGAAATGCTGCCTATGACCCAAAGAACACCGTCCCCACTGTCAAGCATGGAGGTGGAAATGTTATGTTTTGGGGGTGTTTCTCTGCTAAGGGCACAGGACTACTTCACCGCATCAATGGGAGAATGGATGGGGCCATGTACCGTACAATTCTGAGTGACAACCTCCTTCCCTCCGCCAGGGCCTTAAAAATGGGTCGTGGCTGGGTCTTCCAGCACGACAATGACCCAAAACATACAGCCAAGGCAACAAAGGAGTGGCTCAGGAAGAAGCACATTAGGGTCATGGAGTGGCCTAGCCAGTCACCAGACCTTAATCCCATTGAAAACTTATGGAGGGAGCTGAAGCTGCGAGTTGCCAAGCGACAGCCCAGAACTCTTAATGATTTAGAGATGATCTGCAAAGAGGAGTGGACCAAAATTCCTCCTGACATGTGTGCAAACCTCATCATCAACTACAGAAGACGTCTGACCGCTGTGCTTGCCAACAAGGGTTTTGCCACCAAGTATTAGGTCTTGTTTGCCAGAGGGATCAAATACTTATTTCCCTCTGCAGAATGCAAATAAATTCATATACTTTCCAAAATGTGATTTTCCGGATTTAATTTGTGATGTGCTATCTCTCACTGTTACCAATAACCTACCCTTCAATTATGGGCTGCGCATGTCTTTGTCAGTGGGCAAACTTACAAAATCAGCAAGGGATCAAATACTTATTTCCCCCACTGTATACTACCTGCTACAGTGTCCAAAGAAAGTGTTGCCGAGCCCGATGGGGAGCAGTGTACTGTTGAGTCCATTGAGAGAGGCGTGGCGGGACTTAGTTCAAAGTTGGGGTCTGGCAGTGGATAGCTCTGACCTGTTGCCCATTCAGGGCAATCTGAGTTTCAAACCAGGGATGGAAAATATAGTGTTCCGTAGGTGGGCTGCAATGGGAATCACAAGACTAGAACACGTTTTGGGATCTAGAGGCCAGATGCTGGAGTTGGGGGCTTTGGGGGTAGGAATAGAGAATAGTTCCATGTTTGCGCATTGCCAACTTGCACATTATGTTAGGTCACTGGAGCCTGGGAATCTGGGGGGTGGACATGGACGGCGCCTTAGAGCCTTTTTTCAATCAGTACCTGGGGAGCACCTCTCAGTTTCGGGCCTCCAGAGAGCTTTGGGGGAACAAAGTGGGGGGAGGGACACAGGGAACATACTGAAATGCTGGGCCCAAGATTTGCAACGACCTAATTTGAGTCTTGACTTTCAGAAATTAATTGCACGAATTCCCATGCTGTCAGGTAATGCGACATTGCGTGAATGTCAATTCAGAATCACGTATAGAGCATACATGACCAAGTGTCAGGTATTCCGATTTGGGGGTGTCCAAGATCCGACCTGTGCGAAATGTGGACTGGGGGAGAGCACATGGTTTCACTCGCTCTGGGAGTGCCCAAAAATAAGATGTTATTGGGGGGATATAATCAAGTATTTGGAATCAGTGTTACAGGGAGGTGTTCTCTCTTCCCCAGAGGGATTTCTGCTTGATAGACATGAAGTCTTTGGGCAGCATAAGGGGGGGGGGGGCTCGGCAGTTCATTCGAAAGGCGGGAATTATAGGGAAAAAGCTCATTATGGAGGCGTGGATGCAGGAGGAACCGCCGGACTATTGGCACTGGAGGAACCGCATACACAAGCTGATGATGCAGGAACGTAGGTTGGTGGGATGCTCCCCTAGAAGACGGAAAGCGTTTCTGAAGATTTGGGAGCAGTATATTCAAACTCTGTCAGCCAAGGCTCGCAGTTTCATTTTGAATCGCCTTTGAAGTTTTTTTTTTTTTTTTTTTCTCTTTCTCTTTTGTCTTATTTATCATTGGTGGCTTGGGGGCGGGGGAGGGAGGGAAGGGTGGGAAGATAAGGTATGGGGCTTGTAGGGTAAAGTATCTGTCAGGGAAGTTTGTCTTAATGGGGGGGGGGGGGTTGGTTGGGCATGTTGCAGCGCTACGTGTTAAAAGGTGACTTTAAGGGGGTATGGGGTAGGTAGTCATTATTAATTATAGTAAGTTTAATAGTGTTTCCATATCATCATGCTGATCAATCCATAGACTGGTGGGTTGTGTCCATCTACCAGCAGGTGGAGATAGAGAGCAATCCTTTTGCCTCCCTATATGTGGTCATGTGCTGCCGGAAACTCCTCAGTATGTTCTCTATCTCAGCAGATGGTGGTCACACACAGCAGCAGCTCTGGCTAGGTCTCCAAGCCTAATCTTTAGGTTTTGTTGAGTACCTGGGGTTGAGGGCTCTTCTTGAGCAAGTGCAAACCTGGTGGCGCCAGGTCCCTCCTTTTCTCCCCCCCTCCCGCTGGCTCCGTTAAAAAAAAAAAAAAAAAAATTTTGGACGTCCTTAAAGGCGTTTATTTCGACGTTTATTTAAACGTTTATTGCAGCTACTCACTGGGACACCAGGTCGTTACAGCTCGGAGCGAGAAGCAGGTCATTTTTACCTTTTTATAGCGGGCAGGGGGTTCCCCGATCGATCTCCACGTGGCCTATGGTGTCGGAGGGCAAGGGCGCAAAGAATCGCTCCACGGACCGCATGTGCGCTTCTAGCGGGGATGCGGGGGTCTTAAAGTCTGATTCGTCCTTGTTGGGTGTCAGTTCGGAGGCCGGTCAGTATCCCAGGTCTTCCTCCGGTGCGGCGGTTTTTCCCGCCATAAACGCCCATCCCCTGCTGCTCGCCTCAGCCATCTTGGTCGGCCACTCTGCTCGGATGGCTTCTTCTTGGGCCGCCCTTGAGATGGGAGACGTTAATGCCATGGCCGCCCTTGATTTGGGCGACGGCAAAAAAGCGGCTAAAGTTAAGCGCCGTTCTTCCCGCGCGGCTCCTTCACGGAGTGTCGTGCCGGACGCCATCTTGGATGCTCAGCATGTTTCTCCCCCGCTCTTGCGAGCGCCGGTTGAGGGTGCGTCTAGGGCTGTGGCCCAGGCTGCTGAAGTGCACAGTCTGGGGGGTTTCTCCCCCGAGTTTATTTTGCTGCTGCATCAGGCCTTCCTTATGCAAAACGCTGCCCCTTCTCCCTTGTCCGATAAAGGGGTTGAGGCCCCCGGAAGTAAACGCCCTCGGGTGGATTCCCAGGCCTTAGAGGACTCTGTTTCCTCTGATGTAGATGAGGGCAGCGTATCTGAGTTCTCCCAACGGTCCTTGGGGATTCCTTGGAGGAGGCGGATTCCCGCTCGGATGGAGCGGATGACCCCTCTGCAGCGCGGATCTTTCGCTCAGAGGATTTGCCCAACCTGTTACTGCAGGCCATGAGCATTTTGAAGATTTCCTCGCCAGAGGACGTCTCTCCCTCAGCCCCTGTTGGCTCTGCCATTATGCTGGGGACGAAGCGCCCGCCTAGAACCTTCCACGTGCATGATGCCATGCACACCTTAATTTCGGCTCAATGGGATGTCCCGGAAGCGAGCCTCAAAGTGGCTAGGGCTATGTCCCGCCTCTATCCTTTGCCTGAAAGTGAACGTGAGGCCTTTATTTGGCCTACCGTGGATTCTTTAATCACTGCGGTGACTAAGAAAACGGCGTTGCCGGTGGAAGGTGGCACAGCCCTAAAGGACGCCCAAGACAGAAGATTGGAAGCGGCTTTAAGGTCGTCCTTCGAGGCGGCTGCCTTAAGTTTGCAGGCCTCAGTTTGCGGCTCCTATGTGGCCAGGGCGTGCCTGACGATGGTGCAGCGGGCTTTCCCCTCGGATCCTTCCTTGAGGGCTGACTGGCCGGCCCTGGAATCGGGCTTGGCTTATTTGGCAGACTTACTGTTTGATGTCTTGAGAGCCTTGGCTAAAGGTATGGCTCAGACAGTCTCTGCGCGGCGCTGGCTTTGGCTGAAACATTGGTCTGCGGACCACGCTTCTAAGTCCCGCCTGGCTAAGTTGCCTTTTAAAGGCAAGCTGCTCTTTGGGGTCGAGCTGGACAAAATCGTGACCGATCTCGGCACGTCTAAGGGCAAGAGGTTACCAGAGGTCAGGGCTCGGGCCAGTGCTCGCCCCGGTATCTCCAGAGGACGGTTTCAGGAAGCCCGTCGGTACCGCCTGGGCAAGTCGGGCTCCTCTGCCCCCTCTTCCTTCAAAAGGAACTTCTCCCCCAAGCAGCATTCCTTTCGCAGAGACCGCCGTCCCGGAGGTACGCCCTCCGGTCCTCCCCCAGGGTCTCGTACCCAATGACGGGGCCCTGGTCCATGGCCCAGTGCAGATTGGAGGACGCCTGTCCTCGTTTCTGGGCGAGTGGACCAGGGTAACTTCAGACGCTTGGGTGCTGGAAGTCATCAGAGACGGCTACAAGTTAGAGTTCTGCCGACCCTTAAGAGACGGGTTTGTACTCTCTCCCTGCAAGTCTCCGGTCAAAGCTGTGGCAGTGCAGCAGACCTTGGACAACCTGATACGCCTGGGTGCGGTCGTTCCGGTGCCAGAAAACCAGATTGGCAAGGGACGTTACTCCATTTACTTTGTGGTACCAAAGAAAGGAGGTTCTGTCCGGCCTATCCTCGACCTCAAAGGGGTCAATCGGGCCTTGAAAGTGCGGCACTTTCGCATGGAGACTCTCCGCTCTGTTATAGCGGCAGTGAAGGCAGGGGAGTTCTTGGCTTCCTTGGACATCAAGGAAGCGTACCTGCATATTCCCATCTGGCCTCCTCATCAACGCTTTCTGCGTTTTGCAGTCCTGGGCCGACACTTCCAGTTCAGAGCCCTCCCTTTCGGGTTGGCTACTGCTCCGCGGACCTTCTCCAAAGTAATGGTGGTTTTCGCGGCCTTCCTGCGAAAGGAAGGAGTACAAGTCCATCCTTATCTGGACGACTGGTTGATCCGAGCCCCCTCTTATGCAGAGTGCGGCAAAGCTGTGGACCGGGTGGTTGCTCTTTTGAGCTCCCTGGGGTGGATCATCAACTGGGAGAAGAACCAGCTGCGCCCGACTCAGTCCCTGGAGTATCTGGGAGTTCGATTCGACACCCAAGTGGGCAGAGTGTTCCTGCCAGACAATCGGATTGTCAAACTTCAGGCTCAGGTGGACCAGTTCCTAGTAGCCTCTCCTCTTCGGGCTTGGGACTAGGTGCAGCTGTTGGGCTCTATGACGGCCACGATGGAAGTAGTGCCCTGGGCCAGGGCTCATATGAGACCACTACAACACTCTCTGCTGCAGCGCTGGACTCCGATGTCGGAGGATTATGCTGTACGCCTTCCCTTGGACCCAGCAGTGCGCAAGGCGCTGAGCTGGTGGCTGCAGACAGACAAGTTGTCTGCAGGAATGCCTCTGGTGACCCCGGAGTGGATTGTCGTCACGACGGACACCTCTTTGTCGGGCTGGGGAGCCCACTGCTTGGGAAGGACAGCGCAGGGGCTCTGGTCTCCTGCAGAGGCAAAGTGGTCTATCAACCTCCTGGAACTCAGAGCCATTCGGTTGGCGCTTTTGGAGTTCATCCCGGTACTGGCGTTGAAGCCAGTACGGGTCCTGTCGGACAATGCCACGGCTGTGGCCTATGTCAACCGCCAGGGAGGTACCAAGAGCGCCCCTCTAGCCAAGGAAGCCATGAATCTATGCCAGTGGGCGGAAGCGAACCTGGAACAGCTGTCAGCGGCCCACATTGCCGGAGTCATGAATGTCAAGGCGGACTTTCTCAGTCGCCATACCTTGGATCCCGGAGAGTGGCAGCTATCTGCTCAGGCGTTCTTGGACATCACGAAGCGCTGGGGCCAGCCGAGCCTAGATCTGATGGCGTCATTGGCCAATTGCCAAGTGCCGTGCTTTTTCAGCAGAGGACGGGACCCTCGATCCCTGGGAGTAGATGCTCTTCTCCAACAGTGGCCGACACAGGAGCTTCTCTATGTGTTCCCGCCCTGGCCCATGTTGGGCAGGGTGCTAGACCGGGTGGCAAAGCATCCGGACCGGATAATCCTGGTGGGTCCGGACTGGCCCAGACGTCCCTGGTATGCGGACTTGATCAGGCTCTCAGTGGACGATCCTCTGCGGCTGCCAGTGGAGCAGGGCCTGTTGCATCAGGGTCCCGTGGTGATGGAGGATCCCTCCCCCTTTGGTCTTACGGCCTGGCTATTGAGCGGCAGCGTCTGAGAAAGAAGGGC
This sequence comes from Microcaecilia unicolor, assembly GCF_901765095.1. Lineage (NCBI taxonomy): Eukaryota > Metazoa > Chordata > Amphibia > Gymnophiona > Siphonopidae > Microcaecilia > Microcaecilia unicolor. The sequence continues at coordinate 97,855,180 of NC_044040.1, read as the reverse complement.
TTCTCAGACAAGGTCATCGCCACTATGCTGAGAGCGAGGAAGCGCTCTACTTCTACTGCTTACGCCAGGGTTTGGCGTACCTTTGCAGCGTGGTGTGAAGCAGGCTCACTTTCTCGCTTCACTGCTCCAATTTCTTCAGTGTTGGCGTTCCTGCAAGAAGGTCTGGAGAAAGGCCTGTCGCTCAGTTCCCTTAAAGTCCAGGTAGCGGCTCTGGCTTGCTTCAGGGGCCGCCTGAAGGGTGCTTCCCTGGCTTTGCAGCCAGATGTAGTGCGCTTTCTCAAGGGAGTTAATCACCTGCGCCCTCCTCTGCACTCAGTGGTGCCTGCGTGGAATCTCAACCTGGTGCTAAGAGCCTTGCAGAAGCCGCCTTTTGAACCCTTGTCAAGGGCATCTCTGAAAGACCTGACGTTTAAAGCAGTCTTTTTGGTGGCTATCACTTCAGCCAGAAGAGTTTCCGAGCTCCAGGCACTCTCATGTCGAGAGCCCTTTCTGCAGTTCACGGAGGCAGGAGTGTCTATTCGCACAGTGCCTTCCTTCCTGCCCAAGATTGTTTCTCGCTTCCATGTGAATCAGCAGCTCTGTCTCCCTTCCTTTCGTAGGGAGGACTACCCAGAGGAATACTCTGCTCTCAAATATCTGGATGTGAGACGAGTCATCATCAGATACTTGGAAGTGACCAATGATTTCCGGAAGTCGGATCATCTGTTTATCCTGTTTGCAGGTCCTCGTAAGGGTCTGCAGGCTGCTAAGCCTACAGTGGCAAGATGGGTCAAGGAAGCCATTGCAGCGGCTTATGTGGCCGCGGGGAAGGTGCTGCCTATCCAGCTGAAGGCTCACTCCACTAGAGCTCAGGCGGCCTCGATGGCAGAGGCCGGGTCCGTCTCCTTGGAAGAGATTTGCAAGGCGGCAACTTGGGCATCGGCCCATACCTTCTCCAGGCATTACCGCTTGACTGTGGCTGCTCGGGCGGAGGCCCGGTTTGGAGCTTCAGTGTTGCGGTCAGGGATTTTTATGTCCCGCCCTGAGTGAGTACTGCTTCGGTACATCCCACCAGTCTATGGATTGATCAGCATGATGATATGGAAGGTAAAATTATGTATCATACCTGATAATTTTCTTTCCATTAATCATAGCTGATCAATCCATAGTCCCTCCCAGATATCTGTATTGTTTATATTCTGGTTGCATTTCAGGTTCAAGTTTAGTCTTCAGTTCCTGTTCAGGAGGACTTCGTGTTCAAGTTTTTCAATGGATTCTTCAAGAGTTGAGACGAATTTGTGTTACAGTGAGCTGCTGCATTCCTCTCCCCTCCGTTTTATGGGGCTGGATTGAGACTTAAATTCTGCCGGCGCTCCCTCCCGCTTCGTGCGGCAGTAGGGCAGCTTTGTACCCTTCCCGCTTCGGCGGTGTTAGGGTCAGTCAGCTCCTCCCGCGGTTGCAGGATAAGCCAGATCCCCCCGCATCGGCGGGGTGGTGTCCCTCCCCCGCTCCGCGGGGATGAGCTGGACGGATTCCCCTCCCCACTTGTGTGGGGATGAGCTGGGTTAATTCCCCTCCCCCGTTTCGGCGGTGGTGAGCTGGGCAGAGTGTCCCTTTGGGGGTGTAATTCTCTAAGTGCTGAGTCCTGCGGATGGAGCTTGGATATCGACATACTGAGGAGTTTCCGGCAGCACATGACCACATATAGGGAGGCAAAAGGATTGCTCTCTATCTCCACCTGCTGGTAGATGGACACAACCCACCAGTCTATGGATTGATCAGCTATGATTAATGGAAAGAAAATTATCAGGTATGATACATAATTTTACCTTATATCCCATGTTGTAATACAGTATGGATAAATGTTTCTTGAGGGGGTGGGGAGGGAAGGGGGGGGGCTGCCTGGGGAGAAAACCGAAAACTATTTGACGTCGGAAGAAACACCGACAGTTGTCTGTTGTACTAGTTCTGTTATTGATGTGCTGTTATTGACTGAAAGATGATGAAAGCATTCTATTCTGTATGTTAAGTCAATAAACAGATTTAAACATAAAAAATAAAAAATAAAAAAAATGAGTCATTGCGGACACTAGAACAGTTTCGGTGCTGTGATTTGACCAAAATCCTGATTGAGACTCGTGCAGGATTGAGTGTTTATTTAAGTATTCAGTAAGTTGTTTCGTCGCTATGCCTTCCAATGAGTTTGGTTATGAGTGGAATAGATACTACTGGGCGATAGTTGGTTAGGTCCATTGTGCTTTTCTTAGCATCTTTCGATAGCGGAGTAAGTAGGATGTTTCCTTTATCCGTGGCAAAGAGCCCATGTTGGAGTCTGTAATTTACGTGGTTCGTGAGGTCTGTTTTGAATTGTTTGGGTGTGGATCTTATTAGACTATTAGGGCAAATGTCTAATTTGCATTGCGATTTGGCGTATTTTCCGAGCCAATGTGATATTTCATTTGATGAAAGCTTGTCAAAGTTGGTCCAAGATCGGTCTGCTGGGTATTCCCCGGGTTTTGGGTCTAGACATTCAAGGATATTTGTGTAATCCGTTATATTGGTAGGTATCATGAGTCAGAGCGTTATGATTTTTTCCTTGAAGTAGTTTGCAAGGTTGGTTGCTGATTGGGTATCTGTGTTATTGGAGGTAACCGTATTAGTATTTAGGAGATTATTTACAAGTGAGAAGAGTTTGTGTGTATCCTTGTAGTTTGGTCCAATTACATGTGTCTCTGACATATTGATGTTTCTCTTTAACTCTTTCCTCCCTTTCTTTTTCTGCATCTCTGTCAACTCAGATTTCACCTGCTTTCTCACCCTGTAGTTTTCCATATACTTCTTTTTACTTTTCAACTATCACCTTTCCATCTCCTTCTCTCACCCCTAGCTCTCCCACTTCCTATCTCATTCCCCTACCTCCTAATCCCTTTTGTCTTTCCTCTACTCCCCATTAATGCATTTTTACCCTCTGTACATATTATCCTCTTCTCACTCATCTCCTTAACAATCCTTATGACCCCTCCCTATGGTTTCCCCATTCCCAGTCTTCTCGCCTCCCTCCACCTCCCCCCCCCCCATTTGTTGGCCAGCAAACCTTTCCTCTCTCTTCCCTCCCTCCCTGTCCCTGTGGTCCAATATCTCTTCCCTCCCTCCCTGCCTCTGTGATACAATTTCTCTTCCTCTCTCCTCCCTCCCTCTCTCCCTCCCTGCCCCCTGTGGTCCAATATCTTTTCCCTCCCTCCCTGCCTCTGTGATACAATTTCTCTTCCTCTCTCCTCCCTCCCTTTCTCCCTCCCTGCCCCTGTGGTCCAATATCTCTTCCCTCCCTGCCATTGTGGTCCAATATCTCTTCCCTCCCTCCCTGCCCTTGTGGTCCAATATCTCTTCCTCTCTCCTCCCTCCCACCCTGACCTGTCCCTGTGGTCCAATATCTCTTCTCTCCCTGCCCTGTGGTCCAATATCTTTTCCCTCCCTCCATGCACCATGTGATCCAAACCTCTCTTCCTCTCTCTTCTCTCCCTCCCTGCCCCTATGGTCAATATCTCTTCCCTCCCTGCCATTGTGGTCCAATCTCTCTTCCCTCCCTCCCTGCCCACTGTGGTCCAATATCTTCTTCTCTCCCTGCCCCTGTGGTCCAATATCTTTTCCCTCCTCCCTGCCCCTGGTGGTCCAATCTTTCTCTTCTTCCTCTCTCTTCCCTCTCTCTCTCCCTCCCTGCCCCTACAGTCCAGTATCTCTTCCTATCTTTTCTATAATTACCCTATTCACTCCCCTCCTTCTTCTTTCTTCCCTCACTTAATTTCTACACAATACTAAATGTATCTGCTATCCTGTAACGACAATGTTTACAAAACTATGTAAGCCACATTGAGCTGCAAATAGGTGGATAATGTGGGATACAAATGCAATAAATAATAATAATAATAATCTCTTCCCTCCCTGCCATTGTGGTCCAATATCTCTTTCTCTCTCTCTTTCCTCCCTCCCTCCCTACCCTGTCCATGTGGCCCAATATCGCTTCCATCCCTCCCTGCTCTTGTGGTCCAATATCTCTTCCTCTCTTTTTCTTCTCGTCTCTGCTCCTGTGGTCCTATGTCCTTTCTCCCTCCCCTACATCTTCAGGTCCATCATTTATCTGTTTCTGACCCTCCACCCCTTGGATCCATCATTTCTTCCCTCCTTCCACTCAGGTTCATCACTTCTCTCTTGCCTTCCACCCCTTGAATCCATCAATTCTTCCCTCCATCACCTCGTCCATCACTTCTTTCTTTCTTCCCCTCCACCCCTTGGATTGATCAGTTCTTCCCCTCAGGTTCATCATTTCTTGCCACTCTGGTCCATGGTTTCTCCCCTCTCCCCCCCCTCCTCCAGCCTATGGCTTTTCTCTCTTTCTTCTCTAACTCCCCTCCACTCCTGAGGACCAGTATTTTTCTTTTTCTCCTTCCCTTCCCTCTACCTCCTCATGGTTCCAGGATTTTTCTCTTTATTCCATTCCCTCTCTCCTGGGTCAACCTCTCTCTCTCTCATCCCCCCAGTCAACCTCTCTCTCTCTCCCACCGGTCTACCTTAAACCGCAAACCGCGTCTTCAAGGAGGTTCTCCAGCAGTGAGTAATTCACCGCCACTGCTTGCAGCCTTCTCTTCTGCTGCGACCCGTCCCCTTCTAACACAACTTCCTGTTTACGCAGGGGTGGACCAGGGCAGAAGAGACTCCAAGCAGTCTGCTAGCAGTGGCGGTGAATTACTTCCTTCAAGACATAGATGGGAGGGGAGGTGCGTTGTGTTAGGAGAGTCAAAGAAACAGGGAGAAATGCAGTGCTGGGCCTCCTGCTGCTATGGGTCTTCGGATGCCAGAAGACAGTCTGCTCCTGCCTGCGGCACACCTGGGGAGCAGCCACGCCACATGGATTAAAAAATGCTGCTTTAGAATATTGACTACAAGGAGAGCAGAAGCAGTCTGCTAATGAGCTAGCTGTCTAGTGTTCTGACCATTAAAACATAGATACAGAGCATATACAGGTCAAGTGTATAAGACATTTATGTATGCAAAGTTTGCCAGGGGGGGTACATAACCCATAAAAGTACACTCTACCAATGCATAACATGTATTTTATGTGTTGAATGCATAAGCATTTCTAGGATGGAGGATGGACAGGGCTAGGGTGGAACTGCATATACAGTTCCACATAGATGAAATAGTTACACCTGCCACAAAGCATATATATAAATTTCAGGGTGTGGCATTTTCAAGTAGACTATATTATCAGTGGTTGGCTATTGCCTTACATAAGAACGTACGAGTAGTCATACTGGGTCAGATCAAGGGTCCATCTAGCCCAGTATCCTGTTTTCCAATTAGTGGCCAACCCAGGTCACAAGTACCTGGCAGAAACCCAATTAGCAGCAACATTCCATACTTCCAATCACATCTAGACCCTCTGTTGAACAATTTAACAAAGTTTTAGAAGACAGAAATCTGGCAATAGGAAAAGATGCATCCTGAACTTTCTAATACAGCTTTCTGAAGTGAGAAAATATGTAAAAATGAACAATTAAGTTCAAAAATATGATCTAGGCTTATGGATCAGCCATGTACACAATGGGGCAATTTTCTAAAGTGCACCAAAAGTTTGGCACCAAAATGCTGGGTGCTAAATGCAAATTCTATAATGTAATGTGGGCGTCCAAATTTCATTTTAGAATACTAGCCTAAGTCAGAATTGACATGCCAACATTTAGGTGCCCAGTTATGCCAATCCTTGCTTTCTTTTAGGAAGAACTTGAAGACCTATTTGTTTTCTCAGTCCTACGGCTACTGAATGGTGATGCATTTTTGTAACTTGTTCTCTTCCTATTATTGTTTTATTTGAAGTTTGTAAACCACTTTGAATGATTATCGGGCTCATTTTCAAAGCACTTAGCCTCCCAAAGTTCCATAGAAACCTATGGAACTTAGCCTCCCAAAGTGCTTTGAAAATATGCCTCTATGTCATATAAATTGTATAAAAATTATATAAATAAATAAATAAATGTCTGTGGCAGGCATAAATGCACACACCTAAAAGCAGCACTTTAGCGCATAAGTTACACTATTCTATAACATGTGCACGTAATTATGGGAGATGCCCATGCCCCACCCATATGAACAAATCCTTGCATTTGTGCTCTATGCTAGTTGTGTACTATGTTTTTAAAATACCGCTTAGTGCCCAACTAGCAATTATGCATGAATCTATAACAGTCACACATTTAAGTGCCAGTATTCTATATTCTGAGCATGCAAATTTTACATTTAGGTACTCATGTTATAGAATGAGGAGGTAAATGAAGATCTAACTGTTTACAAAACAGCATCACCAGAATACCACTTTAAAATGTGAGGAGCATAGCTACAAACATAAATGAGGAAGGTGAAATATAGTCATACCTGTTAATTTCCTTTCCTTGAGTCCTGCCATTCCTGTCTGAACAATTGAGTTGTATTCCCCTCCTACCAACAAATGGACATATAGCTACTAATTTCTTCCAGTGACATAATTCGTACATAGGCTGATGATCCCTGGAACTCTCCAGTCTGTCCCTGCCAGTGCAGCATAGAGAGCTGCACAGGAATGGAGATTGCAGGAATCCCACGGAACCCACGGGATTCTTGCAGGTATGGAAGAAGTTGCCACGGGATTCCCACAGGGATGGAAGAAGTTGCCATGGGATCCCCATGGGGATGGAAGACGTTGCTGTGGGATTTCCTTGGGATAGTAGTCAAAATCTCTGGTAACTCTAGAATGAGGCTTGGAATGCACTGAGAGAGGCAATTGGAGCACCAGAATTAGGCTTGGAAATCTCAGAGAGGCAGCTGGAACATCAGATTTGGCTTGGGACACTCATTGGTTCAATAGTGAATACCATCTACAAAAACTACAGGAGGATGCTGGGTTTGGGAGGAAACAGAGGGCTGCAAGCAAGTAAATAATAGTGTCAACTCCTGTGGGTACAGGTGGGGATGGGTAGGAATAGAATGGAATGGATCTTAGTGGGGACAGGTGGGTATGGGTTAGATTCCATTGGGGATGGGCAGCAATGGATGAAATGTATGTCCCTGTGCAACTCTCGAATGCAGAGGAAAGTCCAGAATGTCACACCCATGTCACACCTGATCACTGCAGCATAAAGATCCTATATAATAATTCTCACCTCCAACATTCTAATGTGCCTGGTACCGTGGCTCCCTTGGAGGTGGTCTGCTAGGCAGTTTAGAATGCACTGACGTCAGTGATGTCACTGACAGCTGATTCCTAGGCAAGGGGAGGAGTAGGGAAACACGCGGAGCGTGTTTCCCTACTCCTCTCCCTGCCTGGGAAACAGCTGTCAGTGCCCCCCCTCGGCGCAACACCCAAGCCCCTGCCCTGCAAAACCGCGAGCCACACGTGTTTCCCTACTCCTCCCCCTGCCTACCAATCAGCTCTCAGTGCCCCCCCCTCTCAGCGCAACACCCATGCCCCTCCGCCCCGGCGCAGCACCCAAGCCCCTACCCCCCTCAACGCATCACCCAAGCCCCTCCCACCGGCGCATCACAAAGCCCCTACCCCCCCCCCCCTTGGGCACATCAACTCCCTCACCACCCGCAGGTGCTAATACTAACGCTGTCTGGCCGCTGCAGCTTCTCCTGTGGAGCAGCAGCGGCCGGTACAAAAAGAAAAAAGCCAAAAAAAGATTTTTAACCTGAAACGCGGCTCCGTTGACAGCCATCTGGCATTGGCTGTCGTCACTGCAGCCGCTCCTCCTCTCCCCTCCATGTCACTGCCCCTGCAGGAAGACCCCGGAGGAGTGCAGCGACATCAGAGGGGAGAGGAGGAGCAGCTGCAGAGATGACAGCCAATGCCAGATGGCTGTCTACGGAGCCGTGTTTCAGGTTTAAAATCTTTTTTTGGCTTTTTTCTTTTGTACCGGCCGCTGATGCTCAACAGGAGACGCAGCAGCGGCCGGACAGTGTTAGTATTGGCGGCTGCAGGTGGCGAGGGGGTTGATGTGCCCGAGGGAAGGGGTAGGGGCTTGGGTGATGTGCTGGGGGGTAGGGGTTTGGGTGATGCGCCGAGGGGGGAGGGGAGGGTCGCTGGACATGGGTGGCTGGAGGGGGGCAGGGGGAGGGGAGGGTCGCTGGACATGGGTGGCTGCAGGGGGAGAGGAGGGTTGCTGGACATGGATGGCTGCAGGGGGGGGCAGGGAAGAGGGAGGTGTGGAGGGGGTCCTGAGAACAGATGGGTGGCTGCAGGGGAGACAGAAGGGACGCTGCAGGGGGGTCAGGGGGAGAGAGGTGGGTCACTGGACATGGGTGGCTACAGGGGGGGCAAGGGGAAAGGAGAGGAGGGTCGTTGGACATGGGTGGCTGCAGGGGGGCAGGGGAGAGGAGGGTCACTGGACATGGGTAGCTGCAGGGGGAGAGGAGGGTTGCTGGACATAGGTGGCTGCAGGGGGGGCAGGGGGAGATGAGAATCACTGGATATGGGTGGCTGCAGGGGGAGCAGGGGAGAGAGGAGGGCCGCTGCACATGCGTGGCTGCAGGGGCAGAGGAGGGTTGGTGGGGAGGGGGTCCTGAGACCAGATGGGTGGCTGCAGGGGGGGCAGGGGAGACAGGAAGGACGCTGCAGGGGGGGGGGGAATACCTTGCTAGCGCCCGTTTCATTGCCTACCGAAACGGGCCTTTTATACTAGTTAAACCATATAGAGAAAGAGAGAAAAAACTAAATGGGTCTCATGACACTGCAGTCTTCCAGGTGGTCTCAGACTGGTATGGCAGTACTCAAGTGTAATGGAAGATTTTAAGAATCGCTTTTCAACCCTGCTTTGACTGATAATACACTCTGAAACTTTCTGTCTTTGACCAAAAGTAACTCATCTTCTAAAGTCAAAACAAGTTGGAATGTGGAAGATAAGGCACGTCTCTGACTGGTTTGGTATGTGTAGAGGGGAGGCAGGGCATTTTTAAGGTTCGGGAGATAAGCCACCTGACCACTGTGTTGTTTACCTGAACCAAGAGCATGTGACTTCATTCTCATGCACATTCCTGTAAATTTCCTTGGCTCTGAAGACTGAGTTTTAGCTTAATAAAAAGGGGAGCTTGTGACAGTGAAAGTCAGAAGTCCATCTATGGATGGACGAATTGCATAGAAAAGACCGTTCCTGGTCACAAGACTTCAGGGACCTGCATGTGGTAATTCCTGACCAGTGATGCTGTACGAATATATATTTCTTTATTGTTGCTTTCTTTCAGTTGTGTAAGCTGATTATTGTGTATATTTCTTAATCATTGTGTAGCTAGGACAATAATGACTTATACACTCTCCATTTGAAGTAAAACCTCTAATAAAGAGTCTCATTTACCCAATACGAATCCAAAAGAATCTGCAGTATTTTATTTTCTGAGCAGTCTGTAGTGATTAAGTAAGCAGGCTGTACTTTTAGAGCAATACATCAAAGAAAGGAAATTATCAGTGTGACTAAATTTTGCCTTGCTTGTTGTTCATTCTATATCAGTCTGAACAGTTGGGAGGGGAAAAATTAAAGCCCCCTGAATGACAGCTGTACTAAAGGCTGACCAACTCTTGGCATGCACATCAAGCCTGTAATTCTTAATGAAACAATGCAATAATGACCAAGTCAGTGCTCTGCAGGTAAAACCACACAGGCTCTTGCCCAAGAAGTTGCCTGTGCCCGAGTGGTGTGTGATCACAAACCCCTAAGCACCTACGTATTTCTGTTAATATAGGCTGCCTCAATTGCTGCCTTAATCCAGTGAATAATAGAGGACTTCAAGGCCACTAGTCCGTTCTATGGACCATGGAACAGCATATATAGATGATCCGAGAGGTGAAAGGAGTTTGTCTCCTGCAGATACCTGAGCAGAACTCTCTGAACATCCATTTTATAGCGCTCCCTTTGTCTGAGTATTTGTACCCCAGTTCAAAAAGATGGCAAGAATACTTCCTGATTTATGTGAAAAGGAGAGATCACCTTCAGAAGGAAAAATGAGTCATCTGAATGAACACAGAGTTCTCTGAGCAGGTGAGATACTTTTCTCAGCAGGACAGAGCCTGCAACTTCAAAGCCTTTCTAGCCAACTTGCTCACCACCAACAAAATCATCTTTAGCATTAGATCCATGAGTGAGGCTGACTTCAGACACTCAAAGGGCAGATTCAAGTCCCAGGAGGGGGATGTAGATGCAGAGCCCCCTTCAAAAAATGCACAATGTCCCCATAGGACACCAAAGAGAAGCCCTATAGCAAGATAGAGCTGCCAGCTGAACCTTCAGGTAGCTAAGGACTAAACCTTGGACAAATCCTTGGTGGAAGAAATTTGGCACCTCTGGGTTCTGTCCCTTCCATGGGGAGAGAAAGCACTTCTCATATCGCCTATAAAAGACTTTCCAAACCTAAACGTAAGCCAATGAGGTTGAGGCCTTATGGGCTTTGAGGAGAGTGGCTAACACTGAGAGAAAGAATCCCTGTCTCACAAGTCATCTCCTCTGAAGGGCCAAATCATAAGCCAAGAGAGATCAGAACTTCCATATTCACTGGACCCTGTCTCAAAAGACTGCAATCCCTGGGACAGAAAGCAGAGGCTCTGCCATCACATGGATGAGATCTGCATACAATGGCGTTCAAGGCCAGTCCAGAGCTACAAGCAGAATCAGAATCAGATAGCATGCTACCCTGCAGAGGACCATCCTAATCAGGGGCCACGGAGGGAAGATGTAGTTTCTCTCTGGGCCACTGCTACACTTGGGCATCAATGCCCACTAAGTCAGTCTCCCTCCTCTGACTGCATATTGAACTTCAGATTAGAGGATATGAGGTCAAAGACTGGCTGATTCCATTTGTCCACCAGGAGTTGAAAAGCTGTCTGGCATAGCTCCCACTCTCTTGGGTCCAACATGGAGTGACTGAGGAAGTCTACCTGAACATTGTCCTTCCCATCAATGAGGATGGCTGAGAGCACCATGAATTTTTTTCCTGACCCAACAGCAAAGAATTGCAGCTTCTAAGGCCTGGCTCCTAGTCCTCCCCTTGCTTGTTGATGTTAGCCAACATCACCTAGTCTGCTCTCCTGTGTATAAAGGGAAAAAAACTCCACCAGGGCAAGCCAGATTGCTCTTGTCACCAGAAGATTGATTGTCTAGGATGTTTCCAAAGGGGAACAGTACCCCATGCCACTTGTTCAAACAATGAGCCACCCAGCCCAACAGGCTGGCACTGGTTGTCACTACCACCCTCTCAGGGGAATCCAGTGGCACTCTGCACAAGAGGTGCTAGGGGCTGTCCTACCAGGCCAGGCTTCTTCTCACTCAGAGGGAAAGGGGTAACCAGATGTTGAGATCCTAGGACCTTGGGGTTCAATGTGACAGCAAGATCACCTAAAAGGGTCTCATGTTGTCTCGGGCTACTTCCAGAGTCCCTGGCATGGAACCAAGGGGCTGCAGATAATCTCAGACTCTAGGTGCTTCCAGAATATACATCCTGTAACTAGCAGATGCACTCCTCCATGAGGAACATCACTCCACAAGCCATGTCAAACCAGACGCTCAGGTATTCCAAACCCTAAGTCGGGATCAGATATCTCTTGGCCCAGTTCATGACCCACACCAGACACTCCAATAAGCAGTGACTGCTGTGGAATCTGACTCAGAGTTGGCCTGAATGAGCCAGTCATCAAGGCAAGAGATAACATGAATGCCTTGGCTGCGAAGCTGAGCCCCACCATCATCTTGGAGAAGGTATGTGGGGCATTCGTGAGGTCAAAAGGTAGAATTCAAAACTGGAAGTGCTTGTCCACACCACAGAAGGGCAGAAAACTCTTGTAGGCTGCCCTGATGGGAATGTGAATGTAGGTCTCCTCCACATCCAGTCTGGCAGCACCTGTGCTGCCTTGGAGAAGGGAGGTCTTCTAAAAGGTGAGCATCACCCTGGTGCAGCTGGAAGTAATCCTGTAGTCAGGACCAGCCCACCAGGGGATGCAATATCCTCTCGCACCGAGGATGTGCCTCCAGGAGCTTCTGCCCAGGAGGGAAGGGTTAGGACGACTGTTGTAGTTGGGTGATTCAATTATTAGGCATGTAGATAGCTGGGTTGCTGGTGGACATGAGGATCGCCAGGTCTCTTGCCTGCCTGGTGCAAAGGTTGCGGACCTCACACCACCTTTGCACGTAGATAGGATTTTAGATAGTGCTGGGGAGGAGCCAGCTGTCTTGGTACATGTGGGTACCAATGACATAGGAAAATGTGAAATAGGGTTTTTGGAAGCCAAATTTAGGCTCATAGCAACCTCTAGAATAGCATTTTTTGAAGTGCTCCCCATTCCATGCGCAGGGCCCAAGAGAGAGACAGAGCTCTGGAGTCTCAATGCGTAGATGAAGTGATGGTAAAGGGAGGAGGGTTTTAGATTTGTTAATTGAGCAACATTCTGGGGAAGGGGGAGCCTTTTCCAAAATGATTGGCTCCACCTTAACCAGGGTGGGACCATGCTGTTGGCATCGGCATTTAAAAGGGAAATAGAGCAGCTTTTAAACTAGAACCTGGGAGAAGGCTGAGAGTCGTTCAAAAGCGCATGGTTCGGAACAAGTTATCTTTCAAAGATATCACCAAAGCAAGGAAGATAGGGTATCCCAATAGTGAGGTTGCAATAGAGACCATAGTAGACCAGGTGTCCTTAAAGAAAAAGCAGACAAAAGATTGCAAATTAACACTGTCAACTGCTGAGCAAGATGTAAATAGGCACAACAAACATTTATTTTATTTTATTATTTAATTTATTTGTTACGTTTTCCCACCTTTATGCAGGCTCAATGTGGCTTACATATATCCGTTAACGGCATTAGCCGATTCCGGTCTGAACAAATACAAGGTATAATGAATATAAGGTGATGTTTTGGTAGAATGAGGTACGTGTATAGTAGGTATAATTGGGGGGAACTTAGAAAGGGAGAGAAAGAGTTTGAAATGTCTATATGCGAATACCAGAAGCCTAAGAAATAAGATAGAAGAGTTAGAATACATTGCACTAAGTGAAAAATTAGATATAATAGGCATCTCTGTGACCTGCTGAAAGGAGGATAACCAGTGGGACACTGTCATACCGGGGTACAAATTATATTGTAGTGATAAGGTGGATCGAATTGGTGGAGGGGTAGCACTGTATGTTAAAGAGGGCCTTGAATCAAATAGATTGAAAATTCTGCAGGAAACAAAACATGTCTTAGAATCGCTAAGGATTGAAATTCCATGTATAAAGGGGAAAAAGATAGTGATAAGATACTACCATCCACCTGGTCAGGATGAACAGACAGATGTAGAAGTGTTATCAGAAATTAGGGAGGCTAACAAACTGGGCAACACAGTAATAATAGGTGATTTCAATTACCCTGATATTGACTGGGTAAACGTAACATCAGGGCATGCTAGAGGAAAATTCCTTAATGAAATCAAGGACTGCTTTATGGAGCAGCTGGTACAGGAGCCAAAAAGAGAAGGAAAAATTCTAGACCTAGTCCTTAGTGAAGTGCATGACCTGGTAATGGTGCTGGGGCCGCTTGACAACAGTGATCATAATATGATCAGGTTTGATATCGGCTTTGGAGTAAGTAAACACAGGAAATCCAATACATTAGCATTTAACTTTCAAAAAGGAGACTCTTGGGCTTATTTTCGAAAGAGAAGGGCGCCCATCTTTCAACACAAATCGGGAGATGGGCGTCCTTTCAGGGTCACCCAAATTGGCATAATCGAAAGCCGATTTTGGGCGTCCCCAACTGCTTCCCGTCGCGGGGACAACCAAAGTTCCTGGGGGGTGTCGGAGGCATAGCGAAGGCGGGACTGGGGCGTGCATAACAGATGGGCGTCCTCAAGCGATAATGGAAAAAAAGAAGGGCGTCCCTGATGAACACTTTACTTGGTCCTTTTTTCTTACGACCAAGCCACAAAAATGTGCCCTAAATGACCAGATGACCACTGGAGGGAATTGGGGATGACCTCCCCTGACTCCCCCAGTGGTCACTAACCACCTTCCACCCCCCCCCCCCAAAAAAAAAAACAACTTTAAGAACTTTTTTTTTTTAAGAGTATGGGTGAAAGACGTCCTTCGCTATGCCTCTGTCCCTGCGACCGCAGTTGGGGACATCCAAAATGTGGATGTTTCTGTGAGAAGGACATCCATGCCTTTGCTATGCCTCAGACATACCCTTTATTTATATGGATTTTGGATCACAAGTAGTAGTGGTGGGACTTGAACTGGCCACCTCTGGATTACAAGACCAGTGCTCTAACCACTAGGCCACTCCTCCATTCCACTCCACTCCCCTGAAATTTGGCCGTCCCTGTGAGGGTGGCAGTATGCAGGTCCCTGGGAGGGGAGGCATATGCATGTCATCAGAGGCATAACGAAGGCATGGACGTCCTTCTTTCAAACATTTTGGACGTCTTCAATTGCCCCCCCCACAGGGATGGCCAAATTTCAAGGGAGTGGAGTGGCCTAGTGGTTAGAGCACTGGTCTTGCAATCCAGAGGTGGCCAGTTCAAATCCCACTGCTGCTACTTGTGATCCAAAATCCAAATAAATAAAGGGGGTGTCAGAGGCATAGCAAAGGCATGGACATCCTTCTCACAGAAACATTCACATTTTGGACATCCTCAACTGCTGTTGCAGGGACAGAGGCATAGGAAGGACATCCACAACTGCCATTGCAGGGACACAGGCATAGCGAAGGACATCCTTCACCCATACTCTTAAAAAAAAAAAAAAAAAAAGACATCCCTGATGAGCACTTCGACGTTTTCACCTGGACTTGTGTTTTTCTAAGGTTGTAGACGGATATTATACACGCAGCTTGTCTGCATGTATGAAGCCATCTTTGGTATGCACAGAGCAGCCACGCATAACGCTTGGCTGCTCTGCACTGGCTTCCCCTCCTTAGGAAGGAAATCATGTGCAAATGAGCTAACAGCGAGCAGCTCATTTGCATGCAATTTCTTTCATGCATGCCCATTCCTTTCCAAATCGCTAAGGGATCGGTAAGGGAAGGACTTTTTCCGTTCAGTTAGTGGGACCAGTGCACGACGAATGCTGGCTTCTCCCACGACCAAATGGCTTGGATTTGGTCATTTCTGAGATGGGTGTCCTCGCTTTCCATTATCGCCAAAAATCAGAAATGACCAAGTCCTGGGGACGACCATTTCTGCTGGGGACGACCATCTCTAAGGTCGGCCTAAATTTGCTGATTTGGGCGTCCCCAACCGTATTATCGAAAGGAAAGATGGACGCCCATCTTGTTTCGATAATACGGGTTTCCCCGCCCCTTCGCAGAGCTGTCCTGCGAGGACGGCTCCAGGAAAACTTGGGTGCCCTGTTCAATTATGCCCCTCCACGATAAAATTAAAACGATGAAAAAAAAATTTAGAGGAGCAGCTACGATGGTCAAAATTTTACATCAGGCGTGGATGCTGTTCAAAAATACTATCCTGTAAGCCCAGGCCAAAAATATTTTGTGCAATAAAAAAGGAGGAAGGAAGACCAAACGACAGCTGGCATGGTTAAAAAGTGAGGTGAATGAAGCTATTAGAGCTACAGAAAATGGAAGAAGAATCCAACTGAAAATAATAAGAAACAGCATAAGGAATGGCAAGTCAAATACAAAGCGCTGATAAGGAAGACAAAGAGGGACTTTGAAAAAATGATTGCGTTGGCGCCAAAAACACATAGTAAAATTTTTTTGGATATATTAAAATCAAGAAGCCAGAAAAGAATTTGTTGGACCGCTAGATGACTGAGGGGTAAAAGGGGCACTCAGGGAAGACAAAGACATAGCAGAGAGATTAAATGAATTCTTTACTTCAGTCTTCAACAAGGAAGATATGGGAGAGATACTGGTACTAGGAATGGTATTCAGAGCTGAAGAGTCAGAGAAACTGAATGAAATCTCTATAAACCTGGAGGATGTAACGGCACAATTTGACAAATTGAAGAGTAGCAAATCTCCTGGACCAGATGGTATTCTATTGTTCTATTGTGGATTAAAAACGGGTTAAAAGACGGAAAACAGAGGTTAGGGTTAAATGGTCAGTATTCTCAATGGGGAAGGGTAGATAGTGGGGTTCCCCAGGGGGGTCAGTGTTAGGATCGCTACTTTTTTACATATTTATAAATGATCTAGAGATGGGAGTAACTAGTGAGGTAATTAAATTTGCTGATGACACAAAGTTATTCAAAGTTGTTAAATCACAAAAGGATTGTGAAAAATTACAAGAGGACCTTATGAGACTGAGAAACCTGGCATCCAAATGGCAGATGGCGTTTAATATGAGCAAGCAGGATGGGACAAAGAGTAACTGAAGAGATTATGTGGAGATGATCATGGACTGAGAGTTTAATCAAGAGGAAATTAACAAGTACTTTGCTCTGGTTTGCAAATAGAGGAGATTTAAGACAGAACTGAACTGTGTGTGTTATGATTGTGGTCATAACCCCTCTCAAACTTACTTTTTTCCTGGTGGTCAGCTTAGCTGGCTTCTGTTTCTTTTGTCTGTCCTTTCTGAGCTGGCTCTCTCTTTCTCTCTGTGCTGGCAGCTTCCAGCAGCATGACTCTAATTGTCTGACTTTACTGCAGCTGTGGGTGTTGCCTGAGTTGCTCTGCTCCCTTTCTGGGTGTACTGGCTTCAAGTGCTTCATGGGGCTGCATTGGTGTGGGTTGGGCCTCTAGGGGTTTCAGTGTACTCTCTGTGTTTCAGTGTGCTGCCTGGGTCTAGGGAGTGTGACATCATCGGGGAGGGCCTTGATAAGGAAGTGGTGTTCTTTCCTTCAGAGCCTTTGCAACGGTTGTGTTTGCTTTAGGTAGGGTGGTGCAGTGTGCACTTTTGACTTTGTGTCTAGTTTCCCTGCTTGCTTTTGCTAAGGTCCAGGTTAGTGTTAGTGCAGTGTGCACTGGTGTCTGTGTGTTTAGCTTTCCTGCTTTTCCCTCTTGGTTTTGGAAGCACCTTGTTAGTTTTGTATCTAGCTTCCTAGAGTAGTGCTTAGGAAGTACCTTGATAGTTTTGTGTCTAGCTTGCTAGGGTAGTGCTTAGGAAGCACCTTGTTAGTTTTGTGTCTAGCTTGCTAGGGTAGTGCTTAGGAAGCACCTTGTTAGTTTTGTATTTAGCTTGTTAGAGTAGTGCTTAGGTAGCTTGTTAGTTTTGTGTTTAGCTTGTTAGTATAGGGCTTAGGAAGTCCTTTTGTTAGTGTAGGCCTAGGAGTGCCCTGGTTAGTCCAGTTCCTTGGAGCACTGCTGTCTCTTCTGTTTCCAGTCCTGGTCCCTGGGTCATCCGGTAAGACCTGCCGGCCACTCGAACCCAAGGGCTCAACCCTTGGGGGGGGGGGTAGTGGCCAAGTGCAGGTGAAGCTGTACGGACCAGTCCAGTGTGCTCCAGTCCAGTGTGTTCCGGTCCGGTGTGTGTTCCAGTCTGGTGTGCTCCAGTCCAGTGTGTTCCGGTCTGGTGTGTGTTCCAGTCCTGTGTCCTTCAGTCCGGGGGATTGCAGTCCCGTGTTCCAGTCCTGTGTCCTCCAGTCCGGGGGATTCCAGTCCGTGTGTTCCGGCTCACTGGGCGGTGCCTGCAGTCTCTGCCGGTGCGTTTGCCCAGCGTTGATTGGTGGGTTTTGCCTGCTGCTGTCGCTCCTCGTCAGCAGCCCAAGGGCTCATGTTTGCTCCAAAGCCCAGCCCCGCGGGCTCTGAACCTGAGAACCTGACAGTGTGTTTAAATGCATTGATATCTTATGGAGACTGTTTAGTACTGGGCTGACCATCTGAGAAGATCACCCTTAATTGTACAGACCAAGTTGACAAGATTATGAAGTTTTGAACAAGTTCCATGAGGAAAAGTCCATAGTCTGCTTTTGAGACAGACATGGGAAGCCACTGTTTATCCTGGGATTGGTAGCATAGAATGTTGCTACTATTTAGGATTCTGACAGGTAGTTGTGACCTGGATTGGCCACTGTTGGAAACAGGATACTGGGCTAGAAGGACCTGACCCAGTATAGCTATTCTTATGTTCTTACCAGTGTTCAAAAGCAAGTTGAAGTTCAACACAGGGACTGCTGATTAAAACTTTTGAGTGAGAGTGCTCAGAGAAAGGTTTTTGGGAGTGCCCAGAGAGTGCCGTCGGCCTACTGGATTTATTCCAGCCCCAGCCTGTGCCCAGCCCTAGTGGTCCAGCAAGTGGGAGCAGTGTGTGTGCAGAAGTATTGTATGTGTGAACCCGTTTCCGGGTATGGTGTGAGACCACGGGGGGAGCTGAGCCGGAGGTGAAATCCAGGGTTACATTTGTTCTGTCCTCCGACAGCCTCGCACTAGTTTATAACGTGATCCTAAAATGTGTGTAATGCCTTTACTGTTATTCTCAGTTCCAAGGACTATCGTTGCTGCAGTTTCTCACTGGAAAAATACATGAGCAATGCACTGTGGGTAATGTAGTTCACAGGCAGTGCAACCACACTTGTTTGGCTGTGTAAGAACTGTTACCACTGGTTGTGAGGCTGGTCACACCTTCCCTCTCTCTCCCTCTCTCTCTGCCAAGCTTGGCTCTTTTGTTTTCCTGTTCAGTCTTACTATCTGTCCTCAGAGGTCAGCCAGGTATGACCTTTCCCTCCTATCTCTAGGACTACCCCTTGCTATCCGATGGCAGGCTCTGTCCCCATTGGTCTCTATCTGCTCCTCCCTGTGTGAAGCTCCACCACTTCTTTGTCCTTTCAGCCACACGGGGCTTCATTCACCATTATAGCCAGGGACATGGAGCTAACACCATCTGGCTCCACACAGCTCTGTCCTGCTGAGAACACCCTGTAAAGAACCTGGTTTTTACCCTGTGAATATCTTCTTCCAAATGAGATATCGCACATTCCAGTCACCCAGCTTTGGACTATTTCTACCTGTTCAACTACCTTCCCCTCCCCCTGCAATACAACTACCTCTCTTCAGATCTCCACCTCCCACAACCTCCAGATTAAGAAGTCTCTGTATCCTGAACATCTATCTGTGAGTAAATTATCTGTGATTTATTCAATAAAAGAGACTTCATAAAATAATAGAGACTTCAGGTGATTGCTGTGCCAGGGTTATGCTCCATGATATTGGGGCTTCTAATTACCAAGCTCCAAGAGTCATGACAACATTTAGAAGCCTGTTTCAATTATACTGAATACTAAAAGACAGAACTTTAACTCTGGGACTCCAGGCCACAGACCAGCTGTTTGTACTGCCTCTTGAGAGACAGATTAGTGCATGCTATGGACCTGCAGGAGCAGGCCACAGGAGAGAATTCTTTATAGCAAGGACAGACTTTTTGTGTGTTCATTTCTCCCGTGAAATGAACAGATCATCCCTTTTCCTGCATATTAATATATTGTTTTGCTTCACATGTAAACACATGTAAATGCACTGTGTGGCTGTGTTTATCAAGGCTTCAAGCCTACCCTCGTTCACTCTACTATATATGCTTCTGGTGGTGGGATCTGAGCTTCTGCTGGTAGAAGAAACCAGAATACTTTGTCTCCAGGGCTCTGGGCCTTGTAACCAGTACTAAAACAGAATTTGGGCTAAAGAGGGTAGCCCTGTCCTAGATAGGGACCAGAAGGAGTATACCAAATACCAGACAGGCAGGATATTTATTTCTGTTTTTCGTATTTCAGTCTCTCCTACTCAGTGCTAACTAGAGTTGCAAGAAAAACATGGAGAAACAGATCCAGGCTCTAGTTGAGGGCCAACAACAGTATCAGAAGTTCATGTAGGCACAGTGTGAACAGCAGTGACAACAGCAATAGCAGTAATAGCAATTCATGCGAATACAGCAACAGTTAATGCAGGCAAACTTTGAGCAGCAGCAGCAAGTTTTACAGAAATTAGTAGAGGTGCAACAAGGCTCTGGCCCACGTCGCCCCAATACTACAGAGACCAACATCACATATGAACTTAGCTGTCCCAGTGTTGCCTCAAATAGCCACAAAGTATGACCCAAATCATTTTCTGGTAAATTTTGAGAGGACAGTTTGCATAGCTGACTGACCAAAGGCAACATGAACTACAGATCTGGAAAACTTGCTAACCAGCAGCAGCCAAACTGCATTCCAAAGTGCCAACCCCGATCGCTGGTCTGTTATAAAGACATTAAAGCAGTCATCCTGGAACTTACTCCGTAAGCCTATAGGCAATGATTTAAAAAACAGATTTTTCCACACATAAAAAAGCACCTGCAATTTTTTCTACAGACTAAAGGAGGTGACTGCAAACAGAGGAAAACTCTGGTGTGGAGACAACAAACATTGTTCTCTTTAAGCAGTTCCTGGATGGGCTGCCCCAGCCTATGAGACAATGGGTTAGACAACACCCAAAGCTGACACTAGAGATCACCTTGGAAGTGGCAGATGTACTCCACCAAGCAAGATCAATCAGTCCCTGAACCAGATAAGGAGCAAAGACCAGGTGGAAGCCCCAGAAGGCAAAAGAGAAGGCAGTGGTTGAGCATCTCCAAGAGAGGAGAGCACCTTCAAGCCCAAGAACCTAGAAGGGAAAGTCAGAGCAATGGAGGCCATCATTGCCAAGAGCCCAGACACACCTACTCAAAAATGGGAACTTGACTCCATTATTTGTGCAGCAAAGACACACAGGACAACCCTGATCCCTTAGAGAACATGCCTGAGTGGAAGGGCAATCCGGAGAGTTTTAAAAGGGCTCAGATAAAATATGAGTCCCTTAGACAGGCACGAGAGTAGATGAGAAACTAGTGGGTAATCAGGACCCCTTTAAGGTAGCTCTCCCCTATTTTACTGAAGCACAACTTGTTATACAGAGTGGCCAAATTATCTTTAGAATGGGAACATGCATGGGATAGATACAGGAGATGCCTAACTAGAAAGAAGATGGAAACACAGCATAGTTGTTGAGGTGTTATTTTGGGCAAGAGTAGTGGGAACTAAAGCTGAAGCCATACAGACTTCTTTGATCTGTCCCACAAATGGCAAAAGACTGAAGAAGATTCACTAAATCCAGCATGGGAGAACTAAGGCCAATGCTGAACAGACTTCTATGGTCTGTGTCCTGCAGATGGCAAAAGACTGAAGAAGAATCAGCAATCTCAGAATAGGAGGAGCCAAGGCCAATGCCAGACAGACTTCTATGGACTGTGTCCCGCGAATGACAAAAGACTAAAGAAGATTCACCAAATCCAGCATGAGGGGACCAAGGCCAATGCCAGATAGATTTCTACAGTCAGTGTCCAACAAATGGTTTTGGCAACTCCAGTGTTGTAGATCATTTTATTGTCATGTGCTACGAGTGAGGGTGCTATGCAACTGAAGAAGGAGGGGAAGACATCTTGACTGGTAAGTTGAATACTATCAGCAATACTTCGGGATGATATATGGTTATAACCATGACTCCCATCGTGTTAGGCTGCCTATATGGTTGGTATGGTGGTGACTTGATAACCAGTGTTAAGCATGGGTGGCTGGGACCCGTACAGAGTGGTGGGCATGGATCTATCTATCTTGTTGGGCAGATTGGATAGACTATGAGGGTCTTTATCTGCTATAATTTACTGTGTTACTTTGCCAAAAGAGCCTTAAGCTCAGTTGCACAAGCTGTAGCAGAAGAATCAAGTCTTACCAGCGTGGACCACAAGGATTCCAAAGCCACAACTAGAGGTTTTGCCAGGGGAGTGGTAGATAAACTACCGTGTCCTTCCATCACACAGATACCTAAGCTTTAGCAACACCTAGTTCCATCTGGATGACATCATCCTCTGGCACTTATCCAGAAGGAATGAGCTCAACCAACCTCATCACCAGTAGGCGGGTGCAGGTGAGGGCTGAGGGAAACCTGATTTTTTAATGGGTTCAGGCCTCTCTCTACAAGACTGAAGCAAGAGTGCTAGGCATACTACAAGCTTATCCATTCTGAATTGAGAGGTAACAGCTGAAGAGTCACTTGGGGGTAGACATCAATCTTCCCCTATCATTTCATTGGCTTCACAAGGTGAAAATCAAGAGAGAAAAAATAACTAGCACAGACATTCAGCAAGATCAGTAAGTCATGCCACCATTTTGGTTCCACTCCCATAATAGGTCTTTAGTTTTTAAAGGGTGTAAGGTGCTTGGATGTGAAGTTTTAGCATTCTGTTAAATCCAATAAAATTGATCAATGAAAACCTGGTTTATTATGGGAATATTCACCAACATATTAGATACAATATATGGTTTTCCCATTTTAAAAAAATGAATAAATTCTATTGAATACAGCTGATAATAAATATATTTCAAGAATACCTTGCTCTCTTGTTTAGGTTTATTCATGACCCCTATTTTTTTTTTTTTTTCAGATTTGACGGTAAAGATTTTTTTTTTTTTTTTGAATTACATGTTTTTATTAAAGATTGCTCAAAGGGAGTCACGTGATGCTGTAGAGGGAGTGAGACGTGTTCTCAGGCTCTCTTAGGCCCCAACACCTCTTAATTCATCGTTAAAACCTCAAATCAAGCGAAAACAGGACGGGAGACAAAAGAACACGCAGCGAAGGCAGCGCATAGCAGATGGACAAATTTATAGAAACATCGGGAAAAGTAATGGCGAGCAGAGGACAAAAAAAGGATAAGGAGAAGGCCAAAAGCGCGGAAAGCGCGGCAGAAACAAAACAAGCGCCGGAAAACCCCGTGTTCTCATTGGAGCAACTATCGCAACTTACAGCGGCGGTGGAGAAGGCAATGGAGCCGAGATGGGAGCGGTTGGAGGGGCGGCTAGCAAACATGGAGACGCTGCTGGGAGAGACGGTGCAAAGAGCGACGGAGCTGGAGAGCAGGGTCTCGGCGCTCGAGGATGCAGGGACACCGGCAGCTCAAAAACTGGAGCGAGCGCTGGAAAAGATTGACAAAATGGCGTCGGCCTTAGATGACCTAGAGAATAGGTCAAGGAGAGCAAACCTCAGAATCATCGGCGTCCCCGAATCAGTGGGAGACGGTGTACTGTGCACAAAAATAGAAAAATGGCTAAAAGAAGAATTTGCGCTCTCGGATCACGCGGGCCCGCTTTGTCTAGAGCGGATCCATCGCGTGGGCAGGAAACAAGAAGGGAGACAGGCTCCGAGAGCAGTCATCTTAAAAGTACATAATTATTTGCACAAAGTGGAAATCTTGCAGGGATACCGGATGAAAAGGGATTCTACTCAATACGAAGGACACACAATCAGAATATTTCAGGACTATTCGGCACAGTTGCAGGGAAGGAGGAGAAACTTTACCCCGTTGTGCAAGAAACTACACGAGGCCCGCATTCAATTCATGCTGATTTACCCAGCTATCCTCAAGATCAAGCATGAGGGCCGATGGAGGTCTTTTGAGGAAGTGGCAGGGGCCTCAGCGTTTATAAATGAGATAGAGAATACTGCAAATCATGTTCAAGCTAGTAACAACGCTAAATGAAGTTCCTGTGCGTAGGTATGATACAGAAAATGTAAAAATGTTATGTTTTCAGCACACTGAGGGTTGAAATACCTATAGCAGTAAGGGGTGAAATCTGGGTACCTTGGAAAAGTTACAGAGGTGGGGGGGCCACTGGCATTGAAGTGACTCTAGGTCTGTAGAAATATGGACCCAGAACTACAGTTGAACAGGGAGGGGCAGGGAGGGGAGGGGGGAGGGGGGGAAAGGGGGAGTAGATGGGAAGAAATAGGGAGCAGAATCTCAAAACAACGTGGCACCTTATATGAAGTGAACACAAGGCAGGGAAGTCAAAGTCAGAACGTAGGGGGGGAACTAGGTGAGTTGGATAGCTGGGCACAGCAAAGCTCTGGGGGGGAGGCTGGGCGCCCCTGGGGCAACATAATGAGAGAACTGGCAGAGAAACAAAGTATAACTCCTGGTTAAGAAGCAGAGAGGAGAGGTAAGGGTGGTCTCCTGGAATGTTTGCGGGATTACGTCCCCAATAAAGAGAACTAAGATTTTAGATGCCCTGAAACGACAGGGGGCCCAAATTGCTTGTGTTCAGGAGACCAGGCTCTCACAAGAGGAAAGCGAAAAACTGAAAAGGCAATGGGTAGGAGAGGTACACTGTTCCCCAGCAAAAGGTAGAAAGGGAGGGGTGGCAATTTTAATCCATAAAGCTCTAGCTTGCCAAGTTACACCGCTGTTTAAAGATACAGAAGGGAAATATGTGGGGGTTAAACTCAAGTTACAAGGCAGGGACCGGCTCTTGATAGCTGTTTATGCACCGACAGGATCCAATAAGGCTTTTTACTCGCAGCTGCTGGCTAAATGTCAACAGTACCCAGAACTGCCCATAATAGTAGCAGGAGACATGAATCAGGTCTTTGATCTGGAAATGGATCGCTCTGGGTCTAGTCACAAAGGGACATCTTCAGGCCCCTCATTGTTGGAATCTTTCTGTAGGTTAGCGGGGCTGGTAGATGCGTGGCGGTTGATGAATCTGGAAGAGAGGGACTACACACACATCTCAAGGGCCCACAGGACCCACTCTAGATTAGATTATATTCTCATCTCGCAGGAACTCTTTAGTCAAGTGCAAGGGGCAAAAATAGGGTCGGAGGGTCCCTCAGACCATGCAATGATTTGGGTGGATTTTGAAGCGCAGCCATACTACAGAGCCCAGGGGAACTGGAGGTTCCCAGCTTATCTCTATCATTCGGCAGACTTTAAGAAGTATCTGCTTGAAAAGTGGGAGGACTACTGTACATTCAATGCGCAGCACACAGAGGAACCAGTGCTCTTCTGGGCAGCGGCAAAGGCAGTCATACGGGGCCACATAATTGCATATGTCAGTCAGCGTAATCGCCGCATTGCAAAAGGCATTATAGACAGAGAACGTCAGCTCAGAGAAGCAAAGCGACGACATATAAGGTCACCCACTACAGGGAACTATGAAACGCTGCTGGTGGCACGAGCAGCTCTGAATGAGTTGTTGCATGAACGAACGACTCGCTCCCTAATATACAGAAAATACAAGATGTATAAATATGGAGACATAGCAGGGGGGCGCTTGGCAAGGATGGTGAAAGGGGCTCGTGGATCCCACTTTATTGTGGCAATTAAAAATAACATGGGGCAGGTGAAGACTAGAACTGAAGAAATAGCTGAAACACTCTGGAGTCATTTCGCAGAACTATACCAAAGGGGGGAGGGGAATTCAGAGGCAATAAGAACCTATTTGAGAAACTCGGGGATACCACAACTCACTGCGGAAGAGACGGCAGGGCTAAACGAACCGATAACTGCTAAGGAAATCCAGAAGGCTATCAAGGCATTAAAGCTATACTCGGCGCCTGGGCCAGATGGCTATTCGGGTGAATTTTATAAATTATTGGGGAATCAGTTGATAGGACCGCTATGGGAATATTACACTGAAGTGATAGAACAAGAGACCCTACCCCCACAGGCGAACACAGCTCTAATCAGTCTGATACCGAAGGGAGGGAGAGATTTGATGAGCCCTGGGTCGTACAGGCCGATATCACTGATTAATGTAGACCTAAAAATCTTGTCACGATTATTAGCAGACAGATTGGCTCCCTTGCTGCCCAGGCTGATCCATGATAGTCAGGTGGGCTTTGTCAGAGGGCGGCAGTCAGTGCTTAATGTGCGTAAACTATTAGCGACTGTGATTCATGCAACGGTAGAAGGGGAGGGTGGTCTTATAGCCAGTCTGGACGCAGAGCGTGCCTTTGACAGGGTGCTCTGGCCCTTCATGTTCGAAACTTTGCAGTGGGTAGGAATAACGGGGTGGTTTTTGCAAGCCATAAGAACGTTATATTCATCACCAAAGGCAATGCTCATAATTAATGGGGTCAGGACTCGTGAGATAGATATAGAGTGTGGGACTCGACAGGGCTGCCCCCTGTCCCCTCTCTTGTTTGTGCTCTCATTGGAACCATTGTTGTGCAAGGTGCGGGCAGAGGAGGGAATAGAGGGAATAAAAATCCAAGGGGCAGTAACAAAAATTCTTGCCTATGCAGACGATCTATTGCTGCTGTTGGATGAAGGCCACTCATCACTGAATTGTTTATTAGAGGTGCTGCAGACATATGGGAACCTGTCAGGCTTTAAACTTAACCTCACAAAATCGCAGGGGCTGCCATTGGGGAAAGGAACAAGGGATAGTTGGAAAGGGGGATTTCCACTGGAATGGGCAGAAGGGAATATTAAATATCTAGGAGTCCGGGTGTCAGGGGACCTGGCTACACTGTACAAGCTAAATGTAATTCCAATGCTGATGGAAACCCGGCGGCTTCTGCAACTCTGGGGCGCCTACCCCATTTCGTTAATGGGTCGAATAGCGCTGGTTAACATGTTGATAGCGCCTAAGTGGCTTTATCTATTTCAAATGTTGCCACTGTTCATGCGGAGGAGGGAGGAGAGGAAGCTAAATAAACAGATTCAGGAATTCCTGTGGAGGGGCCGGCGTCCCAGATTGCCAATAACGGTGCTGCAGAAGCCCAGGGCCCATGGGGGAATGGGGTTGTTGAATGTAAGGTACTTAGGAGTGTCCTGTATACTAAGACACATCAGAGACTGGCTGGCTGGTACGCAACACTTCACGCCAACTGCAATAGAGACAATACTGTCTCCCAGGGAACACCTGGGATGGCTGCTGCACACCACGGGGAGGAGGCCGCAGCTGGAGATCAGGAAAAATCCATTCGTCAACTCAGCGCGGGAAGCATGGAGATGGTTGTGTAGGCGACACAGATTCTCGCCGGCAGCGACGCCCTTTCTGCCACTAAAACATAATCCGGATTTCCCGGTGGGAACCTCTTCTAGAACATTTGAGGAATGGCACACGCGAGGGATTTTATATCTTTATCAGATACTGGATGAGGAAGGACAACTTAAGAGTCAGGCTGAACTGCAGCGAGAGTTTGGGCTGCAGAGGGTCGACTCCCTTGCATATTTGCAAGTGAGACATTATATACACTCATTGGGCTGGATGAACCTATGCGAGGACGTGCAGGAGGTTATAAGCTCGGCACTGACTTTGGGAGCGCAGAATGTGGTGCCATTGAGATTCTTTCACAGAAACCTCCTGGACTCAACAGAGGACATAGACTACAGAGGATATGCAAAAAAGTGGACGACAGACCTTAAAGAGGAAGTGACAGAGACGCTGTTTGCAGGATTCCTGAATAGTATACGGAAAAGTGCCACGTTCCCCCGTGATTGGGAGTTGCAGTACAGGTTTGCACTGAGACTTTATGTGGCGCCTAACCGAGCATACCAGGCAAAGTTCGGAACCTCAGGGGCATGTTTGAAATGTGGTCAAGATCCAGCTACATTGAGTCATATGTTTTGGACATGTCCGCAGGTGCAGAGCTTCTGGAGAGCGGTGATAGGAGCTACTGAGAAGTATTGGAACTGTACAGTGCCTGTACAACCCTTGCTATTATTCGAGGACTTTAAAAACGTGGGCCGCCGAGTTGCGGGCTTGAAGGGATTTTTACAAAGAATGATGTTGCAGGGGAAAAGAGTACTACTGACAAACTGGAGAGAGAGTGCAAGACCAACTTTGGCCCAATGGAGGGTACAGATGATAGAGATGTTGAAACTAGAAAGGCGTGGAGTACAAGACTTTGACACAGAAGCGGGTAAACACCTGACAAGTATTTGGAGTAACTTTTGGGACACTCTGCAGCCAGCAGCCAGGAAGAGACTACTTAATTGCTAATTAGATATGTAAGACTTTGGGCAGACCCTGCAATGCCTAGGAAGCCACTAAACTGAGGAGTAGAGGAGGGAGGGTGGGAGGGAGGGGTGAGAAGAGAAGGGATAGAAGGGAGGGGGGAGGGACAGGGATTGTTGGGGTAATATAAGTTGTTAAAGAAATAATCAGACAATAAGTTGAAAGTAGTAGTTATCAGAAGTTAACATGCGGTAATACCTTGAGTTGTGATATGACTACAGTACATGAATGTATTTTGTTTAATAAAAAGATTTAAACATAAAGATTGCTCAAATACAAAATAGCCAACAATCGGCTGTTCATCAACATATTTTCCACATCAAGCTTGTTTAATTCTAACTTTAACTTTCCCTTCCCTCCCTCCCTATCTCAGTGGTGTGTTTGATTGTTCTTTATACTGTTCATAAAGTGTCCATATTTTATTGAAAATCCGTATGGAGCCTCTTCGCATGGCTGTCAGCTTTGACATTTGGTATAAGTATTCAACTCTTCCCGTTGCTATTTGTAATGTTGGTGGTTGCAGCTGCTTCCATGCCCGGGCTATTCCAAGCCTTGCTGCCACAAAATATTGAGTCGCCAGTCTGTGTTGCCAGCCAGATATCTCATCCGGTTTAAAATGTAGGAGGCAGTGTTCCGCCCTCCATGGACATTGTCTTTGTATAACTGTATCAACCAGCTGCAGTAACTCTTTCCAGTATTCTTTTATTTTCTCACAGGACCACCATATATGTAGGAATGTGCCTCTATGGCCACATTCCCGCCAACATTGACCTGATGCTTCCGGGTACATCTTTTGTAGTCGGTCTGGTGTGTAATACCACCCATAAAACATCTTAAATCCATTTTCGTTCACCGTTTGTGCTACGGATGACTTAAGTAGATATTTATAAGTACTTTTCCACACCATTGTGGAGTATGTATTCTGCAATATCTCTTCCCATCTCTTTTGATATAGTACCTGAGGATCAGTCTGTCCCAGCAGAGCCAGGTATATACGTGTTATCCCTCCTTTGCCTCCTCCTCTAATAATCGCTTGTTCTAGATCTGTTTCAGCTAGGTCTAATTCGTCTTGCGCTTTCTTCTTAAGGAAATTACGCAGATTGCAATAATAGGTAAGATCTCTCTCTATCAGACCATATTCCTCCTGAAGGTCTGCAAAACTAATCATTTCTCCATCTTTCCATGTTTGCCCTAGTGTGCGCAAACCCTGCTTGGGCCCATTTGTCAAAAATCTTCTCCGATCTCCCAATGAAAACCCTTTGCCCAACGTATTGCTGTCTGCCGATAATACACTCTTTCCGGAAACAAACGTCTCCTCAATTGATACCACGTCCATAAAGGATGTCTCAACCAATAGGCATTGCTCTTATTGTGGGCACTAGTTCCTCTTTTGGTACCCATAAAATATCTTCTATTTCTCGCCTGCCCAACCATGCTCTTTCCCAATGAAGCCATTTCTTAGATGCCCCAGGTGACCACTCTGCCAAGACCCTAATCTGGGCTGCTTGGTAATATAGGTAGAAGTTAGGGACTCCCATACCTCCTCTCTTCCATGTTTGACACATCATAGATCTCCTTACTCGTGGTGGGCGTTTCCTCCAGATATATGCAAACATTTTGCGATTTAGCTTTGTAAAAAAGCTTGCGGGTATTGGGATCGGGATTGCCATAAATAAGTACAGCAATTTCGGTAGCAGCATCATTTTGATAGCATGTATGCGCCCCTGCCAAGATATATTGAGTCCCTCCCATCTGTCTAATTCCTGAAAATGTTCTTCTGCTTTCTTGGGGAAATTAGCTGCATATAGCCCCTCTAGTTGTGAGGTTATCTGTATGCCCAAATATTTAATAGTCTTTTTCGCCCACACAAAGGGAAATTCAGTCCTAAGAACCTCTAATTCTTTGGGAGGCACTGTGAGATTCAAAAAGGTGGATTTTTCCAAGTTCGGCTTAAACCCTGATAATTTCCCATATTGCGTGAGGTGTTCTATTACCCTCTTTATAGAAGTTTCTGGTTTCACAATTGTGAGCAATATATCATCGGCAAACAGCATAAGTTTGTGTTCTCTCCATCCTCTCACCACTCCCTTCACCTCCCCATCTTTCCTAAGCATGCAGGCTAGCGGCTCCAGTGACAGAGCGAAAAGAAGTGGAGATATCGCACATCCCTGTCTGGTCCCACGTTGGAGCTTAAATGTTCTTGTATAAGACCCATTAATTTTTAAGGTTGCTAGTGGCCCTTGATATAGTAACTTTAACCAACTCAGGAACTTCCCCTCTATCCCTACCCATTGCAATACTTGGAATAGAAATGACCAGTCCACTCTATCGAATGCTTTTTCTGCATCGATTGATAACAATACTGCTGGGGTCTGGTCATCTCTCACCTGTTGGATAATGTGCATCAGACATCTGGTATTGTCAAACGTCTGTCGCCCCGCTATAAATCCCGCTTGATCCTCATGAACTATACCCGGAATCTGTTTTTGTAGTCTGCAGGCCAATATCTTTGTAAATAGCTTGTAATCCACATTCAAAAGCGAGATTGGCCTGTAGGAGCTACAAAGCCGGGGGTTTTTCCCCGGCTTCAATATTAAAGTTATTGCTGCTAATCTCCATGTATAGGGTAATTCCTGCGACTCTGATAAATCATTAAACACTTTCAGTAGGACTGGGGCCAGATGCTTGCTATACACCTTGTAGAACCTAGTGGGGAATCCATCTGGCCCCGGGGCTTTACCATTTGCCATATCTGTTATTGCCCACCTTATCTCCTCTAGTGAAATGGGTGCTGACAGCTGCTCGGATCCTCCTCTTTCCACCCGCGGGAGGTCCGCCCCTTGTAAATACTGCTCTATTTCATCTACCTCTGGGACTTGTTCTGGTTCATATAAATTTGTATAGTAATTCAAAAACTCCTCTTGAATCTGTTCCATCTGTGTTACAAAGTTCCCATCAGTTGTTTGTATGCCCCCTATATGATTACGTTGTGCTAGCTTTTTCAATTTACAAGCTAGCAGTCTACCCGCCTTATTCCCTAGTTCAAAGTGTTCCTGTTGTGTCTTTTGTAGTTTAGCAGCCACTTCTGCCAGCTGCAACTCTTGAAGTTTGTTTCTCAGCTCATTTAATTTTGTCTGCCCTCTTGAGTCTGTGGGGGTCTTTTTATGTGTTTGTTCTAGCTTTAATATTTCAGTCCTAATACTCTCTTCTTGTTCCACTCGTGTTTTGGTTATGTGTGCTCCTAATGCTATTAATTGTCCTCTAAGGACCGCTTTTAGACCTTCCCACAAATATTCTGAGTGGATCTCACCCACATCGTTGAATTTAAGATATTCCTCAATATATTTTTCTATCACTGGGATGTTTTTGGGATCCATTAAGATTGCCTCATTTAACCTCCAGTATCGCTCTCCCACCTGTCTAATTCCTATATGTAATTCTAATACCACCGGAGCGTGGTCCGACCAGGTGCGTGGCTCTATATTGATCTTACTTATGGTATTAGCCACTGTCACATCTCCCATCCATCCATCTATTCTAGAATAAGATCTATATTTAGCAGAATAGTATGTATAGTCTCTTTCCTGTCCGTGTTTTGCCCTCCAGAAATCTGTCAATCCCCATCTGGCCAAGAAACTTTTCAATCCTTTCCTATCTATTTTAGCATATACAGCTTGGCCTGTAGAATTATCTAACAGGGGATGAATCGTGACATTAAAGTCTCCCCCTAAGAGGAGTCGACCTTGTTGATGCTTTTGCAATTGTAATTCCACTTTTTCTATAAACTGTTTCTGCCCGGAATTCGGGGCATATATATTAACAATGGTGTACTGAGTATTATATAGTGACACTTTTACCAGCAGGAATCTGCCTTCTTTATCAGTTACTGTATGTTGAACCTGCCAAGGAAGTGAATCCGACAGTGCTATTAATACCCCTCTCTGTTTAGACTTGTCCATACATGATGAAAATAAGATTGTAGGGTATCGCCTATGACCCACCAGCCGCTCGTGACACTTTTTCAAGTGCGTCTCCTGTACCAGCACTATATCTGCTCGCAAGCGTATCATTTCTTTAAATGCTAGCTGGCGTTTCATAGGCGAGTTAAGGCCCCTCACATTGAATGTTACACATTTAAACACTTTATCACCTGATACCATTCTGTCAAACTATAATATATCCACCACCGTTTTCCCTTGTCCCTTTCCCCCCTCCCCCCTCCCTCTTTCCCCAATAACCTGAAATAGCATGCCCCCTTCTTCTTTGAAGGCATGCTAAGAAAAATTGTGGACTTCCGTTCACGTCTTCTACACCAGTCCATTTAAGCGCTTTGGCCCTTAATGATTTACAGGCACCGCTCCCGCTGTCTCCTGATCAGAGTTTAGCCTGACTCTCTAAGCAAAAATTTAGTTCCAATGTGCACTGTGTTGTCATGTGCCTTTCTCTGCCACAAGCCGTTGTTCTGATACTTGTCTTCTCAGCCGTCCTCGCCCCTGTGAGACTCTCTGCCATCGCTGCTTGCTCTTTTTCGGAGGTCCATTGGTTTGGTGTGCTATGCTCGCTGTTGTCTCCTTGTTCTGCCCCAAAAACTCCTGGGCCTCCTCAGGCGTGACCACTCGTCGTTGCTTTCCCTCCTTATAAAACACTAAGGCAAAAGGATGTTGCCACTTGTATTTGATTCCTTCATCTCGGAGCTTTTCCGTTAATGGACGTAGCGCTCCTCTCCTTTTCAATGTGGTAGCCGCTAAATCTTGAAATAGTTCAATGGGATATGTCTCCCATATTATGGGGCTAGCTACCCTTGCTTGGCGCATGACATCCTCTTTCATTTTGAACTCTGTAAAACAAGCCACAATGTCTTTAGGCACATTAGCCTTTCTCGGACCCAGTGCCCTGTGCGCACGTTCTAGTTTAATTGTTTCGGGTGCCACTGTGTGCTCCGGGGTAGAGAGCAGATGGGCCGCTATATCCTGCACTGCTTTTTCGCAGTTGATAAATTCTGGTAGCTCCGGTAGGCCCCGTACTCGGATGTTAGCTCGCCGACTTCTATTTTCAAGGTCTTCCACCTTGTCCGTGAGAAATCTCATGTTTGCTTGTTGCTCACCCAATTGCTGTTCTAACCCCGTTATCATATCCGCATGTTCTTCAAGGCCCACTTCAGTTTCATTAACTCGATTTCCCAATTCTTTGATCTCCTCTCTGAGGTCTGCGCTCAATTGCGCTAAGTCACGCCGCATCTCTTTAATGTCTTTTTTAATATCCAACAGCCAGGTACTCAGCTGTTCCCATTTATCTGGTGCCAGCTCATTTTCCTGCGTTTCTTCGTGTGCGCCCTGCGCACACGGAGGCCGCTGGCTTAGGGAGGCCCCTTGACTCGGCTGATCACCTGCCTGCCTGTCCACCACGTGGTCGCGGTCCCGATATGCGAATGCAGTTAAATCCGCCGTTTTGGGTTTCGAGTGCGCCATCTTCGGGAGCGCGTGTCTTCCACTGTCTGTTCTACTACACGCCTTCTGTTTCGGGCTTTAATTGCTCTTCTTTTAAGCTGGTATTCGGGCTGGTGTTCGGGAGCTGCGCGTTCAGACCGCCATTGCAGTTCGTGACGTCACCGGAAGTCATTCATGACCCCTATTTGAAGGCAGAAGTTTACTGACCACTGCAAAAGCTGATCAGGCTGACTCAATTTCTAAAATTTAATAAGTTTATTAACAAAATAAGAGCTGCATGCAAGTATTAGGAAGTAGCTCTGACTTACTGCATTCGCCTCCATGATGGACACCTCCAATACCCCCTGTAACAAATACTTTAATTCCAGCTTTATGTGCTGCAATCATAGTTGCCGATACAGTAGTACCACCAGAAAGGCCCTGTGAAAGAAAGTAAATAAAAAGAAAATATCAATTTCCTGCACATGAGAATATTGCCAGATCCTACACCTCAGTTCCGAATTCAAGGATACTACCTAGTCCTCCAGGTGCATCTTAAAATGTTGCCCATATATATTATCTCTTATAAACTCCAGAAGGCAGCTGTCTTTGGCACAGTGCATGTATTAATAAAACCATAAGCAAAATGGCTCTTTTACTAATTTTGGAATTGATACATTTTAACACAGGATTTTTAACTAACACTGCATCAAGAAGGGGGTGTTTGTAGTATTTTTTTATTGCAGTTCATGCATTAATATTTCCATTAGTGCATGGCACCTGCTGAGAGTTAACACCAGATCACTTACCACCTCCTACTTAGGCAGCACTAAGTGGTTCTGCATTAACTCTGCGTTAGCCAGTTAGCATGCGGTAAGTGTAACACACTAGCTTGCTAATTTTTATTTTATTTATTTAGATTTTGCTCACACCTTTTTCAATAGTAGCTCAAGGTGAATTACATTCAGGTACTCTGGATATTTCTCTGTCCCAGGAAGGCTCACAATCTAAGTTAGTACCTGAGGCAATGGAGGGGTTAAGTGACTTGCCCAGATCACAAGGAGCAGCAGCGGGATTTGAACTGGCCACCTCTGGATTGCAAGACCGGTGCTCTAACCACTAGGCCACTCCTCCACTCCCATGCTTCCATACTCCCACTCTCCACCCATGCCATAGCCCCTGAAAGAAATATTCTGAAAAAAATCAGTAATGCACAGTTTAATGCACTATGGGGGTTGTTTACTAAAGCTTAGCTCGAGTTATCTGCAGCAGGGCCCATTTTATTCCTACGGGCCCTGCTGCAGATAGCTCGAGCTAAACTTTAGTAAACACCCCCTATAACAGGTAAACTACAGCTAAACCCATTAACGTGGTTGTGAACTAGCTTATGCCTGTGCATTAATCGTGCATTAAGTACTTAACACACTTTAGTAAAAAACACCCTAAAATTTAGGAGTAGCCTAGTGGTTAGTGCAGTGGACTTTGATCCTGGGGAACTGGGTTTGATTCCCACTGTAGCTCCTTGTGACTGTGGGCAAGTCACTTAACCCTCCATTGCCCCAGGTACAAATAAATACCTGTATATACTATGTAAACTGCTTTGAATGTAGTTGCAAAAAAAACACAGAAAGGCAGTATATCAAGTCCCATTCCCTTTCCTTAATCAGGAAATATCATTTTCAACATACCATGGCTTAGGAGCGAGGTTCATTCCTCCCATGACGTGCAGAAAGCAAATTAATTTGAAGATATTACCCTCTGAATGACATAGATATGTAAGCCCTGACCTTTGGGTCACCCTAGGTGGCTGCCTAGTGTAGGGTTACCATATGGCTCCAAAAAAAGGAGGACGGATTGAGCCAGCCGGGTTTTACTTCAATTGCTTGAAAGCAATGGAAGTAAAACCCGGCTGGCTCAATCCGTCCTCCTTTTTCTGGAGCCATATGGTAACCCTAGCCTAGTGTGCGCTCTGGAGCATAAGAACTGGTTGCGTACACAATATTTTATTTTTAGGGATTGGGCCAGGACTGGAAAAAAAAACCAGGAGGCTGAATAAGGCTACTTTCCACACACTTGCAGTCAGTTCTCAAAAATAAAAGCAGACCACATGGTTGATGAGCTCTGAGCCACAATAATAGTATACTTCAAAAACAGGCAGGTTTAAACAATCAGGGACAATTAAGCTAGTATAAGTACAGAGCAGCAAAAACTTTAAACACAGTCACTTTCTTCCATTCCTTGTGAGAACTGTGGAGTTTTCCAACAGATTAAATTTTATACTCCAGCTATACAGCAGTAGATGTCATCAGCAGCAAGTATGAACAAGGAATTAATAAACCTACTACTACTACTTATCATTTCTATAATGCTACTAGACGTACGCAGCGCTGTACACTGGACATGAAGAGACAATCCCTGCTCGACAGAGCTTACAATCTAATTAGGACAGATCAGGACTGTTCTGACCTCTGACAGCCTCGCACTAGTTTATAATGTGATCCTAAAATGTGTTTAATGCTTTTACTGTTATTCTCACTTCTAAGGATTTTCATTGCTGCAGTTCTCTCTGCAAAGATACATGAGCAATGCATTGTGTGTAATGTAGTTCACAGGCAATGCAGCCACACTTGCTTGTCTGTACAAGAACTGTTATCATTGATTTGTGCTGCGGCCCAGACCTCCTCTCTTTCTCAGCCAAGCTTGGCTCCTTTGTCTACCTGCTATCATTTCCTGGTCATTCTATCTCTGTCTTGAGAGGTCAGCTAGGTACGACCTTTCCCTCCAATCAAAGGCTGCCCCTAGGACCACCCCTTGCTAACTGATGGCAGGCTCTGTCCCCATTGGTCTTTACCGCCTCCTCCCTGGGCCTGTGTGAGCCTTCTTGACCTCCCTGTCCCTCTCGCCATGAGGCATCTCCATCTTGCTTCAGGAAGCACTGTCCTGCTTCAAACTCCCTGGAACGAACTTGGTTTTACCTTGAATATAGCTTCCTAATGAGATACTGCACCTTCCAGTTACCCAGCTCAGAGATACTTCTACCTGCTCAACTATTTCTCACCTCTGCAATAAAGCTGCCTCTCCTCAGATTTCTACCTCCAACCAATGATACAGCTCTCAGAATTACGGAGTCTCTGTGCCCTGGGGCCACACTTCTGAACATCTGACTGTGAGTAAATTGTCTATATGTTTATGCAATAAAGGAAACTCAGAAAATAATAGAGACTTCAGGTGTGCTCTGGTGTGCCAGGTTATACTTCAAGATATTGGGACTTTACAGTAACAAGTCTTAAGAGGCTTGATATCATTGAGAATGCTATTTGTATTTTCGCTGTGTTGCTGATTACAAGTTTAATGCTTGTAAAATTTTGTTAAAAATTTATAAATAAAGAAAAAAAAGAGGCTTGACAAGGACAAATAAGGGAATAAGGAATTACTACGATGGGAATGATAAAACATGGGTACTGAAATAGTGAGTAATGGTTAGGAGTTAAAAGTACCATCAAAAAGGTAGGCTTTTAGCCTACATTTGAAGATGGCCAGAGATGGAACTTGATGTACCGACTCAGGAAGTCTATTCCAGGCATATTGTGCAGCAAGATAAAAGGAACAGAGTCTGGAGTTAGCGGAGAGGGTGCAGATAAGAGAAATTTACCCAGTGAAGGGAGTTCCTGGGGAGGAGTGTAGGGAGAGATGAGAGTGGAGAGGTACTGAGGAGCTGCAGTAAATCATAAGTACATAAGTATTGCCATACTGGAAAAGACCAAAGGTCCATCAAGCCCAGCATCCTGTTTCCAACAGTGGCCAATCCAGGTCACAAATACCCAGCAAGATCCCAGAAATGTACAAAATATTTTATACTGCTTATCCCAGAAATAGTGGATTTTCCCCAAGTCCATTTAATAACGGTCTATGGACTTTTCCTTTAGGAAGCCGTCCAAACCTTTTAAAACTCCGCTAAGCTAACTACCTTTACCACATTCTCTGGCAATGAATTCCAGAGTTTAATTACACGTTGAGTGAAGAAATATTTTCTCTGATTCGTTTTAAATTTACTACATTGTAGCTTCATCACATGCCCCCTAGTCCTAGTATTTTTGGAAAGCCATCTACCCGTTGAACTCCACTCATTATTTTATAGACCTCTATCATATCTCCCTCAGCCGCCTTTTCTCCAAGCTGAAGAGCCCTAGCCGCTTTAGCCTTTCCTCATAGGGAAGTCGTCCCATCCCCTTTAAACATTTTGTCACCCTTCTCTGCACCTTTTCTAATTCTACTTTATCTTTTTGAGATGCGGTGACCAGAACTGAACACAATATTCGAGGTGCGGTCGCACCATGGAGCGATACAAAGGCATTAGAACATCCTCATTTTTGTTTTCCATTCCTTTCCTAATAATATCTAACATTCTATTTGCTTTCTTAGCCGCAGTTTCAACGTATCATCAACGACGACACCTAGATCCCTTTCTTGGTCCGTGACTCCTAACATGGAACCTTGTATGACATAGCTATATTCGGGTTCCTCTTTCCCACATGCATCACTTTGCACTTGCTCACATTAAACATCATCTGCCATTAGGACGCCCAGTCCTCACAAGGTCCGCTTGTAATTTGTAAGTCAATATGAGGAGTTTGAACTGTATGTGGAAATGGATAGGGATATTGGGATTCATACAGCAAATTACTTTTTTATGCATTATTCTTGGTTATGTATCCTATCTTGTTTATTGTAAGCTACATTGAACTGAAACTTGTTTGGGATAGTGTGGGATAAAAATGTTGTACACTTAGTAGGAGACCTGTGAGAAGTAAGTTGCAATAGTCTAAGTGAGAGGTGATAGAGTGTACATAAGGGTTCTGGTTGTGTGCTCAGAAAGGAAAGGACAAATTTGGTGATATTATAGAGAAAGAAATGACCCATTTGGCAGTCTGTTGAATATGTGCAGAGAAGGAGAGAGATGAGTCAAAGATGAACCCCAGGTTACGAGCTGATGAGACAGGGAGGATGAGAGTGTTAGCCACAGAGATACAGAATGGGGGAAGAGGAGAGGTTGTTTAGGGAGAAAGATAAGGTGGTGGAGATGAAAACGGTAACGGAATTCAAGCATGCATGGGATAAACATAAAGGAATCCTGTTCAGAAGGAATGGATCCTCAGGAGCTTAGCCGAGATTGGGTGGCAAGAGCTGGTAGTGGGAGGCGGGGATAGTGCTGGGCAGACTTATACGGTCTGTGCCAGAGCCAGTGGTGGGAGGCAAGACTAGTGGTTGGGAGGTGGGGATAGTGCTGGGCAGACCTATACAGTCTGTGCCAGAGCCGGTGGTGGGAGGCAGGGCTGGTGGGTTGGGGGGCGGGGATAGTGCTGGGCAGACTTATACAGTCTGTGCCCTGAAAAAGACAGGTACAAATCAAGGTAAGGTATACACAAAATGTGGCACATATGAGTTATCTTGTTGGGCAGACTGGATGGACCGTGCAGGTCTTTTCTGCCGTCATCTACTATGTTACTATGTATCAAGGAGCAGGCAGTAATCAACAGTGTGAAAAGCAGCAAATAGATTGAGAAGGATGAGGATAGAATAGAGACTTTTGGATCAGGCCAGGAACAGGTCTTTGGAGACTTTAGCAAGTGCTGTTTCAGTTGAATGATGAGGGCGAAAGCCAGATTGAAGTGGATCAAGAATACCTTGAGATGAAAGAAAGTCAGAAAGCAGTGGTGAACAGCATGTCCAAATACTTGGATAGGAAAGGAAGGAGGGAGATGAAGAGATAGTTGGAAAGGACAGGTAAGGTCTAATGAAGGTTTTTGAGGAGTGGGTGTGACTACAGCATGTTTGCAGGCATCAGGAACAGTCGCAGTGGAAGTGAAAGATTGATGATATGACAGATAAAAGGGATGACAGTAGGAGAGATAATGCTAAGTAGATGGGTGAGAATAGGATCAGAGGAACAGGTAGTTAGTTTTGAGGAGGAAAGAAATGTGCAGTTTCCTCTTCAGTGATTTCAGAAAAGGAGGCAGGGGTTAGAAGAACTGTTGAAAGAAGGGACTAAGGGAAGGAGAGGTGGAAGCGACTTGGTTGAGAATTCAATTTAATCTTGTGAACCTTATGAAAATGCTCAGCCCAGAGTCTGTGGAGAAAGTGAAGGGTACCTTTCAGGAAATCTAGACTGCCCCTATTTGACTGACTGTACATTTGTCCTTTAGATTGTAAGCTCCTTGAGCAGGGACTGTCCTTCTATGTTAAATTGTACAGCGCTGCGTAACCCTAGTAGCGCTTTAGAAATGTCAAGTAGTAGTAGTAGTAGTAATTGGAGGTGAAGGCACATTCAGGAGAGCGTTCAGTGTGGCAAAGAGACGTTGAGGGTTTGAGCCAAGAGAATTTGTCAACTGAATGTAGTAGTCCTGTTTAGCAAGTGAAAGAGCAGACTGGAAGGAGGTCACCATAAGTACATAAGTATTGCCATACTGGGACAGATCAAAAGTCCATCAAGCCCAGCATCCTGTTTCCAACAGTGGCCAATCCAGGTCACAAATACTTAGCAAGATACCAAAAAAGTAGAAAACATTTTATACTGCTCATCTCAGAAATAGTAGATTTTTCCCCAAGTCCAATTTAATAATGATCTATAGACTTTCCTTTAGGAAGCTGTCCAAACGTTTTAAAACTCTGCTAAGCTAACCACCTTTACCACATTCTCTGGCAACAAATCCAGAGTTTCATTACACGTTGAAGAAAAATTTTCTCACCATTCGTTTTAAATTTACTACTTTGTAGCTTCATCACATGCTCCCTAGTCCTAGTATTTTTGGAAAGCGTAAACAAACACTTCACATCTGCCCGTTCAACTCCACTCGTTATTTTATAGACCTCTATCATATCTCCCTTCAGCCGTCTTTTCTCCAAGCTGAAGAGCCCTAGCCACTTTAGCCTTTCCTCATAGAGAAGTCTTCCATCCCTTTATCATTTTCGTTGCCCTTCTCTGCACCTTTTCTAATTCCACTATATCTT
This sequence comes from Microcaecilia unicolor, assembly GCF_901765095.1. Taxonomy (NCBI): domain Eukaryota; kingdom Metazoa; phylum Chordata; class Amphibia; order Gymnophiona; family Siphonopidae; genus Microcaecilia; species Microcaecilia unicolor. The sequence goes on along the minus strand of NC_044040.1, from coordinate 97,815,019 downwards.
TTATGAGATGCAGCGACCAGAATTGAACACAATATTCGAGGTGCGGTCGCACCATGGAGCAATACAATAGCATTATAACATCCTCATTTTTGTTTTCCATTCCTTTCCTAATATTGCCTAACATTATATTTGCTTTCTTTAGCCGCAGCAGCACACTGAGCAGAAGGTTTCAACGTATCATCAATGATGACACCTAGATCCCTTTCTTGGTTGGTGACTCCTAACGTGGAACCTTGTATGACGTAGCTATAATTCGGGTTTCTCTTTCCCACATGCATCACTTTGCACTTGCTCACATTAAACGTCATCTGCTATTTAGACGCCTAGAGGGGCATAATCGAACGGTGCTAGCTAACTAGATGGCCGGCCATCTATATAGCCGGCGGCGAAAAGCGGTGGCAGAACTGTATTATCAAAAAAGACAGCCGGCTATCTTTTGTTTTGATTATACGGTTGGAGCCGGCCAAATGTCAGCATTTGGGCCGGCTTTACAGATGGCTGGGTTCAGTTTTTGGCCATAATGGAAACCGGGCCCGGCGATCTCAAACCTGGCCAAATGCAAGGCATTTGGTCATGGGAGGAGCCAGCATTCGTAGTGCACTGGCCCCCCTGACATGCCAGGACACCAACTGGGCACCCTAGGGGTCAGTGCGGTGGACTTCAGAAAACGCTCCCACATGCATAGCTCCCTTACTTTGGATGCTGAGCCCCCCAACCCCCCCCCCCCCAAAACCCACTACCCACATTTGTGTACAACACTACTGTAGCTCTTAGGGGTGAAGGGGGCAACTACATGTGGGTAAAGTGGGTTTTGGAGGTCTCCCATTTACCAGCACAAGTGTTACAGGTGGGAGGGGGATGGGCCTGGGTCCGCTTGCCTTAAGTGCACTGCGGTACCCACTAAAAGTGCTCCAGGGACCTGCATAAACGCAGGCCTCTAAGACTTGTTGCTTGGCACACCAGTTGACACCTGAAGACTAATCTCTTTAAAAAGGTCCTTTATTTTGAATAAGCACGTTTACTCACAGTTAACTGCAGATCAGCGGTTGTGCCCCACTGGCAGTGGCGTACCAAGGGGGGGGGGCGGTCTGCCCCGGGTGCACGCCGCTGGAGGGGTGCCGCAGCGCGCGCCTGTCTGCTCCCAGTTCGCTACGCTCGCCAAATTCTCTCGTTCGCTGCAGCTCCCTCCCTCTGCAGGGAACGCCGCTTTTTTTCCCATTATCCGTGAAAGCCGGCCATATGGTAGCCACGCCCATGCCTGCCAATGTCCCGCCTTCGCTATGCCGTCGACACACCCCCTTGAACTTTCACTGGCTCGGTGACGGGAAAGCGGCGATGGTGTCAAAAAAGGGGATTTTGATTATACCGATTTGGCCGCTTTTGAGAGATCGCCGGCCATCTCCCGATTTATGTCGGAAGATGGCCGGCGATCACTTTCAAAAATAAGCCTGCTAGTCTCCCAGTCTCTTAAGGTCCTCTTCTAATTTTTCACAATCCTGCCACGATTTAACGACTTTGAATAACTGTGTCGTCAACAAATTTAATTACCTCACTAGTTACTCCCATCTCTAGGTCATTTATAAATATGTTAAAATGCAGCGGTCCCAGCACAGATCCCTGGGGAACGCCACTAACTACCCTTCTCCATTGAGAATACTGACCATTTAACCCTACTCTCTGTTTTCTATCCTTCAGAAAATGGAGAAGAGAACCAACTGAAACTAATAAGATAAAACATAAGGAATGCCAAGCCAAATGCAAAGCGGAGATAAGGAGGGCAAAAAAGGACTTTGAAAAAAAGTTAGCATTAGAAGCGAAAATACATAGCAAAAATTTTTTTTAGATACATTAAAAGCAGGAAGCCAGCTAAAGAATCGGTTGGGCCGCTGGACGAAAGTGGTGTAACAGGGGCGATCAGGGAAGACAAAGCC